>NC_141039.2:18116875-18438750 GCF_052040795.2 Danio rerio | reverse complement strand
AAACATAGTTAACAGTAGGAAGGTGTGATATCCAATCACATAAGCCACTGCTCTTTCTCTTTACTGAAATGCTCCGCCCACTTCTTGGTGAGTTCCAGGTAGTGGTCTGGTTGATGGGGTTTGTAGTCCAAATACAGACGGGCCACAGTCTTTTTAGGAACAGCCCTCTCAATCTGAGTTCCTTCATGCCACTCATTAAAAGAAGTTATTGTGATGATATCAGGCCTTACTGACATTGCCGCCTGCAAAGAGGTCTCATAATATCGTCCATTCACTCTGTTGCGTGTATTATGGTTGTTCCATGGCCGGACAGCGGTATCCATATAGCCAGGTCCAGCACTGGGCACAAACAACAAGTTGTTCTTGTCACAGAAAGCCTTGATTGCTTTCCAGTTCTGGTGGGAGGATCCAAAGGAAAAGCCATTAGAAGCAAAGTAGGTGTACATGCCATCAAAACCGCCAGCCAGTATGTCTTGCTTGTGACGCTCTTCCACAATGAGGGCAATGAAGATGCCATCATAAGGAGTTCCTCGGAGACTGTGAGAGCCTCTGATGGTTAGCAGCTCAGCCCAGGTCTCAGGTGGGGTAAGGTATGAGTCGTATACATAAAAGAGTGGAAGGATCTTCCCAGTGCTGGACTTAAACCTGTAGAAAGCACCATGTGTCCCATATCTGAAAAAGATTGCAATAGTGATGTGTTTATTTACACTCAAATTATTTTTTAAACATATGTAAAGAATGTACACTAACAGTCAAATGTTAGGTATCAGTCAGATTTGTAAAAGTGTAAGCAGATTCTATTAACCAACACTGCATTTATTTGATAAATGTAAAAACTCTAATAATACAGTGGAAAGTGTGAAACCCTGAAACATTTATACCGAAATATCTATTTTCTTACTGAATGTAGATCAAAAACTAATATGTTATGTAATATACAATGCATTGGGAAAGTATTCATAGCACTTTACTTTTTCCACATTTTTTATGTTACAGCCTTATTCCAAATTTACTTATTTACATAAATCTATTTATTTATGTTACAGCCTTATTAAATTTATTTATTCCTCAAAAAAAAAAAAAAAAAAAAAAAAAAAAATATATATATATATATATATATATATATATATATATATATATATATATATATATATATATATATATATAATTATTTTTTTAAATTAAAATTATTAAAAATTAAATTAAAAATCACATGAACATAAGTATTCACAGCCTTTGCAGTGAAGCTCTATATTGAGCTCAGGTTTCCACTGATCATTCTTGAGATGTTTCAGTAGCTTAATTGGAGTTCACCTGTGGTAAAATTGATTGGACAGGATTTAATAAGGTATACACATGTCTATATAAGGCCCCAGGGTTGATAGTGCATGTCAAAGCACAAACCAAGCATGAAGACAAAAACATTGTCGGTAGACCTCCGAGGCATGATTGTCTTGAGGCACTAGGCTGGGGAAGGTTACAGAAAAAATTCTACTGCTCTGAAAGTTCCAATGAGCACAGTGTCCTCCATCATCCATAAGTGGAAGATGTTTGGAACCACCAGTACTCTTGCTGGCCGGCCATCTAAGCTGAGTGATCGGGGGAGAAGGGCCTTAGTCAGGGAGGTAATCAATAACCTGATGGTCACGCTGTCTGAGCTCTAGCATTCTTCTGTGAAGAGAGGAGAACCTTACAGATGAACAACCATCTGTGCAGCAATTCATCAATCAGGCCTGTATTGTAGAGTGGCCAGACGGAAGCCACTCCCTGCCTGGAATTTGCCAAAAGGCATCTGAAGGATTCTCAGACCATAAGAAACCAAATTCTGTGGTCTGATGAGATTAAATTTGAACTCTTTGGAGTAAATGCAAGGCAATACGTTTGGAAAAAACCAGGCACAGCTCATCAACACGCAAATACCATCCCTTCAGTGAAGCATTGTGGTGGCAGCATCATGTTGTGGGGATGTTTTTCTGAAGCAGGACTTGGAAGACTAGTTAGGATAGAGGGAAAAATTAATGCAACAATATACAGAGACATACTGAATGAAAAACTGCTTCAGAGTGCTCTTGACCTCAGGCTAGGCTGACGGTTCATTTTCCAGCAGGGCAATGACCCAAAGCACACTGACAAAATATCAATGAAGTGGTTTCACAACAACTCGGTGAATGTCTTTGAGTGGCCAAGCCAGAGCCTCTGGGGAATTCAGATTTCTCTGGGGAAATCTGAAAATGGCTATACACCGTTGATTCCCATCTAATCTGTAGAGCTTGAGAGGTACTGCAAAGAGAAATGGGCAAAAATTCCCAAACACAGGTGTGCTAAGCTTGTGGCCTGATATTCAAAAAGACTTAAGGCTGTAACTGCTGTCAAAGGTGAATCAACAAAGTATTGAGCAAAGGCTGCGAATACTTATAAACATGTGATTTTTCATTTTTTATAGATTTTTATTTTTAATAAATTTGCAACAATTTCAAAAAATCTTTTTTCACATTGTCATTATGGCGTATTGTGTGTAGAATTTTGAGGAAATAAATTAATTTTGGAATGGAACATAAAAAACTGGAAAAACTGAAGCGCTATGAATACTTTCTGGCTAGACTGTATTAGATTCTGTGAGCAGAACATAAAAAATGGTTTTAATCCCAAACTGATGGGTGGTGTACATACACTAAGGATGCATTATAATTTGAAATAATTATAAAAATATTTGTTTATCTATTCATGATTGATCAAATAAGTACAAACATAAGGAACAAAGCTGCATTAATTGATCAGAATATAGTAAAGAATCATTACAATTAAAAATTAGTTTGCATAGCTGAGTTTTCTCGTCAGCTAAATTACTTCAGGTCACATAAGTGTTTAGAAATCACTTTAGCAAACATTTCTTTTTTAAGCAATGTTTAAATCATCTCAAGACATTCTAGTAGTAGTTTTCTGACATGTTCCATTAGAGAGAGAAAAATAAATAAATAAAATAAAAGACACTAGGATGAACTATAGCAGAGTGTATTAGTTAAACTCTTTAAACTTAAGAAAAAAAAAGTTAATTTATAGATTTACTGATTAGATTTTCAAATCCAAAGTTATATACATAATAGTAATAATGAAGTGTATGCTGAGAGATTTTTGTTGATTTTAGTTTTGAACATGAGCATTACAGATCACATGCCAGTAAAGCTGTCCATATTACCTGATAGCATGGACTGTTTATAGTAAATCTACTCTATAATTATCTCAGTTTTACAATAATTTCTGTTGCTAATGAGGAACAATTCAATGATAAATATATTTGCAATATGTTCATAATCAATCAATACTGCAAAATATTACAGTCAGTAGACACTTATGATGCTTTAGTGTTTTACAGACTGCAGCCATTGTTACCATCTACTAAACCTGAGTGGGTGAGCTGCAATAGCATCAGGTCATGTTATACGTTCTGTTTCATGAATGATTAATAACAGAAAAGACCTCTATTTTTAAAACACCACTCTCTTTTTCTGTTCTCCTGACTGGATTGAATTTCACCAGCTTCTCCTGAGTTCAAAGCAAGCCAGCTTATCAGAATGAGGAAGAGCTAGACCTTCAGGTTAGCAGACAGGAGACTCTCTGATCTTTAGTGTTGGAAAAGGGACAGGTTGTATTGAGGTTTGGTATTGATGAGGTGAATCTTACGTGTCAATGATGTATTTGATGTTGTCATGCACACTGATGTCTGTCCGGCCTTTGTAGGGCTGCAGGTGAAACGCAACCTGTAAATATATATATGTATATAGTTAATAAAATATAAAATCTGCAACACCAAATCAAAAAAAGTTGCTACAGTATGAAAAATGCAAAAATAAAGCAAAAAGTGATTTCCAAATTAGCTTTGACTTGTATTTCAAGGCAGTTATTATGAACACAAACTATTTTATAATTTGTCTGGTCAACTTCATTTCAATTGTAAATATACATCCTTTCCAGCCATTCATACCTGCAACATATTTCAAGAAAAGTTGAGACGAGAGCAGTTTATGGCTAGTAATGGCTAGGCAAATTTGTTAAATAATGATGCAATTTGAAAAAGGTGATGTCAACAGGTGATTGTAATTATGATTTGGTACAAAAGCAGCATCAAAGAAAGATCTAATACTTTAGGAGAAAAGATGGACTGAGGATCGCCAGTTTGCCAACAAATATGTGACAAAATTATTGAAATGTTTAAAAAATATGTTCCTCAAAGAAAGATAGGAAGACATTTGGATATTTCACCTTCCTCAGTGCATAACAATTAAAAGATACAAGGAATCTGAAAGAATTTCAGTGTGTCAAGGACAAGAGTGCAAGCCTAAGCTGAACAATAACACTGTATCAAGAATTATTATTCATCTATGAGTTGAATGAGCTTACAACATGGGCTCAGAACTACTTTGGCAAACCTCTGTCAAGTACTACAACACATCCAGTTACATCCACAAATGTCAGTTCAAACTGTTCTATACTGAGCTCAGAGGCATCTGGGATGGACCATCACAAAACGGAAACATGTACTGTGGTCAGATGAATCAGTATTTCAGGTATTTTTGGGAGAAATGGATGCCATGTGCTCCAAACCAAGGAAAAAAATATCCAGACCAATATCTTTTGTGTCTCTTCTGCATTGTGTAAATAAATATTCACTTTGATATCTTTTAGTGATTTATTGTCTGTGAAAACAGCAAGAACAAAAAAAATTAGCGCAGATCTATTCAACCAGCCCTTGTGCACTCGCTTCTTCTTCATACACACCACAATGAATTTTCTTTTTAAGGTAACAGAGGGGGCACTCTACATGTAAAACAATAAACAAATGTTAACCCCTACCTTCCCAATAGTATTTTAATGTGGGCAAGTGGAGAGAATCATTATAACCCTGTTACACCAGCAACCAGTCCAAAAACCAGGGTCTGATATGCCATGAGGTTGTGTCAGTGCCCATGGCAAAGGTAACTTGCACTTCTGTGATGGTTTTAATAATGCTCAAAATTGGATTACATGTTTATTTAAAAAAATCACGAGGAACCTGTTTAATAATGTGCTTTTGTATTGTCTGCAATAAAATACAAGTCAAAGTAAATTTAAAAATAACTTCTTTCTTTTTTATTTGCGTTTTCCATGCTGTCCAAACTTTTATGATTTGGGGTTGTATTAATATAGTTAATAAAATATAAAACAATCATTAGCTGTTTTTAAACGTAAAGCATTTGACCATATCCCTGTTATAAACCAATACATATGATAATGATAATCTCAAAAGAAAAACATAGAAATGCGGGAATGGCATTATATTTGATGCAAAACAAACACAAGTGCCACCTTTACAATCGGTTGGACTAGGATTTTTGCTGGTGTTTATATAAAATTCTGTGGATGTAGGATGTCAGTTTTTTCAAGCTTGTGCAAGTATCTTAGCATATAAACTACTGATGTTGGGCAAGTTACAAAAAACTACAGACCTTGAGGCCACTATAATAATGCCTATAGACAAATAAAACAGCAATAATTACAAGGATATTTAACAAGTAAGCTAAACATATACACAACTGCTAAAACACAGCCTACAACACAGAACAAAAGCAAAACAGATGACATATGCTGAACATGTAAACATATGCATGGTTTTTTAGGAAATATCTGTTATCCTTTATTTTTATGAAATCTCCCAACTAACACAATAAATCTACATGCAAGTAATTTAGGCTGCTGTCAAAAATTGTGCATTTTTAGCTTCATCATTATAGTAGAAACATTTATCAGCAATCATTTATACAGCAACAGTCACACTGAGACAGGGGATAATAATGCAAATGTCATAACAGCACCCATGAAAGAAAAAAAAACATATAAAGGTAATGCTAATTAGTGAAAAATGCATATAAAGGATGTTTCTGGATAATGACCCATATTTCCAAGCATATTCAGACTAAAACTATAACTGAATGCTGTACGGTAATGCTGTGTGACCACACTTAATCCAGAGGAGAAGTGACTGAAATTGAATGTGTTTCTGTAAAACATGAAATGTTATCAATTGCTAATTTTGCACACCTGGTGACATGAAGCAGAGTTTCATCACAAACAGCTGTCAAATTTGAAAGGTTTTTCGGCTCAAATAAATGTGCAATGCTTTGTCATTGCTGGCCTACATTTACATAACACTCTTTTACGTTGCTGTTGGCAAAACAGAATGCTAGCACAGGCACTACTAAATATTTTTGTGTAGCACCATTGCATAAACAAATATAGTATTATGCTAAAGAACACACTAATTTAAGAGTCTAAATTATCATATGCATATGTTTATATGGAAAAAAACATGTCTTTCACCCAAGATGGTCCATACTGACTCCAAAGGCAGATACTGATAAGATCAGGGCCTGGTCACATGTTGATTGGTCAGTTTGAATGTCTCAGCATTTGGGGTTTGGTCACATGGTCAAGAAAGAGACAAAATAGCTGGTAAACGTTGTCTTTTCCTGGCCTGTTTTTTCCTTGTCTGCTCTTTTCCTAACCTATCTTTTCCTGGTCTGCGCTCTCCTGCTCTGCTCCTCTCCTCTTCTGGAGTCTATCTTCTACTTGCTCTCTTAGTCTCTCCCTCCCTTTGTCTCTGCTTCTACCTCTGGTAACTTTAATTTTACACTTAAGCTGGGTACAATTATTATCCTATGTTTTTTATCATTTAATATTTATCATTTTATACAGTTATTCTACAACTAATTCAGTTGTGACCATAGCAAGTTATTATCATTCAATCATTTAATTATCAAGTATTTGTGAATTACTTTTGATTTAACATCAACATTTAATTGCCCCATATTGCAATACAATACAACTACATAATATTAACGCTCTCCCACATTTTAACCTATTAATACTGCCCTTATTTCTGTTTTTTGGAATAAGATTGCAGAGGAATGGTTTGACTTGAAATGTACAGGTCTTTACCATCAACACTGATAACGTTTTAGTAATTCGGCAGAACTACAGTTTGCTGTGGCTAAACCCATTCCTACACTAACATATTTATGTAAGTCTCTACCAATGACTAAATATAAAAAAAGATATGGCAGCTAGATGAGGTCATGATTGATAATAAAGAACTACAAGTTTTCACCTTCTTCTTCTCCCACTGCTCACAGCCTTGTTTTTAATGTCCAGCTAAATCTCTTTTTTTTTAAGATTTGTACGATGAGTTACATTTTTGTTCAAGAAGAGTTTTGCGTTGGTTTATCCACAATTTAAAATGAGAATTTCTTCATTAACTTTTCATTTTTTTTTCATGTGTAGGCTATTCAAATAGTTTAAAGTTTAATCTTTTAATTTTGATAACATGTTCATTAAATTAGCATTTTCAAGCCATTTTCCCTTATAATAACAAGAAAGCTTCATATTGGATATTATGTAATACAATGCAGTTACACAATACCTTACCTAGAGCTTACGACATAATACATTCTGCCTTGAAAATGTGTTGCAACTAAAGTACAAATTTAGTTACAAACTAAGCTAGTAGTCAATAAGCCAGTTTAAGTTTAAGGAATAACTTATGAACAGCTGGTGCAACCCTACCCTGTACATTGTTAGCTTTTAGCATAATTTTTGAATTTTACTGACAAGATTTCTAATAGCCAGAAATTCTGCTGTTGACACAGTAAATAGTAATGCATTATATTAATGTGTTACAGCAACAATAATAAAATACAGTAATAGGGTATATGCAGATGGACTTTTTATTTACAGTATCCAAGTTAAAGTGTTTCCGGTGAACTTCATGCTGTTACAAAATTGCACGTTTAATGTTTGTTTTCTTCAAAAATAAATTATCTTTACACCCTGATTGATATACGATGCAAAGTGGGAATGCATAAGAGCCACTAAATTAAATTCTATTTTTCCGCACCTTGTCATTAAAATATGAAAAAAAATTTTACTTCAGTATTTTCAATAAAGTTTCTGCTCTAGCCTGCTGATCTTGATGTTGTATGTATGTGAACTTTTTTTTTTATTGTTTTACACTTGAACAACTAAATGAATGTTTAAGTCTATTTAACTGATTATATTTGAATTACATTACAACATAAATGCTGTACAAGGAACTGTATAAAATTAAAAAAAGTCACCTTTCACTGTAAGTTTATTGGTAGGGGAAAAACACTAGCTGTGCATATACTCTATTACTCCCATTCACTGGAAACCATAGCTGTAGTTCACTACATTAATGATGACTGTGTTCCTCTAGTTTCACTATGGCAAACTTTTCTAATAATAGGGATTGAAAATATTTATAATACAACACTCCTATGAGGACACTCCTGCTTTCTAATGTGTGTGAAACGTAACACATGAAATATTATTAAAACATATTATCAGAACATATTATTAAACGTACACATTCTCTGCAGAGACTAATGAAAATATGGGAAGCCACTATTGCATGCAGATAATACATGCATCAACAAATGCTACTTGTTGGCTCAGATTCTCTGGTTGGTAAGTTCAGTTAACATAACAATGTCATTAACCAATGACATGATCTGTTAAGGACATTTGATACATGCATATCCATTGTAGTCTCCTTAAATGTTTGTGTTACTTTGAATAAAATGTCTGCTAAATGAATAATGTCAGTTATGCAGTTGGTAAAATAAATAATGAAGTGCATACAAATCAGAAATACTGAACATATTTTTAAATACTTCAGCAACACCTTTGAAAAGTTGCTGACAGACGACCTTCTCATAGTCTGAGAAGCATGGTAACTTGAGAAACAGTCATGAATTCTACAGGAGAGAGACTAGATATCCACTTTAGTGACAGCGACATGTACATGGCTGATTGCACTACAGAACCCTGAGGCCCTTGAAGAAGAAAAGCCAAGCACAAACACCCACCATTTTTCCACACCGCCAATCCGGAAGGTCTTTATGAACTGTTTCCATGACAACCTGCTTTTCGGCGACACAGCTAAGTCTATCATGGACAGTTTGACATCAGACTCATAAACAAGTATTGTACATCTGTTCCACTAAAACGGTCATGAGTTTCAACATCCCACTGTTTCTTTAGTGACTGATCATGGGTGTATTCAACAACTAGTAAAAGCACTTTTCTACTTCACATATCTGCATAAACAGAAAAGTGAGAAGATGAAAAGTCAGACAGTGCTACCTATCTGAACAAAGTCTGTCTCTGCTTTACTTTGTGTTATACCTGATATATGACAAGGAACATGATCTGCTGAATTGTGAATTTGTTCTGACACATTATGCAAATCAGAAGTTTCAATTCCCTGTTGTAATCTCTTATGCACTGCCATCTTAGCTGAAAATGTGTCTTTAAGAAACATGTTTTAAACATGAAATGCAAATTTACTATTCATCCTTCAGAAAAAAGACTGATTGATGGTTGGAAAGAAATCAACCCAGAGACAAAACTACTGATAAATCCTGTGTCATTTGAATGGCTGAATGTTTCTGTACAGAATGAACCATGGCCTTGAGGAGTTATAAGATATAGCGGTTATTGTCTAGGCTCTGGAGTGACGTCAATCCACTCAACCAGACTCAAATTAAAATATATACTAGATTGCACAGAAAATCTTTCTCAAAACCAAGAAAGAAGAACACAAACAGTACACAAATTAATCAACAAACTAGCTGACATACAGTTTACCCAAAGGATCAACTGCAGACATGCATAGTGTGAACAGATTCATTAAGGTTTTCTGGAGGGCAGGCTTCTTCAACTGTACCATTAAGGTGCTCCCAGGTTCAGTGTTTTTTCCCTTTCTTTTGCCAACATTCACATTTAACAATCAACCAGACAACTCCATAGTCTCACCCACACTGCCACCATTATTGACAGTTTACTGCAGGGGTGTCCAAAGTTGGTCCTGGAGGGCCGGTGTCCTGCTGACTTTAGCTCCAACTTGCTTCAACACACCGGCCAGGAAGTTTCCAGTATACCTAGTAAGTGCTTGATTAGCTTGTTTATGTGTGTTTGATTAGGGTTGTAGCTAAACTATACAGGACACTGGCCCTCTAGGACAGAGTGTGGACACCCCTGGTTTACTGTTTGCAGCATCACCCTAATCTCAGCCTCACTCATGTTTGTTGAAGGTTTCGATTTAACATTTTGGTAAAATAACAATATAAAATTAAGAAGATATGTTGGAAAATAATGCTTTACAGGGTGGTCATAATCCAGGCATTAATATTATCATATGGAAAATGTATATTTTGTAATTAAATAAGAATAAGAAAAGGTGAAAAAGTACTATTTTCTACACCAAAAAGTCAAAGTCAAAAGTAAAACAAATGAACAACTGCTTAATTGCTTCATACACATACTGTAGATCCAGCAGCCATGCTAAAGTGTGAAATTACACTGGTAAGACTGGCAATAAACAAAAGCAATTAATTCTGCCAAATAAAGACTAGAGCTATTCGTACCAGAGAAATGAAGCAGTCCATTTGACGGGCAGTTTTGCTTTTTTACCTTATTCCAATGGGACTTTTACTGCTTCACATGGAAGATAGTGTTAAAAGGACTAAACAGTGCTGCCATCTATATTAATTATTTATATATTTATAGGCATGAAAACAATTACTGATGCACAACTGAACATGAAAATTTTTAATCATTTTAATAATCTAAGTTTTTGTAACTGTAATGGTCTTTTAGTGGGTTTTCAAACTTGATCAGTTATATCAGTTATATCATGATCGTTTAAAGAAACTCCATGAGTGTTTGGTTGTGAGAAGGAAGGTCATTTTTATAAAGCTAATCTAGCCAAATCATGGATCTTTTTTGTTGAAAATAACTGTATTTGAACTGTGGTAATTTGTCATTAAGATGCTTACATCTGCTGATAAACATTATCATATTTAACATATCATATTTAACATAAAGCCAGAGTGCCCAGCAATGTAAATCTTGTAAATCACAAGAAGTAAAGACATTTGCTTGATTATACTCCACTGGCCAAGCAGCCTTTGCAATGCAACTAGAAACATTTATGAATGTGTACAAACAACTGCTATTGTTGTTAACCGCCTTTAATATGTTCAAAAAACATTTAATCTGGTTTATAGAGAATCAGACATGTCATCATTCCTATTAGAATGAAACTAGCATGTTTCCATTTGTACCTACCATCTTAATGATTTGTTGTTTAAATGTGTTTCAACTATGTTTTATCTCTATTACAAAAAGTTGGTGTTTAAGTTTATTTTGTATATATTAATTTGTTATTAACATCTACATAGCTATATATATATATTTTAGTAATTCTTAACTATGTTTGATTGATTGTATAATACTTGTATTGTTTTCTTTTACGTTGTTTAGGGACAACAGATGAAAAATAGCCTTCTGGCTAATTCTGGTACATTTGCAGAAATGCTAATGTACACTGTCCCTGCCAAATAAACTAACAAATAAATAAATACATTTATAAATTGTTTGCTAGTTACAACCCAATTTGCTTTTTTAAAATGCTGCCCCTTATTTTTGTTAAGACTTAAAACGACATCTGTGCTACAGAAGGCCATGCTTTGTTTACCCTAAACAGAGCATGTGAACAAATACAGAATTCATGGACTTCCACTGAATGTAAACCTGACTTATACAAACACCACATTTGAAAAGAATTACCTTCAAAATGACTGAGCAAAGCATACACTAACTGTATTATTGCAAGCAAGGTGGTACAGACTTGCTTCTCTCGACAACAAGGGATAATCAAACATGATGAACAAAAAGACTGAGCTCAACTCATCCAATAAAAATGGTAAACACATCTATAGTAACAGTGATTGATCATAGGCACAAACCTTTTAGTTATAGCAACAAACAAATAAAAGATGTTCAGTTCCCTGAGTCACTAATATTTATAATAAGCACATATTTTGTGGCATAACATAAAACTCAGGCTATAAATCTGAAGGGATGATTCTACCTTCAGATCTTTTGATCCTTTGCTGTGTTATACATGTATATACTGTTCACCAAAAAAATGATCCAAAACAGTCTACTTTTTTCTTGGACTGAAAACATCCACAATTTGATGAATGCACATATACAAAAAGGTCTGGTCCACATTGACTATCCTAGGATTCTTTTATTTTTCTTTTATTTTTATTTTTTTACCAAATTATGGAATTAAGATGCCTACATTCTTGAAAAAATGTATTTTAAGATCAACACAAGCGCACATATCATTGCATTACCAACAGCAGTTATCTTAGGAAAGGGGTGACCAAACTGCATATTTTAGTTCCAACCCCAATTAAACACACCTGAACCAGCTAATTAAGCTCTTTCCAGGTATACTTGAAACTTCCAGGCTGGTGAGTTGGAAGAAGTTGGAGCTAAACTATGCAGGACACCAGCCCTCCAGGACTGAGTTTGGACACCCCTTTCTTAGGGGGATTACAATTAGGGTTTGTTCCTTTAAAGAATCTGCACATAGCTATTTAATGAGCAGTTAACTTTATTTTTGTCCAGCTCAGTTCATAGTTCAAGATCTGCTTCTTACAAACTCAATCCTCACAAATGCTGTGGTTTAGGTCTGTAATATGCTTTAAAATATTCAAATTCACATTTGCATGAATTCCATTTTTACAAAAAATGTCATGTTTGAAAAACTGAAAGCCTTTAAAAGTGTTTACATTTACCAAAACATTAATTAATTTCCCTTCGGCTTAGTCCCTTATTTATCATGGGAATGAACCGCCAACTATTCCAGCATATGTTTTACGCAGCAGATGCTCTTTCATCTAAAACATAGTACTGAGAAACACCCATACACTCTCTCATTCACACGTGCACTCATACACTACATCTAATTTAGTTTACCCAATTCATCTACACTACATGTCTTTGGATTTCGGGGGTAACCGAGCACCCAGAGGAAACCCACGCAAACACAGGGAGAACACTAAGAACTCCATTACCAAAACAGTCTGTATATAAAACACTTACAAAGATATGTAACCTGTATCTCTTTGCTTGCATGTTAGGTGACAATCAACTGAAATCAGACAACTGTGAACATATGGACAACAATGTGTTGTTAAATTACTAAATAGGGTCTTTAATGTGAATGTGTTGTTTAAGTGGTTTGAAATTGATCTATGGTGCTGCATCTGTTAGGGGTAGATATGGCCAATGAAGACCATTTAAGGGCACTGCCCCATTGTCAAACTGTTTATACCTAAATGTACATGTTTTGCACTTTTATTTCCAGCAGTATATATATATATATATATATATATATATATATATATATATATATATATATATATATATATATATATATATATTTGAGTCAGAATTATTAGCCCCCCTTTGAATTTTTTTTTCTTTTTTAAATATTTTCTAAACGATGTTAAACAGAGCAAGGAAATCTTCACAGTATGTCTGATAATATTTTTTCTTCTGGAGAAAGCTTTATTTGTTTTGTTTCGGCTAGAATAAAAACAGTTTTTAATTTTTAAAAAAACCTTTTAGGGGCAAAATTATTAGTCCCTTTAAGCAAATTTTTTTCTCGATTGTCCACAGAACAAACCATCGTTATACAATAATTTGCCTAATTACCCTGACCTGCCTAGTTAACCATATTAATTTAGTTAAGCCTTTAAATGTCACTTTAAGTTGTAGAGAAGTGTCTTGAAAAAGATCTTGTAAAATATTATTTACCGTCATCATGGCAAAGATAAAATAAATCAGTTATTAGAAATAAGTTATTAAACTAATATGTTCAGAAATGTGTTGAAAAAAATCTTCTCTCCAATAAACAGAAATTGGGGAAAAAAATGAAACAGGGTGGCAAATAATTCAGGGGGCTAATAATTCTGACTTCAACTATATATATATATATATATATATATATATATATATATATATATATATATATATATATATATATATATATATATATATATATAATAATAATAACAATAAAAATAGTTTTTGTAAGAGGAGATAAGTTCTCTCACCAGTTACCTTGATACTGTGTTTATGGGCAGCATCCATTACAGCAGGCACTAGATCCTCTGAGGGTTTGCCATGTTCATCTGCCACACCAGGTGGGTACCAGGACAAGACCACCACACCTGGCATCAGAAGTGTAAATACATTCTTCATTTTAAACCTTGAATTTTAAGGATGAACTATCATCATCATCATCACTAAAGCAGAACTCATCAAATTGTATTTTGACCAAAAAAACCTGCAGCTGCAGCTTCGATTTGTGCCATGTGAGATTCAATGACTTCTGGATCTCTGGAGCTGTAGGGTCCAAGTTCAGGATAATAACTGGACGCAATGTCATCCGGAGGATTGTGTCTTCCTTTAGGGTGACTGGCTGCTATTTTGGGGTCCCAGTGTGGTACCAATACGTGGTCCCAGTGTATATAACTACTGTCCATCTGTGGTGAGCCATACCATAAATAATAGAATATGTGAATGTCATAGAATATGCTGTGATCAGGACCAGAGTTGGAGAACACGATCTTGGTGTCACTGTGCAAACCACCATTTTGACCTGCTGATTCTATTAAATGATTGGGTCTCTGTTCCATTCGCTCTCCAACCAAAGGCATCAGCTCCATTCCTGGTGCAAGATCTGAGAAACCATCAGTGGGCTTAAGTGTTCTTAGGCCCATCATAGTGCCAAAAATGAACAGAGTGAACAATAACAAAGCCACGCACGCTTTTCTGCGTAACCTGTTCATGGCCGCTGTCCCTGGTCCTGGAAAAAGCAGTCCAAATAGAGGTTAAAACGGTCGAGGCCTCCAAAAGTGGCTTGTGAATTTCTTGTGTTCCATTTCGCCCCCTATAAGTCTTAGCGTTTGACACTCTGGATTGGTCGCTTATTGGTCTCTGCTAAGAACCCATTATTTTTTCATACATTAGCAAATTAAGAAGATTCTGAAAAATAACTACATCCGATGAGGACATTAAACTGATTCCCATCATTCCACATTATTTATCAATGTATATTCACAACTGAGCAGTACATATTAACAAATTAACAATGCACAAGCATATGCTTTGATAAGTCGCACACGCCCGTTTGAATCCGACGCAGATATCCAAGCACTCATGCCTTTATCACAAGCATCAATACATCCGTCTCCATCGTTTACTTTGTGCTGCTTCCCACTCGCAAAACTGAAGGCTGGTTTCCCTCTCCTGTTGTGATACATACGCGTGAACCTTTCCTCAATCCCTCTCCGCAGTACAAAACACTTTCACATCATATGCACCGGCTATGTGAAAGCATCGGCTGATTTCCGAGCCTCTGTCGCCAGTGTGCTCATGATAAATCATCTCTTGTTACTGGAAGGTGGAGTCTTGTGGGTTTGTCACCATGCACGCATGCTCGCGCAGGCACACTGGCTGTGTTCGCAATGGCGTGATGCTTACTGTATACTAAATAGCACAGACTCAATGTGCATACTATTCGCTTAAAAATATATGCAATATGCATTTCAGTTAGCATACCAGTAAGTAGCATAATGTAAATATTCCATTACACTTTGGTAAAGATGTTGGTCATCTACTATCATAGTTGTTATTTTATTGATATGAGTAGGAAAATATGTTGTTTATTATTATTTTTTCTTTCTCTCTTTAATATTTAATTATTAATCTTGTCTTATAAATTTAAATTCACAGATAATAGATTAGGTGTGCAAAATTATTTTTGTTCCGATCGTATTTCAAATATACAACTGATTCGAACTCATCAACCGTTTCAGCAGTTATTTTTTTCCAAGAGGTTCTCAAAAACAACAGTCAAATTATTTATATTATTTAAAACGTTTAATGATAACATTTAGCGCACTGCAATGACATCTAGCGGAAAACAAAGCATTACACGTCTGTTTTTCAGCGAATTCTGTTTGTCTCTCGTGTGTTCCACGATGGTAGCACGTCTTCAGCGCAAATATATGAAGAGTTCAGATGCAAAAACCTCTAAATGCCATCAGAAATTTTCTCCTAAAATTAGCATTTTCTCAGCCTTAGCCTATGTTTAGCCTATGTTTAATTATTTAACTTTAAAGGCAATGAAAATAACTTTTTAATCACCATAAAAGTAAAATTTATGAGCACAAACACAAGAGACAAAAATGCAAATTTTAGAAAAAATTATCAAACGTTATTTAGAGTTTTAAGCATCTAAAACTAAACTATCTAAACTCTTCATACGTTCCTGAATGATTGTTATAACTTTATATTGGTTTATTTTGATTAAACTTTTTATACACTTCTAAAAATTCGTAAAAGTTTAAGGAAATTACAGAAATATGCCTTATGAACGAGTGAATATGTCAAATTCAGAAGAATACATTTCTACAATTATTTCATGACAATTACTGAGTAGACTCAACTAATGTAGTGTTGAATAAATGAATTAATAAATAAATAAGACCGGTACTGTAGATTTTAACTTTATACACATTTAGGTATTTAAACAGTTTAATTTTAAGGCAATAAATAGAAAATAAAGCACATTTTTGCTTGAACACTTGAGTGGAATTCTGTTCAAATTAAAATGTTATTTAATAAAAGTGGAGCATGGAACATAATAAATTAGTCTGATGTGAATCTGTCCTCCCCTTCAGTGTGCCAAGGATGGTACAGTCTGTTTCCATACTCTCTGTGAACTGTTCAACAGCCTGCTTGCCACACACACACAGTGAAGATGCCCTCATTCACACCTGTTCTGTTCAAAACAAACATGATACATACAGAAATGAAAACCATCTTGCTGTAGGGGTACCTATTATTGGTAAGTGATGCTTTTATCTAGAATATTATAGTTAATATTATACATGTTTTTTATTGGATTGAACATGAACAACCATGATGTTGCGATTTAGAATTTTAAACAATAGTTTCTTAAAACAGTTTTTGAAGTATTTTTACTTTGACTGTACTGTTTTGTTAAAGTTCATGTGAAATTAATCTCAATAGAAATATATTTTAAACATTATTAAGATGTTGTAATGTTGTATAAGTTATGAGAAAAATGCTATAATATATGTTTATATATATAACAAAAACAATAAACCAAAGTTATTTTATAATTTGTGTGCATGTATGTTAATATTAATATATGAACACAAAATTATATTTCATCTGGTTCTTGCTATTTTGTATGTCTTTATGTCAAGTACATGCTATCTTTACTTTAAGTTGTATTTCAGGGAAAAAACAGTCATCATTATCCTTTTCTATCATTGTTTACTCAGCCTTCATGTGTCACAAATGTGTTTTTTTTCTTCTAGCATTTTTCACAATACCTTCTTTTGTGTTCTCATAAAGGTTTGGAGTTGAAGTTAAACAAATAGTGAGTGAATTTTCATTTTGTGTAAAATATCCCTTTAAATAAACAGCATTGTACATTAACTATTTTACTGTCTAAATCAAAATATTTTGCTTTAACATACTAGTAAAAACTTAAATAAGGCTTCCTTATTTGTGAATACTTGCCCAATGACATTAATCTTCATATAATGTAAATTGTACTGCAGAATGTCAATAAGTTTACAACAGTAGGGCCCTTTAAATACTTCCCCCAGTGTCCAGTAAAATCAGATAGCACCTCATCATTATCATAAAGCGATGAGACAAGCTTCTTCTCTGAACTGCTGTTCTCTTTCTGGAATGATCTCTTCGACCAAATGAGTCACTGTAGAGCAGAACAAGAGTCTCATCATGTATGCGTTCAGCCTTGTTTCTTTACCCCCCACCTAGTGTTCTAGGACATGCAGCTATTATGCTGTGCAGTGGAGAAGAGCAAGGGATGCATAAACATGCATTTCCTAATTTTTGATTCTCAGCAACATGTGGTTGTTGTGTAAGATCTCTCAGTGTGGTATTCTGGGTAATTCAGCACAGTCAGCCCACGCTTTTCCTTGCTTTGTGGGATTGTTAGGTGGACTCTGTATTTACTGCCTTTTTGTTTTGACCTTGACAAGTAATTTAATCATCTTGCAGTCTCACATCATCTCCTTCAGTCTGTCTTAGAGAGAACAGCTTGTTTCCTGTACATACGTCTGTATTAGTCCATGATATATATATATATATATATATATATATATATATATATATATATATATATATATATATATATTTTTTTTTTTTTTAACAGTTAATTTTATCGTTTAGAAAAAATATACTATTGTTTTATTCACCAAAGAAATAAAAAGAGTGGAAAATCGTACTTAATCTAAGTGATTCTTTCTGTTTTTTTCATGTGATGTTTTTTTATTTATTTATTTTTTTATTTAATAGTGTTTCATGTACTTAACCTAGCATATTTAACCTAGCATTTCATAACCACAGTGAATTAACCCACAAAAACACATTATTGAATACATGCAAGAAAACAAATTATATGTTTTCACTTTTACACTGTTAAGCTTTTGCATTGTGCACAGTGCCACACAAATAGAAATTCCACTCTCCTTTAGTTACGCCGTCAAGAGTAAAGGATGTTTCTAGAGAGACAAAGGGGCTGTTTGCCACCCAGGTTTAAGGGTCCCTTTTTGCATATTAAACAAGATTTGTGCTATTGATCCATTTATTTCCTGGCTGATATCAATATCAAAAGCTGAACAAAGTACTAATCTAATGCCAGTGACATTTTAGAATTTAACAGTGACACATAAAATGAGTTAATGAAATTAAACACATTACACACCATTTCATTTAGATTACACAATTAGATTATTGTTAATTAGACACAATTATGAGCTAAAAGCAATAACCTCAGAATATTTGTAAAAAAGAGTATACCTATCATTGAAATAATATACTGCATTTTCAGAGTACTTTTTAAGTAATTTAGTAGTATTGAGCCACAGCCATATTGCCCTGCAGCCCAAGACTAGTTACTCAATGAAGCTAAGCATGGCTGAGCCTGGTCAGTACCTGGATGGGAGACCAAAACTAGATTGCTGTTGGAAGTGGTATATTAGAGGGGTGCTCAACCTGTGGTCTGTGTGCTGCACTGGTGCCGCTGTGCTGTGGTTTCTGTCGCATCATCCAAGTTGATGCTGCACACTGGTGGTGTTGTGAAGAGACCCCCCTCATGATTGTGAAGCACTTTGGGTGTATACATGATAATTGTGTTATGTAAATACACATTACATTACATTCATCTTTATTCACTAGTTATATGGTGGCAATAGTATGATGGGTTCACTTTAAATATTTTCATTGTGTTTTGATGTTTTTGAAAGTGTTGTGAGAAAATGCAGCGCATATTTGTAAACTGTTTGCGATGTGAGAAAAACCAGTGTATTTTATTAATTAATTGTGTTGTATGAAAATGCAGCATGTGTTTGCACTGAGGATTTGCAGCACATGTGATGTCAAATAGATGATCTTTTCTTAATTTGCTGGCATTTTTGTAATTGCATGTATATTCTTAAATTACAGCACGTTAAAGATCTATTGGCCACCGTAATTAACAGACACTTTTTATATATATATATATTTATTGATTTCATTTCATTAAGTTAGATACTAACAAAAAATATGAGTTTTAGGTGTCTTTTGAACATTGCAAGCAGTCTATGTGGTATTGGGAACATTCCACCAGCGAGGAACAGTAAATCAAGACAGCTGCAGGTCAAATTGTGACCTATGCGAAATTTTACTGTGGTGCCCCCGAAGAGGAACGAAAACACACAAACATATGTATAAACATGTATTTATTTATTTATTTATTTATTTATTTATTTATTTATTTATTTATTTATATACATAAATATGCATATAAACAGTCAAAATTATACTTAAACTTTTAAATATTTACATTACAAAATCATAGTTAATATTAATATCAAAATAATTATAAAAAAAACAAACTCTGACATGTGTTCTGCAGAAGCATTCCCAATTTAAAACGTTTACAAAAGGAAAGGAATAAAACCCTCTCTGTACCTCTAGAGGTTGACATTCCTACATGCTGCATCTTGTGTCTGTACCTGTGCAGCTGCTGGTGCCTCTGGAGCATTGCTGATCATTCCACCTCATCTTCTTTTGTGACAAATTTCAGCATTGAACCTATATGTTAACCAATATCTCTTTCTATTGTGTCTTAACAACCAAAATGTGGATTTAACTTATCTTGTACAATAATCTATGGTTTGTGGTTTTTAAGAATTAATGAGTGTATTTTTGAATAAAAAATCATGCAATAAAAATAGTTTGTGGTTTACAGTAATTTGACTCATTTTATATTATTGATCTTACAAAAATCACAGAATATTAGTCAGTTTTGTCATTTCATATAGTAATGTAAAAAAAAAAAAAAAAAAACTGATGATCCACTGATGTAAAGACTAAAGAGACTTTAATGTCATTGCAAAATTAAAACAACAACATTAAGTTGACTTGGCAGCCCTCAACAGCTGCAATAAGAAACATTGAAGTAGGCAAAACAATAAACAACGATAACTGCAGCAAACTATATAATATATAATCATATGATATGATATAACAACTATATAATATTAAATAATACATACAGTGAAATAATTGTGCAGTGCATGTGTATGTAGCTGGTGTGTAAACAGAACTGTAAAATATTGCACAAGTTAATAATAATAACGGAGTTTGTGTAATTTTCAACAACATGGGAAAGAGGCAAACGTAAGGGGGGGGGGGGGGCAGGAGACACTGTGACTAACAAACACACATCATCTTATCATCTATGTAGTGTGATCTGTATTGTGCATGTGTGTTTGTGTAATGTTAATTTGTTTTTGTTTTTTGTAAAGATTAGCATTTTGATTATGTAAAAATTTCACTTTTATGTCAAGCCCATATCATCTTCCCATTCACACTGAATTAACCACAGACACATTTTCTTTTAAACATAATTTATTAACCAAACATAGAAAGTTTACATACACTTACCAGTTTCCATTTCTCAGCACCAAACCTGTTTAATGTTCAGACAAAGCCAATTATACAGTTTTTTCCCGCCTTCACTTAGGAGCAGCCATTTTTGCATGACATTATCAGGGTCACAACCCCCTGGTCAGTGAATAAAAATCACAGTTTTGTCGTTTAAATTTGTATTGGTTATTTGTTGTGTTGTATTTTGAAATTTGTATGCATATTGATTTACTTGCATTAATTTATTATTAATTTTTTATAGTTATTTTGTCATTTTCTCCTTTTTGCTGGATTTTTGTCTTCATTTTGTGTACAATAAATCACTCTTCACTTTCACCAGCAGCTTTTGTGACACTTTTTGTCTCCATCCGCTCGATCAATCGTAACAGTGCCTGCCTTTGGAGTTGGTGCCCTACTCAACCTGTGTACTCTGCATGTAATGAGGCAGATTTTATGCTGTCATGTAGCAAACAGCAAAAATGTAACTACGAACTTTTTAATAACTGATGAAATGGTAACTCACATGCACTTAACACAGAATTCTAGTGTCAACACTGCATTTCTCACTTGCCTTCTCTCCTATAGACACTCTGAATAGTAGAATGCCATCTTGTGGAGCATCACTATAAAGGCATCACAGCTGTGAATCTGAAGCTTTCTGGAGGATATGTATTTTTGTGGACATACATGGAATAATACACATAATGTGTAGTTTACACACAATACACACACTGCAGTGGAGCAAAGCCTTTGGCAGTTCTGTATGTAAGCATTGGAATTTTGTGTTTGATGCAAGCTTTAACTTGTAGCCAGTGCTGAAATACGAAGGGAGTTTGGGCTCATTCAAGACCAGAACAGCTGCAGCATTCTTGGTCGTTTGACGAGCTTTCACAGATGATGATGGAAGCCAGGAAAGTATTGCTGTATAGTTCAGAATAGAAATGACAAGTATTTAGACCAGAAGTTCTGCCAATTTGCTTGATAAGAAAGGGGCTTATCTCTCTAATGTTGAGAAAGTTAAAGTGCAAAGCAGGATGGTCATGCTATTTTGCAATGTGATCATTGAAGGACAAATGGTCCCCAAAGATCACCCTGATTCCCACATGAATTGTGTAGCATACTGTAATTGTAGATGAGTTTTATTGGATCATGAAGATATTTGAAATTGCACGGAGGACAAAATGTTTTGTTTTAGCTAGATTGAGCTGCTGGTGATGATCTTTAATCCACGTCGAGACATTCTCTATAGGCAAGTGTGAGATTTGTGGAGCTAGTGTTTGACCATCTAGATCACAGGTGTCAAACTCAGTTCCAAAAGGGCCGCAGCTCTGCACAGTTTAGTTCCAACCCTAATTAAACACACCTGATCAAACTAATTGAGTCCTTCAGGCTTGTTTGAAACCTACAGGTAAGTGTGTTGGAGAAGGGTTGGAACTAAACTGTGCAGGGCTTCGGCCCTCCAGGAATTGAGTTTGACACCCCTGGTCTAGATGAAATGAAAAATACAGTGGTTGGACAATGAAACTGAAATGCCTGGTTTTAGACCACAATAATTCATTAATATGGTAAAGACTGTAAAAGTGGACTCATCAGAGAACAATACATGTTTCACATTGTCCACAGCCTATAGATGTTTGCCTAAACCGACATTTGACACGAGTGACCAAAAGTTAGCTATAGCTATAGCAGCCCGTCATTGTTTAATGAATCTGTGGAGCTTCAAGTGAACAGTTTTTAACAGGAAAGTTGAGGTGCATATTTAATTCTACAGTGAGCTGAGCATCGGTCCTTTAATGTTTTTTGCATACAGTTTGGGTTAGCAGATATCAGCTTCCTATTGCGTTCACAGTTACTTCTGTTAGATGTGGTCCATCCTTCCTGATGGCATGGAACTAAAACATCACCATGAAAACATTGTGGATGTGCAACAAGTGTGTTTTAGCTTTTACACAATGAAAGCAACTTGGCTGAATGTGTTTTGACTGCCCCTGGAAATGATTGAAAATGGTGGTCAAAACAAGTCTCAGCATTCAAACTTTTAGGGGGATCTGTGATTGTGTTAATGTGAATGTGTATACAGATAGGTTTTAGTAAGCAGTTTCATAAAAAATCTGTCAGAAATCAAAAAGACAGTGTGTAAAAACTAGACTCTGATCCTTTGAGAGAGGTCAGACTGTACATGCACACGTAGACACTATTAGCTTTACACCCATACCCCCCCTAAGCCTACCCCTCACAGTGACACCACTTGCTCTATTGAGTGTGTCTGCCTAAGAGTGCATGTCTGAGAGTGCATTGACACGTCTGTAGCCAGATACTATTGGATCCTTCAGAAGACTTAAAAAAGAAGTCTTCTTTTTTAGAAGAGGATGTAATGAAATAAAAAAGTAATAATAATAATAACAGAGAGATGTCTAATCCATCCGCACTTTTTACATTTCCACACCTGCTTTTCTAACTGACTATGAACTGAATTAAAAACAGAAACACCAACGCCTTAAAAACCTTAAGCACAAGTGTATTTAATGATTCAGCTTATTCATGTATGTATTTTTCTTGTATGCATATTAAAGTTTTTGTGTAAATGGATGATTAGGATGTTTTGGTGTGTTACATTTGCTCACATAAGGATGATACTGAAGCAGTTGTCATGGAAGCAGAACAAGGGGAAGAGACACGTGTACATGTTCTAATATCCTACAAATAGATGGCCAGTCATTAAAGTACTTTAAAATAACCTCTGTAATGTCTTGGGGTTGAAGCATTAATAAGTTAATCTGTTTTAAATCTGTCATTATATGCTTATTGTGGGCAACTTTGTGTTATATCTCTCTAAATATGCTTCTTATAACTGATGACATGCATGCTTTCTCAATCCCATATGCAAGCATACACTAGCAGTTTTTTATATTTGGATTAGTTTTGTATTTGGATTAGACAATGTAGATGCTATGCTGTTAGTTATATACCGATTGTATTAAACAAGATGTTTTTTTTTAAATTATTGTTAGTTGTTGAAATTTGTTTCACCCAGCTCAAGAATGAAACATTAAAAGGAGACCACACGGCAGAAGAATTTCAAACAATAATATTTATTATATCAATATAACCTAAATATAAACAACTTGCCAATATTAGTTATTATTATCACAAATATTAGGTACAATCATAATTTTTATTCGGTCCTAACCAATTGTTGCGTAAGCAGATGTTTAGCAGATAGCGTACTCCCGATAGGAACAGCAGAAACTGTTTTGGTAACTTTACTGACTTTACTCTTAATTGTTCTTTTTAATATCTTTCTTTTTTGTAAAACTATTAATGACCCTCAAGTATTTACAAACAAAGAGCTTTAGTAAAAATAGTGCACTTACGGACATGTATTTCAAAGGTTTTAACGTATTTAAATCAGCCATAGAAATAATCTGCATGTGTGTTACTCCTGATAGCGTACATTGCAAGAAACCGAAAGTAAACCTAAACGGTATATAGTGCAGTATCTTAAATGTGCAGAAGATGGTTGGTCAAATCGACAAGTGGCTGTATGTGACTGCACAACAATGATAGTAATTCAACAATATTTTTTTTAATTTTTTTTTGCAACAAACTTCTTTACAAACAATGGTAATATAGTTTAGATGCATTATAAGCTAAC
The DNA here is from genome assembly GCF_052040795.2 of Danio rerio. Lineage (NCBI taxonomy): Eukaryota > Metazoa > Chordata > Actinopteri > Cypriniformes > Danionidae > Danio > Danio rerio. The sequence goes on along the minus strand of NC_141039.2, from coordinate 18,414,143 downwards.
TGGGAACACTTTATTTTAATAGTTGATGTGGGGGTAGGGGTGTGGGGGTCGTGGATATTATGGGCTTAAGCACATGATCCTAAGTATTCAGACCCTTTGCTTAGTATTTAGTAGAAGCACCCTTTTGATCTAATACAGCCATTAGTCTATTGGGAAAGATGCAACAAAATATTTCACAACTTAATTTGGGAATCCTCTGCCATTTCTTGTGGCAGATCCTCTCCAGTCCAATCAGGTTGGATGATAAACATTGGTGGGCACTGGGCAGCTATGTTTAGGTCTCTCCAGATGATGCTCAATTGGGTTTTTGTCAGGGCTCTGGCTGGGCCATTCAAGAACAGGATGTACTCTGCCACATTTATCTTTCCCTTGATTGCAACCAGTTTTCCTGTCCTTGTTCTTCTTTATCTCTCTCACCAAGGCTCTTCTCCACCATTAGCTGAGTTTGGCCTGACGGCCAGCTCTAAGAAGAGTTCTGGTTGTCCCAAATGACTTCCATTTAAGGTTTATGGAGGCCACTGTGCTCCTTGAAACCTTAAGTGCAACAGAACATTTTTGAAACCCTGGCCAGATCTGTGCCTTGCCACTATTCTGTTCCAAGCTGCAGGCAGTTCCTTTGACCTCATGATTGTCATTTGCTCTGATATGCATTGTGGGCTGTAAGGTCTCATATAGACAGACACAGGTGTCTGGCTTTCCTAATTAAGTCCAGTCACTATAATCAAACAGCTGGACTCAAATGAAGCTGTAGAACCATCTCAAGGATGATCAAAAGAAATGGACGGCACCCGAGTTAAATATATGAGTGTCACAGCAAAATGTCTGAACACTTAGGACCATGTAATATTTCAGTTTTTTTTTTTAATAAAAATGTCAACAATTGTGTGCTTTTCTGTCAATATGGGGTGCTGTGTGCACATTAATGATAAAAAACTTAAAAAAATAATAAAACAAAAAGTGAAACATTTAAGGGGATCTGAATATTTTACGTACCCACATTGTATGGTTAAAGTTATTTTGAAATTATATTGTGTTGCTACTTTTAGGCATCTGAATGCTCCTAATTGTATAAAATTATTGAAAACTTATAGAGAATTTGTTGCATGTCTAATAATAAACTATTGAACATCTATACCCAATTTGGTACATTTTAATTAAACACAAGTTTACCAGATGTTTACAAGTTGTAGATGTTATGATTGTCTAAAACACAGGTGTCAAACTCAGTTCCAAAAGGGCCGCAGCTCTGCACAGTTTAGTTCCAACCCTAATTAAACACACCTGATCAAACTATTTGAGTCCTTCATGCTTGTTTGAAACCTACAGATAAGTGTGTTGGAGCAGGGTTGGAATTAAACTGTGCAGGGCTTTGGCCCTCCAGGAATTGAGTTTGACACCCCTGGTCTAAAACATAAAAAGAAATTATCTACAGATACTACCCAGAATACAGAAATTAGCAATGAACTTGTAAATTAACTTATGGTATGCAACCAGGGATGTGACACTGACAACAGAGGTGAGGATCCACATGCAGGTTTTTTAGCGAGGTTAGGCCAGCAATAGTCAACACAGGTGCAAAAAGATATACACAGGCAATCCAGAATCGTAGTCAATAGGCTGGAAGATGGTCAGAGGCAGGCAGAAAACAGGATTAAACAAATAAACAAGGCAAGGATTAAAAAACACGGTAAAGCAAGAAAAGCAAACATAATGTAATGTTACTAGAACATTAGATACAGTTGACATCAGAATTATTAGCCCCCCTGAATTATTAGCCCCCTTGTTTATTTTTTCTCCAATTTTTGTTCAACGGTGAAAGATTTTTGTAACACATTTCTTAACATAATAGTTTTAATAGCTCATTTCTAATAACTGATTTATTTTATGTTTGTATTGTATAATGATGGTTTTGTTCTGTAGACAGTAGAAAAAATATATATTGCTTAAAGGGGCTAATAATCTTAATCTTAAAATAAGTTTTAAAAAATTTAAAACTGCTTTTATTCTAGCTGAAATAAAACAAATAAGACTTTCTCCAGAAAAAAAAATATTATCAGACATACTGTAAAAGTTTCTTTGCTCTGTCAAACATAATTTGGGAAATATTTAAATAAAAAGACAAAAAATCAGAGGGGGCTAATAATTCTGACTTCAACTGTATGTGTGTTTAATCAGTTCTTGTGCAGCATCAGCTGTCAATATGCAATCAGTCAGGATCTAGAACATGTGTGTGTAAGTGGAGTGCATGTATAGAGTTGTAGTCCATGAAATGGCAGATTTGTAGTTCGTTAGCGCTTGTGAGTGTTTTTCCAGCGATCCAAAACACCATAGATCACTGGTGATCATGACTTGGTAAGCAGACTATCTATAGGTAGAATATCAAAATTGAATGCGACCAATTATTTTAGTTCTTTATAAGATTATACATACAGCCAATGATAATAAATAATAATAATAATAATAATACAATAAATTAAACAACATGAACCAGAGTTTTAACAAACTCTTGGCTTGCTACCACAAGCATGTTGTCAACATACTCATTTTCATCCTGTTTAAAAACTGTTTTGCTTTCATTAGAAGAATTTATCAGGGACTTGTGAGCATCCGTGCAACTAAAGCATGAAGCTCCAAACAGAACAAGCAAGCAATCTAAAAAACACTATTTAAAAAAATAATAATTTTAATTTATTGCAAAAAATATATATTAAAAAGTTGCATGTTTGTTTAGCAAAGTTTATTTTTCCATAGAAAAGTTTATTTTACCATAGAAACAACAGCACAGTGATTTCTGTCTGTATGTATTAAAGTATGTGTGTTGTATTTTGTTTACCCTTAATATTAAAAACTGCATGAAATGTTTACTTGACTAATATTGAAATTTGTTTGATCATCTAAAACATTAAAGTGTGATGAACATGCAAAAAAATAAATCAGTAAGGTTCAAACACTTTTTTTCACACCACTGGATATATTTTTCTAGCAGAAATATAAAGAGACAGCAACCTTCAATGACCAATCATTTAACCAACCAACTCAACATAGGCTAATTCTGAAACTGTACCCCTATATACATTTCTGGAGATGGCAAATTGTGAAGCCAGAAGTACGTATGGCTGCATTTCGTTTTTAAAACAAACGCTACATTCTTTTTATTTAAATATTTCCCAAATTAAAAAAAAAAAAAAACGCTACATGGCGGTATGACACCGTTCCTTTTTGCGCTTACCAGCTGACCACTCACCTCCATACATTGTAAAAAAAAAAAGTTGAATAAACTTAAAATAATAAGGCAACCGATCACACACAGCTTTTTGAGTTAACTAAGTCGACTTAAAATATTTTGTTGAATTCCTTGTTTAACCAACAACATATTTTTGTTTGCTGAACAAATATTATCATGTTTACTCAACAAGATCTTTTGTTTGCTGAACAAAAATTTTTACGTTTACTCAACAAGATCTTTTGTTTACTGAACAAAAATGATCATGTTTACTCAACAAGATCTTTTGTTTGCTGAACAAAAATTTTCACGTTTATTCAACAAGATCTTTTGTTTACTGAACAAAATGAATGTTTCCAGATTTGAAAAGATTGTACACAGCCTCAACATAAAATAACTGGCAACCTTACTAAAACCAAGCTATTAGTGTTTCCAAACACTCAAACCAGGTGAATATACAATCATCTAATCAGAGTTAACCCTAAAAGCCACTCCATTCAAACAGTCTTTAAAGTGTACTGCACTTTTGTCAACAAAGTACATCAAGTCCAAAAACAGACCTCAAAACATTCAAACAGTGGCACAGTAGGAAGTGCTTTCGCCTCCCACCAAGGTCGCTGGTTCGAGTCTCAGCTGGGTCAGTTGCCGTTACTGTGTGGAGTTTGAATGTTCTCCCTGCGTTCACGTGGGTTTCCTTTGGGTTCTCCGGTTTCCCCCACAGTCCAAAGACGTGTGGCACAGGTGAATTGGGTAGGCTAAAATTGTCCGTGGTGTATGTGTGAATAAGTGTGTATGGATGTTTTCCAGAGATGGGTTGCAGCCGGAAGGGCATCCGCTGCATAAAACAAGTTTCATTGCGCTGTGGCGACCCCAGATTAATAAAGGGACTAAGAAAATGAATGAATGAATGAACTGAACTCTCGCAGATCATGTGCCACCAACCTCCATAAAACATGCTGAATCACTTAAAAAGTATATTTGAGTTCTTTTGGGTGTTCCATATTCAGTCTGTACAAGAGGCTGAACAAGTAAGTGAAGGCTGCAGGCAGATGTGTGATATCCTGAAGTACTATGGCCTCCTCCAAGATTTTAGCTAGGTTCATCACATATTGCAGGGATGCAGAAGTGCCATTATCATCTTCCACCACAGTGAAGATTCCAATCCTTTAATCTCTGGTGCTGTGGTCTTCACGGTCCGTGTCCTTATAGGAGATTAAGTAATGGGAAAATTAATTGATGTGTAATATTAATTACTACTTATTAATGTTATTACTATTATGCAAAGAAAATAAAAACATGTAATACTTTCGTACATACAAACAGTAACACTTTGAATAGTCTATAAAGCAATAGCAAATGGTTAATTGCATACCTGTATAGTATTAACTCTAATAGATGTTAGTAAACTGTTTATAAATTCAGCTACAAATGCTCTATTCTTGACTTATAAGCATCTATAATGTGTTTTTATACTTTTTTAATAATTAATGTTTCATTACTAATTTAGGTATTGCAATATTTACAAACCAATTATTTAAGAATAGTTTTTATGTTTTATCGTTCAGAATGAGTATTAAATGATTAATAAACTATTCAAATTGACATTTCTATACATGTTATAATTAAGGCATATACTAATAGTTACTTTGTATGTTTTGTATGCTTTATTAACTCAACTTCTTCCAGTTTTGTGACCTAATCTAAAGTGAGGACTAGTTATGCTTTATAAATCCATTATAAATGACAATTAAAGGCTCAGTATCAATCTTATCTAAGCATACTGTAAATTGAAAATAACAAACAAACAAAAACATATATAATAATTGAACAATATATTGACAACTTTTTAATATTTAGCAATTTTTTAAACTTTTATTTTACATAAAATTGCAAAGATTTACTTTTATTTGATACAGTTTCAATTGTGAAAGTTGTTTATTGTCCTGTTTAGAATATAACTGAGCCTTTAATTGTCATTCATAAGGGGTTTATAAAGCATAAATAGTCCTCACTTTAGATTAGGTCACAACTGGATGAAGTTAAGCTCATAAAACATATACTAACATACAAAGTAACTATTATTACATACCTTAATATTAGGATATTTAAATGTTAATTTGAATAGTTTATTAATCGTGTACTTAAGCATTCTGAATGATCTTAAAAACACCAAGTATTCTTAAATAACTGGTTTGTAAATAATGCAATACTTAAATTAGTAATACAAATGAATCATTAAAGTTAAAAAAAATACAATCATTGAGCACTTCATGTAGAGTTATGCTTAACAGAAAATAAATTAATTATTTGCTAATACTAAATAAATTATTTATAGCGTGCAGCTATTATAAGTGTTACCAAGCAGACTAATAAATGTAGAAAAGGGTATGAAAATGGGTAACTTACCAGACATATCTTGAGAAAGCAAGCAGAATTTTTACGAAGAAAAATTGGCAATCCCTCAAGAGCTGCTCTTTCTCGATCGGTGACAATATCAGTGACCTAAAGGAAAGTCATTCACAAAGGGTGTTTTACAATCTTATTGTTTTGTAAGTAAAAATGTACTTAGTACATTTAAATGAGCATAGTATTTTATTCATGCTGTTGAAAAAACACATGGCTTTATTTTTAAAAAAGAATTTTGTGGTTTCCATACAATGGAATTTGATAATGGTTGTGTTGGCAAATTTAAAAAAATGTTTAGTTTCATGTGACAATTACTTTGAGTTAAAAACTACAGCTATTATTTTCTATTTTCCTCTTTGAATGTATTCATTTGAAATGGTCCCTCAAAACAAGTGAAACATCTGTTATTTATCTTACTTCCATCTCACAATCAAAACACAACTTGAAACAATTAAAATTAATGCAAAAGGGCTGGACAATTAAATTGTTGCAATTACGTTTTATTAGACTGTATTACCTGAGCATGAAATTCATGCTTTTGTGTTTGACAGGACAAAATATGTTGCACATGTTAAAAACATCAGACGGGTGTATAAGAAAAAAAAATCTTAATGAGTACCTGCTCATCCATCTTGTTTAAAGTTGTATCCATCTCTGGACCCATTGAATCCCTTCTTTTCCTGTAGAGTTTCAGGAGAGATGCTGTATATTTATCAAGTCACTCGATTAACTGTATCAGGAGATCTACATTACAGATCTGAGAAAACTCTGTGCAGATCTACAATATACTAAAAAAACATACATATTAATATTTACACATAATATATATATATATATATATATATATATATATATATATATATATATATATATATATATATATATATATTTGTAAATGTAAATATTTAAATGTTCAAATGCTGAATACAGATGTATTTTGAATTACCTATAATAATAATGTTGTTTGTTATTTTTAGCATTATCATTACTACCTTGAATGAAACCAAAGCAATTGCAATATAGTGACTTACCTCTTCCTTAAAGTCCAGGTTATCTCTCTCTAATTTCTTCCTGGCTAAATCTCAACAACTTCTTTTGGGCAAAGAGAAAAGGTTTCTTGCATCTGCTGGTGAATGACCGTCAAATTTCACTGATGATAGCAAGTCTCACCTCCTCAAGGAAATCTTGCATTGAATTATGTCATTGTCAATATTTCAGTCCTTTTGAGCAAAAAGAAAGAAAAATATATATTTAGCCCTTTATATTTTTTATGTAAATAAAAGCTAGCTGACTGTTAAAGCAAGTCGGTCTGAATATGATAGACATTTAGTCGAGCTAACTAATAAACAAGCAAATCAAGCAATGAATTACATGAAAATCAAACGATTTTCACACAAATTACACAGTTAAACACGTCACCGTTTGTTCCACTGGCTCTGGTTCGAAGGGAATAAGGTTATGATGTGCGCAATGCTGACAGCAATCTAGATAAACAGGACATAATGTAATATTCGTTTTAGCAAGGAAATTTGACTTGGATACCTGATCTGGTATGTTATATGATACTCATTGTATTAATCGTGAGTTATTAAAGCAAATGACTCGATTGAAATCGCTATTTGTTTCAAATACATTTACATACATGGATACACGCGCACATCAAAGCCAACATATCAAATAATATAACGTTAGATGACAACAAAAAAGACATACATACCTATGATTTAGCAGAAACGTCGTTGGCCTGCTCTTAACCGCTCTATCACGGTCTCTCACATCATTAATACACTGGTAAAATAGATCGGGCAGCCAGATGGGTAGCACATCGCACAAAAAACATGTATACAATTATATACAATCGATAATGAAAACGATTGACACGTAGCTCCGCAGAAAGAAAGATGGTTCGTTTTGTCGCGCGCACGAGACAGGTACCCCCTGCAGTGAGCTATGGAAGTAAATTGCGCATGCGCCAGAAGCTTATAAGGCGCATGCGCCAACAAGAAGGGCACGCATCAACGCAAAACTAAGAATTTTGTATTAGTTCAACGAAATATTTTAAGTTTTTCACATTGAAGCACAATATTTGTTGAACAAACTAACTATTATTTGTCAGCATTTCAAATGAAAATATTTAAATTCAGTTAACTTATTAATCTTTGTTCAGAGGACTTTTTGAAAGTTGGCGTTTTTACAGTGTATAGATGCCTTTCCCACTGTTACCAGTCTGTCTAGTTGGCTCGCCATGTATGTCGGCGGACTTGAGATTCAGAGAGGAGTTGACCAGATGTTGAGGTTTGTGTCTGGCGAAGAATGGTTCCATAAAGCAGCTAAAAAATAATAATAATAAAATAAATGAAAAAATTAATAAACAAGTAAATAACAGGGTGAGAATGTGGTAAAATCTGAAAACGTGGTAAAAATCAGGCGAGGACTTTTCTTTTTCTGGATTGCTATTTAAAACTGTCTGTTGTGTTTAAGAAAGGAGGAGGGTAGGTCAGTCGATCGCTCAGTCAGTCATTCGGTAAGTCAATCAGTCAGCTAACAGCCGTCTCTGGTGGATTTGTGAAAACAAAAACTGCAAAAAATATTTTAATAGCGTATTTGGCGCTCTACAGAAATGTATATAGGGGTACGTTTTCAGAATGAGCCTGGGTTGAACAAAAACACAATCACTACACCTACCCTCACCCTATATAAGCATTACTTACGAAGCTCTCCTATACCTGCTACGTACCTTTGGATTGCCTCTTCATCTTGTGCCTCCCATCTTTTTTTACAATTGAGGTAATTTGCTGAAAAACAATATATTAAGAGAATTTAAAAACACCAACTATTCTTAAATAAAAGTTTTGTAATTAATGCAAAACTAAATTCAGAACAAGAAAAAAATTGGAGTATTATCAAAGCACATCTGGAACAAAGTGGTCAACAATTTGGACCCCCTTCAGTTTAAGAAAGAGGGGCACCGAAGATGCTGTAATAAGTTTGTGAGATTTTACTGCTGAACATATCCAACAGACAACAAATTATGTTTGGATTTTATTTATATATTTTAGCTTAGCTTTTAATTCAATTCGGACAGATATTCTCCTGCAAAGATTACTTGATTTAGGAGTGAATGGTGATCTTATTTAGTGGATTAAAGATTTCCTTTTAAATCGTCCTCAAAGAGTAGTTGTTAACGAAACAGTTACACAAGGAAGCATTTTGTCATCCTTATTTTTTTCTCTTTACACAAATGAACTTAAGATCCAGGATTAAGGTTTTAAGTTATTTAAATATGCAGATGATATGGCACTTGTAGGCCGGTTGACTATAATAGGAACAGAAGGAGATACCTTGTACTATATTTATATAAATTAGCTTCAAAATTGGTGTAAAAAGGAGTTCGGTGGAAATCAATTTTAATAAAAACCAAGGAGATAATAATTAGCAGAAATAAACTAGTCCTTAGTCAAGGGTTAAAACCTCTGGTCCTTGAGGGACATGAAATAGAGACAGTTAGATGTTTTAAAAATTTAGGAACACTTATTGATAGTAGATTAACATTTACTGCAAATGCAGAGAGCATTAAAAAAGCAATGCAGAGATTGTATCTCATTAGGAGGTTACACCAATTTGGTGTGAGTCAAGATGTTTTGGATATGGTATGCAAGTACTTGGTTAGAAGTGTTGTGAGTTTTTACATGACAGCATAGTATGGACTGTTGCCAATTAAGGAAAGTGCAATTGTTGATAAAGCACAAAGACAACCAAATTAAATTCAATCAATGAGTATTAAACGAAAAGCACAAGTCATTAATTAATATTGTGCTATCCCTTAAATATAAAATTTCAGCTCTTGCCATCAAAAAGACATTTTAGGCAACCTCAAGTAAAGAAAAATATGCATCAAATGTCCTTTGTGCCGAGTGCCATTAGAATTTTAAACACTGGGTTCTAAGTATGTATAGGGGTTTAAATAGATTTTTTTTATGTGATATATGTGAAAACAATAAATGTATTTGTGTTGCTTGTTTTTTTCTGTGATGTGTGTCACATGAACGCTGAAGTGGTTGTGTGGTGAAGCCAAAGATAAAATTCCACTTGTGGACAATAAAGAAAGTAAAGTAAAAAGTAAAGTAAAAAGAAAAAAAATCATTAACAAGTAGAAAAATACATTAATTAAGCACATTTTACCTTGTAAACTTCTTCAGTTTTTTTTTCAGTTAATTTCAGTAACATTATTGACTAATATGAAAACATCTATGAGTTATTTACAATAGTTTGTAAAGTGATATTTTACTAGATATATAACACAAGAGACTTGCTTTGTTTACCAAATAAGTGAATCTGGATTTGCATTAAAATAAATATTAAATCAAAAGTCAAAAGGTATTTTTTTTATTTCATATATTAGGTTTTTAGTTATGATACTCAGACCACAGATTTTTTACAAAATTCTCCACAGAAATAGATTGAAAAAAAAAAAAAAAACGGTAACACTTTATAATTACACACTATGAAACATTTATTAAGCATTAGCATCTAGTGAATTCATTATTTGTTAAGCATTAACTCTACATTGATAAACATTAGTAAGTAGTTTATAACTGCAGCTATAAATACTGTATTCTTGACATACAACCACATTTATAATGTGCTTAATAATTGTTTTTTCATACTTTGTGACTGGTTGATTTTTCATTACTAAATTGAGTATTGCATTATTTACAAACCAATTCTACTTAAGAGTAGTTGGAGGTTTTTAAGATCATTCAGAATGAGTTCTAAATGATATATAAACTATTGAAATCAACGTTTATATATATTATTATTTAGGCATATACTAATGTATGTTATATATATATATATATATATATATATATATATATATATATATATATATATATATATATATATATATATATATATATATATATATATATATATATATATATATATATATATTAAATACTTTATAAACTAACTTCATCTAGTTTTGTGACCTAATCTAAAGATAGGACTATTTATGCTTTATAAATCCTCTATTAATGACAATTAAAGGCTCAGTATCTGATGAACATTATCGTTGCAATCCTATCTAAAAAATAAAAAATAAAATTCCTGTGAAGTTTAAACATTGCCGAATAATATAACATCATTATATTAAAAATATAACATCAAATTGGATAAAACAATATAATAGGATGTTTTCACCTCACAGCAAGAAGGTCGCTGGTTCGAGACTCAGCTGGGTCAGTTGGCATTTCTGTGTGGAGTTTGCATATTCTCCCTTCGTTTGCTTGGGTTTCCTCCGAGTGCTCCGGTTTCCCCCACATTTCAAAGACATGCGGTATAGGTGAATTGGGTAGGCTAAATTGTCTGTAGTGTATGAGTGTGTGTGGATGTTTCCCAAAGATGGGTTGCGGCTGGAAGGGCATCCGCTGCATAGCAACCTGCTGGATAAGTTGGTGGTTCATTCCGCTGTGGCGATCCTGGATTAATAAATGGACTAAGCCGAAAAGAAAATGAATAAATGAATGAATATAATATGCAATGCCTAAACAGTACAGTAATTCTATTTTAGATGGTTGCAAAGATTTATTTTTTTTATTTGATACAGTTTCATTTGTGTCTCTTTAAACAAATAAAAATGAAGAAAGTCATATTTTCTTTTTCCTGTTTGGAATATAACTAAGCCTTTAATTAATAAAGGATTTCTGAAGCATAAATAGTCCTCACTTTAGATTAGGTGACAAAACTGAATGAAGTTGAGTTGATAAAGAATTTATTAACATACAAAATAGCTATTAGTATATGCCTGAATAATAAGAATTATAAATGGTAATTTAAATCGACCATTGATTATTAAAGGGACTAAGCTAAAAAGAAAATAAATGACTTAAATTAATGAATAAATGAATGAATAAATGAATGAATAATTGATTCAGTTTGTTGAAAGCTGCTCTTGATTTTGTTTTCGATTGAAAAGAATGGCTGTGGTGAGATGACGGAGGTGGAGTCGGCGTTAGACTTTGCATCCTCAGGCCGGTCAGGTCGACGTAATGCTCTTCCTAACATTTTGGGCTCTCCAGCTGGTGTCAATCCATCTGACCTGCCCCTCACACTAGCTGAACTCTCCCTCACAGGTCAGACTCTTTACTTTTATGCTTACAGACAAATTTGGTCTTCTGCACATTAACCTGGCACATTGTTCTTTTTCTGAAGATGGTCCTGAAGGAGCTCAGTCTCCAGCATCACAGGAAACACCAATCCCTTCAGAGAGTTTAGAGAAGAAACAGTGATCCTAATAACTAATTTTCTCATCCTCCAGTGAACACCTGTACTATTGAAAGGAAATACTGGGCTGATAAGATGTCTGTGCTGCAGACTAACAATTCATTTGCGGCACAGATTATAACTCTCTGCCTGTTGACATTAATAGAGGACTCAGACTCATTGCTTTTGTGTGTTGTTGATGAGACGAGGTGAGGTGAGATGTTTCAGATTACCTCGTTCACCTGGCCTATTGATGTAAGAAGTGATTAGAAACACATAGCAATATCCTGGTCATGCACATGCTGCTAAGAGCATAATTAAACAGAATATGTAATATGCACACATACACAAAATAGCAATGTGTTTATATATTTGATCAAAATTTGTAGGTAGTATTGAAATTATGTTTAATTTTTTTTAGCACTTTATGCTGTAGAATGTAAATCAACTTTACAGCATGAAAGATAAATAGGCTGTGATGGCATTACTTTCAATTAAGACAATATTCAATATACAGATTTCAAACTGAACAGAGCATATTAAACTGAAAAAAAAAAAATGTCCACATCTACTAATTATGGAGCAGTGTTACTGTCGTTAAATTATTTTGGCCTGATTTTGCTCATAGGGGCTGCTCTCCTGTTTGTACATCTATCAGGGCCCTAAGTGACAAGAAACACAAGAAAGTGGCTTAGAAACCGCCAGTATTGTTACTAATTAATTACAAATAATTATGTTAACTATGATGAAGCTAAAATATATAAATATTTCCTTGCTGAATAACTTAAACAACATAAGTTCAAGTTAAGAAACGCACCAATGAAAATACAGCAATACAAATTACAAAAATAAACTAAATTTAAGCTTTAAGCTAAATATAATTATTTAAAATAATTTATTATTATTCTATTACATAATATAATATTATTATAGATTTATTAATATACATTTTCCATTTTTGTACACTTTATTCATGATATCTACTCTGAAAAAAGATTCAAAGATTAAAGGAGCAGTATTGACAGATATTAAGCACACAGTTAATACTCAAATAACCCATCAAAATAAAGTGTTACCAACAAAATAAGTTGAACATTATTCATTTAAATTTGTTTACTTTTAACCTATATAAATTGCTTGAAACAGTTTTGCAGAAATCTTTTTTTTTTTTTTTTCGTGTATTTACTGGATTGCTCACTCATGACCAGGCAGGCACACATATATGTGTTCATTTAAAATAATGATGTCAGACTTTTGTAAATGTTAAATTGAATTTTAGTAACAATGAATAAGATACACATATGCACACAGAACATAATATTATGCTTCAAAATTTATTAAACATTATTATAGGGATGTAACAGTATCAGAATTTCACGGTACGATAATACCTCGGTATGAATGGCACGGTACGGTATTTATTGAATAATTTACAGGAAAAACAAAACTAATGAAAAGACTCGAACAAAGTACCAAAAGTGTTTATTTACCTTAGCACTGAACATATCAATGACATACAAATTAGCCATCTATCTGTAGGTTTCGAAACAGGAACTTCAATTTTTCAATTTTAATAACAAAAAACTATTAAACTATGTAAAAAAATAAAATTTCAATTTAGTATTGTTGAAAACTCATCACATTCAACATTTAATCACTCACTCACTTAGTTAGAGATGGGTTTTTTTAAGGAAAACTATCATATAACTATAATCTGGTAAAAGCTGGGATCTCTAGGCATATCCCCTGCAACAGAAAAAAAACCCTCTCATTTGGGACTGAGGTTTCTGGGACAGAGAGATATGATTTAGCCAAGGTTAACAGCAGTGAGTAACATTGTGCATTGTCTTTCCACCACTTGAGAGGACAAGCCATGAGTGAGATAGAGGTCTCTTTGCAGTACAAGTCAATGTCTGCATCAATCTAACAAGTGTGCTGTGTTCTGCAGTCCCCATGACTGTTTTTAGTCGTATTCCCCAACATATATTTCACCACAGTCTGGCAGTGCCTGCATATTGTTTTTTTCTTTGTCTGTCACCTTTTCTCCTTTTTATCTTTTTCCTTTCTATCTTTTTAGAAAGAAACCGAAATGCTTCCACACATCCGATTTAAAACCTGCTTTAGGTTCGATCATTTCCAGCTCTTTTTCTTCCCCACTACTAGCAACACACTCCATTTCCGCATTACTCGACCTGTAGTGACAACAGACCGCAAAGGATGATGGTCATGCGCCTACGGTAATATTGAAAAAAATTACTATTGCGGTATGACGGTATTTACAATATTGTTACATCCCTACATTATTATTGCCTTTATTATCTTAAGAGTCAGCTTATTGCAAGGAGCAAGTACATTTTTATTAATTAAACTCCCTGACCAGTATTAGTACTCTTTAAAGAAATTGGAGGCAAGACAAAATAGATTTTTTCAAATGTTAACTTATGAACAATCACTTTAAAAAAATCTTCTGTGTAAGATCTGTGCACTTTTGCTGTTGCATACATTTACTGCTGCACTGTCCTGTTGCATTAATAACTTTACATGTTTTCAGATACACCGTTTCTTTTCATATAAAATATTGCAGCTATGAAGTGTAATAATCAGCTATTAGACATGTGAAAGAGGCAAGTTAACTCTAACATAGATGTTGAAAGAATTTTAAGGAATATGTATTTATTTATAGTGTGAAATTGGTCTATGTTGGTGGAACTGGCATTTCACTGCTGTTGCTAACACAATATGCATCACGTCTAAAACACAGTCTTCAATGTCACCTCTACCAGTAAGCAGCTCGAGACAGGACGTCTGTTCACAGCTATTAACAACACATTAGACGTGCCAATATAGAGACAACGGCATCAAATACCACAGACATGACCTCAGCCGGCTGGCTTCAAGAACAAATGTGTGCTCACTGGAATGAGCGAAATTTATATGAAACATTATAATGGAAGAAGGAGTTTTAACAATGAGATTTATGCATAGTACAATACTAGTCAGAATGAGTGCATTTATTTAAACATTTGGGAGATTCAATATTTGACATGTTTATATTGATTATATTACAAATGCAATTACACCTTGTTGTTTATTTGTACTCTTGCTAGTGAATTTCTCCAAAATCAAAAGGAGTTCTTTTAAATGATGTAGTAGAAAAAGTGCCAACATAGTTTTGAAATGTAAATTGCATGGTTTGTTTTTCTCATTCTTCCTATTTAGACATTATCATCAGTGGAGTAGATACATCTAAGCCATACTTACTGATATTTTCAGGTAAACTTTTCTACCCAGTGTTTAGTAATGATGCACTACAATGTATTTCGATCCTATAAAAGTCATCAATGTCATCTTTTCACCACAGACATAAATTTTTTTATCATGTTTACTTTTTTTCTTAGGTGTACCAAAGCATATACCCCCCCCCTTTTTTTTTACAATAAAATCTATTTCATTTTTTAAAGGGTTCAGTTGTTGTCATTATTATATTCTTTGCATTTATCACTTCAAACCTCAAAATAAATGTCGAAATAATTTTCGAAGCCACTGTTTTTCGTTTTTGTTTATGCACTTGGCCTTTCAAATAGAATAGAATAAAAAATGAAATGACTCACTGACTATTATTTGTAAATTGATGAAACTTATCTGCAAAAAATCCTGTCAAATAAGTCAAGCAAACATACACCAAACTACCATGGCCTGTATGGGCATTAAAAGGTCAAAATTAATTGAGCAATTTGCCAAATATCAGAGGTGCATCAGTTGAACATATTTGTATGTATCGATTCAAAACAAACAAAGTGAACACTGAAAAGTCTCAGCAGATCACTAGAAAATGTAGCAGACCCACTTATGGCTTATTGTAAGCCAGTCTTGCTGCATAAAGCTTTCATAATACGGCAAGATAAAGCACAATTGCTTACATTAAGTTTCATAAACAGCAGCAGAAGTGCCACAACAATTCAAACTGAGGGTAAATGCCTTATCCATATTTTTTCGGGTGGCATCTCCTTGTGGAGTTTGTGTGTTCTTCCTGTGTTCATGTAAGTTCCCAAGAAGGTCCATACAGATTTCAAAGGCAGATACTGATTAGATCAGGGACTGTTGTGTGGACTTTGCTATGTGGTCAATTGTTGATTGGTCAGTTTGTATGTCTAAGTATTTGGGCGTCTTAACTATGAAATCCTTACAATGTTATGAAGTAAATGGTTATTTCCCCTATTTACTTGAGATGAAGACTTCCGTCTTTCTCACAAATGCTGAAGACCTGTTTGTCTGTGCATATAATATGACTGTGGAACAAACCATCTTTAATTGCAGAGTTAACAGTAATTTGATAATTAACCATAGATTAATTAGATAAATGATACAATCATCCATTGAAGCATTGCTTACACTCTCTTTTGTAGTAAAGGTGTGTGTATTGAAAATAAATAAAACACTAAAACAACTAATCAAGAAACTCCCCCTGTTTATTTCTATACTAGACACTCAAACTTATACAGAATTATACATTTATAATTAACTTATTGTTTGTTTGTAATTTCTGTCTAATCTGTAAATTGGATTTTCTGTTACTAGAAAGTTCAGTGATGCAGATGTCATCTTGCTCGGATGTCATCTAGCTGTTGATGCAATGTTACAGAAAATCCCATTTCACCCAAATCACATCTCAGATATTACAGGTTAACATTACACAATATTCTTCATAACTGTGAAATTATTCTCTTATGAAAGTTGACATAATAAAGGTTGCTATGTAACTTGTTACTATAGAAACAGATCAACTTTGAATGGTGTCCCTTTCTTCAAGAGGGAACACACTTATCTGGAGTGGTGCCTGCATATAGGACCTTTAGTTTCTTGCTTTAGGAAAACTTAAACAATGTACCTTAGCTTTCAGGGCACTGCAAAATTCCTAATTGAACACTTTGACATCAAAAACCCATTCAACACAGTTTTTATTAACATTTTTATTTATTTAAAATATATTAAGAATAATTGAAATAAGCATTAAATGCTCCATGATTTTTAATGTAATAAAAATTTTAATCTAAAGTCGATGTGTGTTTATTTTTTTAAGAAAAGAGACCAATTTCACTGATTGGATGCATTGTTAGCTTGTGTACATGAAGTAAAGCCTTGATGCTAGCAACATGTTCTTTTCCCACAATATTTTAAGGATCGCTCAAAATATAGATATTGGAAAATGGCCGAAGCAGAATCGTCAGTTCTGCTTCTGCAAGGCAGCCTTCAGATTCAGAATGTAGGCCTACTCCTATCACTCTGACTTCTTAGCCAACACAGTCTATTCCATCTGACATCTTACAAAAACCTGCTGCTGGATTAAACTCAGACATTGAGAATAAGGGAGCCAAGGTGGAATTTTCAAATATATATGAGAATTCTTTCTCTTCTCTGTGCAATGTTTTTAGTGACCACAGATGCTCAATGCTTCACAAACGGAAGGCCCAGTTAGTACAACAAGCCTTAGAGATACCTTTCTTGAAAATGCACGACCTAATGGAAGGATGTAGTTTTGAGGAGGTTTAATGGTTGTAATTGCTGCCTTGAGTTTTTTAAAAGGTTAGTTATGCATTTATTATGCACGCTTAAATGTGACTCTTGACTAATCTTACATTATTACAACCAATAAAAGTCAACCTGTTTTGTTGGTAAAATTTTGTTGGATATTTCTTGTTCAATTTATGGGAAATGAGCTGACAGTATGAGCTAATCTCTACCAGTTGTTGTACAGCACTTGCACTGTATTGTTTTTTTATGCCTCGTTTTTGCAAATTAGGATTGCCGATTGTGTTCCCCCTAGTTGGATTTTGTGTGCCCATCTGTTAGTTATGTTCTGGCACCGACTCTGCATTGAACTGAAAACAAAATCCCATTTATACCAATCCAGTTTGGCACATAAAATGCAACAACATTAAAAACAAATCAATTTATGTTTAATAGATATAGTGTATTAAGTGTATTAGCACACTTGCTTTTGAAATCTAAATCTTCTAAAGGATTGTTAGTCTGCAATATTTAGGGCAACCGGAGCTGGGAACACTTCCCAAAAGTGAGCAGCTGTGGTGGTCATGGAGGAGTGGAGAGTATGAGAATGAGTCCTGTAAGACCCCAGTGACAGATGAGTCTTCACATTGAACCTGAAGGACCAGCCTGTTGACCAGCCAGTAGCTTCTCCACGATGGACTTCCAGCTTTCTCCAGCCTCCGACACCAAGACTGCAGCTCTGCACAAGAAGTTTGGCTATAGGAGAAATGGTCATGCAAAACTGAGCCTGGTTTCTCTAGTTTTTTTCCTTTACTTTCACCAATTGGTGAAATTTGTTCCTCGCCACTGGCTTGCATGGTTTGGACTCTCCGCAGTGAAAATTAAACCTCACTGAACTGAACTAAACTGAACTTAAACTCTGAAAACTGGACTGGCAGTTTCAATTTATTATATGTAAAGCTGTGTTGACACAATCCTCATTGTAAAAGCGCTATAATAATAAAGATGAATTTAAAATGTAATTGTATGGGGCTTCCCTCGACACACTGGCAAGGGGATTTTATTTTTCCAAATACATCTGCACACGGAATCATCAACAACTAAATAAAGTCAGGCTCTAATTTTCTGAATGCAAAGGCTTGGTTGGGTTGGGTTAGTTGAATATATCAAATTATTCAAAACTGTGTCTGTTGTGTTAATAGATTGGTGCTAGAGTTTGCTCGGAGCAAAAGAAAACCGACACTCGGACTTTGGAAAAATAGGAAAAAGGAACAATCCCCAACACGTTGACCCAGATCTCCCCACTGCATCCCCAGAGTGGGTAGGACCACCTGACTGGGACAGAGAGGGATCTGTTTAATCCCATGACTCCACCTCGCCGATCTTGTGCCTTTGTCTTGTGTCTGCTCCACCAAACTTCAATCTGAGGCCGATTTGGGTAATTCAGGGCCCCTAACTCTGGGAGCCAATCACAGATAAAACCATTCTTGATCAAGTTGATGGGACAGAGTAAAATTATATTGAATTAGAAGATTTTAATCTGATTTCACTACACAGTATGTTTTGCTTTGTTTTAGTCTGCTACTTTTAATGATGAGTAGTGACTTCATCTTTTGTCCTGATTTGGATAAACACACACACACACACACACACACACACACACACACACACACACACACACACACACACACACACACACACACACACACACACACACAAACATCCCATTGAGGTGACATCACCTCCTGCACAACTTTTTGGCAACATAAGTGGTGCAGACTTGTTCACCAAGGCTGCATTTATCAAGTCAAAATAGGGTAAAAACAGATATAATGTAAAATTTATTTTCATGTTCTGTTTGAACATGCTAAATTTTAATTTATTCCTCTAATGACAAAGCTTTTCCAGCACCAATTGTAGTTCTATACAAACAAATATGAATAATACATATATACAAACATAAGATGAACTTCTGGTTTGGGGTGGTGAAGAAGCATGTTGTCTAAGCTGCATTATTACATGTAATTTCTTCACAATACACTCTATTTTACCAGTATATCCAAGTTCAAACTCATTATGCTAGTTACTGTATGATTTACAGCATTCTCCATTTACTAACTTTAACTTCACTAATGTCCCTTGAGTACAACACCCCAGAAGAGAAAGAATAGTCAACCATGTGATCCTGTAAATAGTCAATAGGAGTAATAATGTTGTAAGGCTCCATAAATAACCCCAATGACAAAACTAAGAGCATGGCTAAAGTTTAAATGTGTGTAAGCTTTTCCTAGTGCTCCTGAAATAAATTCCGTTATTTATTTGAATTTATTTAGGTTTGTTTTTTTAGCTCCGAATTTAATCTGACTCCAGTTTAATTGGCTGTCAAATTTCGACTATATTTCTATGTAACGACTGGGTGGAGTGACAGAGACAACTGGAGGTAAGATCCAAAATGCAGGTTTATTCAGCGTCAGGCAAGCAATGATCAAACAGGTGCAAACGGGTATGTTCAGGCAGTCCAGAATCATAGTCGTATATACAGGCAATAGGTCTAAAGGCAGGCGGCTAAACAGGAGAACAAAGGTAAACAAGGCTAGGATCTAACACGGAGAAACAAGACAGGGAGAAACACGTTGTAATGTCACTATAAAGCAAACAACACTCGGCAAACAGGATGGGTCAATGAGTGGCTTAAGAAGGGTGTGTAATCAGGAGCAGGAACAGACTTGGGACTGGAAGCCATCTTATGAGCTGGCTGACTGGGAGCGGCCATCTTGTGAGCTGGCTGTGGAGAATGGGTCGCAAGCCCCGTTGCCAGCGGGTCTTGCTCTCTATAGCCCCCTGCTCTGGAGAGCGATCGCTGGTTATGTGACATTCTAATTGTAAGAACAAATCAGTTTCATCATTTCAAATTAATTTAGAGTTTTTGATTTACATCAGATCTCATACTCTTCAATTATATGTTTATTAGGGACCAAACGCTGCTTAGAGTTCTACACCCTGGGATTTGCGTGTATTCTCTTGGACACTATCTCAACTTTCTGAACTGGGGTTGCAGGGTTAACTAATACCTAATTAGTCTAGTTGGCTCCTGCTCACTAGTACTAAAAGTATTGGTAATTTAGTCATTTCCATTCAACTATCTAAAATCAGTAATTAAACAATTAAAAGGCCTTCGTGCTTCCATGTCTCCTGCTACGTAGTTTCTAATTTCAGGAGAATTCAGAAGAGTCAAAACATAATTCCAGATGAAAGTGTATTATGCCAATTACAGATTAAAAAAATAAAAAAGCCAACTCAGAAACGTACAACATTAATAACTCAAAGATAAATTTAAGAGTTAGAGATGGACGAAGTACGCTGCAGCTTATACTGTAAGTCTTGATGCAAAAATCTAAGAGAAACACTGCAAAGTGGTCTCTTCGCTACAAGGTCCCAATGAAATTTTAGCACCTATGCCTTAAATACTCAACCCAGAACAAACAACTATAAATTCAAGACAATAAAAGCTTCACAAACACCCTTGTCGGGTCAAAAGTAGATATGCAAACCATATTCCCTGGAGTGGAGCATCTAGCTAGCAGATCTTATCAAAGCCAAAACCCAGATCAAGAGATACAGTTGAAGGTAACACTTTATAGTATTAGAACATAAATAACGATGTGCTAATATAGTGTTTCCTCTAGGATTTTTTTCCTGCTGTGGCGGCAGGCCTTTTTTTTTTTTTTACACAGATCTACCAACTACCTGTGGCGTTATTTTTTCAATGAAAAATGTTGTGAGTGCAGTATTAGAAGTCGGGATCGCATTTATGTAATAGCCTACGAGCAGGTGAATCTCTGTCCTTGCGCGCTGATCTCCTCTGCTCGGGCAAAAAACTTCTTGAACGCCCCCTCAAATATAAGCCACTTCAAGAGCGCGCAGATCTTCTTGAGCCCTCTCAAACAAACGCTACTGGGTGCGATTTAGTGCGTTTATGTAACGAGTATATGCCGATTTATACGTCTGCGTCAAGTGCATGCGTATGCTACGGTGCAGCCTACGCATTGATGCATAGCCCTACGCCATGGCTGTTGCTGACATGCACCTCTTAAAAAAATGTAACTACACCCAATAGTATCTGGATGCAGCCTTTATGATGCAAGCTGAGATTGCATCACTCAGCGATGCAATGTCATACACATTCCACTTAAATGGAGCGAGTGGCTTCACTGTGAGGGGTAGGGTTAGGGGTGGGGTTAGGTGATCCCATTAAAAAGCATTGGATGCAGTCCAGATTGCACTGCACCAGGTCTGCATCCAGACCCCTCTCACTACACCTTGCAATGACGCAATCACAAACTCCTATTTTGGACTCTGTGTGAGCGTGGGTCGTCTTTGTGTATTTGTCAAAATAGTCGAGAGTCAGGGAGAAGAAACCAAGGGAGGCGCAGAGAAATCGCAGGAATACATCGGCGTTTCATTTAGGCTGAGTGCAAAGATAAGCTAATATATTAATTTATGTAACCACATACACTGATTCTGCACATTGACTGATTGCTTACCTTTATCATTTAAATTTAATGTATGTTATACTGTTATAATGGTCATTATTGGTTATTAAAACTGATATTCTGCAAAAGAGACAGGGTAAAGTTCGTTCTTTTCAATAGAAATGAAAGGAGACAGTTATATTTAAGCCCTGTTTTGTTATAAATTTGCAGAGTGAAGATGATGTTCATATAAATATGCAGCTACACGAGGCTGTTTGGTGTCTGTTAATCATAATATCAAAATGAAACAAATTTGACTTATATTATGTTTTCATTGTTTAGATAGTGAAACAGCAAACAGGATGAGGTAAATAAGGTTATAAATTACACTGTTCCCTTTGAAGATTTACCCATGCATTAGCAGGCAGTTTTTAATATGTTTATTATTGAATATAGGCTGAGTGAATAGTGTATTGAATAAGCTAAATTGGCTGTAGTGTATGAGTGTGTGTGAATGAGTGTGTATGGGTGATTTCCAATATTGGGTTGTGGCTGGAAAGGCATCTGCTGCATAAAACATGCTGGAATAGTTGGCAGTTCATTCTACTGGGGCAACCCCTGATAAATAAGGGACTTATGCGAAGAAAAATAAATGAATGAATTGTGTTTTTTTTAGAACTCAACAAATATCTTTATGAACAGTATACAGAAATTAAATTGAGATTAAAGTTTGTATTTATTTATTTATTTATTTCATATATATGGCTATTGTGTTTTATAGAATATGAGTTGATGAAAATATTGGACGTGCATAGAGAGATAGCATTTTGATTGAATTTAGTGGGCCGCTCTGGCCCAAAATGCCAGGGCTGATTTTTTGCCCCAGTCCAGCCCTGCATTCAGGAAGCGTTTAGAAAAAACAAAACACCAGCAAAGAAACTCAACACAGAAGAACATTAACACCCCACTGACAAAAAGCATTAGTGCAGAACAACAGAAACAGTGCGCAGAAGTATAAATGCTCAGCTGCGCGCGTTGCTTGCGCCGTGGGTCACGCCGACCACTTTTTGCTAGGAATTTGCTAGGAATATTTATGAATGTTTACAATAGACCAACAGAGTAGCATTAATGCGTCCTAAAGTAAAGTAAAACGCCTATACGTCGTGCTTACTGGCCTCATGCGTCACGCATCTGTCAGCCTGTCAGTCAGCACGTCACCACGTCAAAGGGTTAAACAAATGACCCACAGCACTGCTATGGTTACAAAAACGTTCACATTGTTAAAAAACACTTACCCTTTAATACATTTTGGTACGATTATTACCCCCTATTAAAAAAAATAAATGTTTTGAATTAGAAGCTGTAATGTAGCCGTGGCAAGATGAATTTTGGCGTGGCGCCCCGCCATGGAAGAATGAATGTAGCGTAAACCATGTAATATGTATAATTTTTTTTTTTGTACTTTATTAATAAAAACCTTTATATCAAAACTACATGATGCGTTTACTTATGTTCTATTTGGCTCATATTCAAATTTGCTTGATGATCAGAAATAACAAAGTGTGCCAAAAATGAAAAAAAAAAAAAAAAAAAGAAGCCAGTAAGGGATCATCAGTAAGCTACAACAGAAGCATCTATTGAGTTTTCCGACTTGCACACTTGGAGGCTGGGCAATTATTTTGAGCACAAAATGTCAATTTAAAGTAATATATTACACAAATTATGGACAATAGTTTATTAGATTATAATTCAAGCATATTTCTGGTCATGGTTACATGTAAGTTTGATATTAATGAACTTGGTTTACCTGTGCATGTGCATGCCAGTGCATGTCTATGAGGTTAGAATAGATCCCTCCAGCATTTTACTTGCCTGACTAGTTTTGTTCCACTCAGACAGGGCTTGTTTTTAGTTGGTATGGGGCCGCTCAGCACTATCCGTACTTCCACATTGATTCACATCAGATCAGCATTTCTCAGATGATTACATGGACCATGTAGCAGTGTCTAGGGCAACATAAAAAAATGGTCAGCCTAATTCAGGGCAACAGAAATGCTACAGTAACTGAACCAACCCTTTGATACTCTTCAGCAACCCTCTTCTGTTGTAACCCAGTAGATACAGAAGAAAATCTTTAAATATATAAAAATATAAAAATGCATAATCTTATAGTCTACATGAATATAATTTTTCCTTATCATGACATATATCCCCATATTACCAGTTAAGAACTTTTTGAATACCAAAGCCAATCTGAGCATCATTCCACACCTACAGGTCCATTTAGTTTGGCACAATTTGTCAGCATTCTACACTGGAAGCTCTTTCTGTACATTTTTTTTGGCCCATAGTCACAGAACATTATACTAAGCTTTGATCAAAGAATCCAACAGGACAAATAAAGCACTTCTTAAAGAAATTAAGTTGATTTCTGTGTCTAAAAAATCTAACCTGTCTAGGCATAGCAAATTATCAAGTGTGAACCCAAGTATACTGCCTTTGATATAAATTCAAATTCCTCAGTAAATAAGTTAAATCATAAAAGAGTATCAGCTGTATAAGCCTTCTTTGTGATTGGGTTCTAAATGATTTTGGTCAAAAGAACTCTTTGTACAATTGAAATGCTCCCCTAGAAATAAAACATATTCTGTGTTGCAATTTACCAAAACATTGCTTAAAGTTTCTAAAACAAGACTTAGTTGTCTCAGTAGTAACAGTTTAGGGTTTATGGTGGTTGATTCCGGAAATTCAGGAGTAAGTGGAATTGGCTTAGACATATCTGACCAAAAATGAGTGGGTAATAGCTGGCTTGATCATCTTGGACGTGAATGAAGCAGGCTTAACTGGCTCAGGGGAATCTCATCTGAATGCAGCTGACACAGATCATGGGGTCAGACTTGGATGCTGCTTGCTGAACAGCCTGCTTTTTAGCCAGTGGCTTCAGTATTGGACTTGGTCTTGACTTGAAATAGGGAAGGACAGGTTTCTGCTTGTTAACTCAGACCGAGTTGGCATTCCACATTTGGATCCTAAAAGTCTCCCACTTTGGGAGGGGGTCATCTAAACAGTCATTGAAAAGGTCCTTTTACTCCTGATCCGTATAGCCGAGTCCCTTTCAATGGTCCAGAAAGACTGCGCAAAGGTCCAAACATCCCATCTCCACTGCTAATGTGCTGTCAGTACCTCCTGATGGGCAAGTCTCTCCTGAGCATTAGTGAGTGGAAGTATGACGATGCTCATTCTGCTAAGTCCAGGTGTGAGATCTAGAAGGAGGACCCAAATGCAAAATTTAGCAAAAGACTTGCTTAAATTACTGATATGACTAGAAAAAAATCAACAAAATCAATATAAAGAAACTAAATAACACTTCTAAAAGAAGCCAGTAAACAAAATAAACTAAACATAAAAAATGTAAACATTAAATGGAAAAAATAGAAACATTAAACAGACAACACAGACAGGATATGCAATGCAGAAACCAGACAATAATTACTGTAATACACCAGTTTAGTGTAGAGAAAACTAATGTATTTATTACAGTTTATCACAGTATAGTACACTTTACTAAACTATGGTTTAAAAACACTACAGTATTTACAATAAATTCTTATAGTAATTTTTTCATGTGTGTTTTTTGCAAGTTCTTGATTTTCTGTTATCCCACCACTGTTTCACATGTGCTTACTTTAGTTTTGCCAGTTTATTACTGATACTCTGCTGTATGTTTCTTTATTTCCCTAAGTCCTCCCTCCTGACTCCTGCTTCAGTACGTCTCTGTATCCGTGAGCTTCTACCTAGTCTCCATTGTTGCCACAGTGTCTGGAGCTACGCCATCAATAACCAGCCTAGTTCCTGTTGTGTGGGTTGCAGCTGGATATGAAAACTAAAGCAGAAACAAAATCAAGGGATTTTACGTTAAATTTTGGCTGCATAGATAGATATACTGCAACACAATACTCAACTTTGCTTTGGCATGCTGTGCCCGGGAACAGGATAGGCTAAATTTATCCTCACATTTGTTTTACAATGCAGTTCTGCTTTTATCCTTCTCTCCCAAGTTTTATAACAACTGTCAGAGAGTGTGAAGCGCTCAAGAATAACCAGGAGCTATTTTAAGGTTTCTTTCTAAAAGACACAGATGTGACAGAATATAGCCAATGTTTTATTTTTATTTTTTTATATCTCAGTCTTCTTCAAACATATCTAAACAACATAACATTGTGGTGATGGTTCTCAAAATAGCTTGATAGTCCAAGTCCCAGTAAATATAAATTAAGAGTTTAGATGCAAAAACCTCTAAAAGCTATTTGAGATTTTCTTCTAAAATTAGCTTTTTTCTGGAACTCTTGAGTGTAAGCTCTGTAATTTTACTTTTATAGTGACAAATAAGCTCTTTTCATTGCCTTTAAAGTGAAAAAAAATGAATATGAACATAAGAGGCTGAAAAAAATTCTCATTTTAGAACAAAATTTAGGAAATCAAATTTAAGTCAGCAATGGATATATAATGAGACAGAGTCTGTGTCAATCATTCAGTTGGAGTGACCAAATCAATCATTTTCCGATTTTGACTGAGAAAGGGAGGTTGCTGGATATTCTTAGAAAGACAAATACATATAAGTAAGGCAAAATGTTCCGTTTCATTGTTTCTGGGCAAATGCTGTTAATTTTTTTTTCTTTTTTTTTGCATATCACTGTAAGTAAGGTTTGGTGATTTGATCCCAATACACCGTTGCAGGCAGTGTTATTTTTGAAGTTCAACATTAAAAAAAAAAAGAAATTGAAAGGTGTTCCATGCAGAAGGATTGTTACAAAATAAAACACATGGATGCACACATGGACACTGTACTGTACTAATGTTGCAAAAGACAATTCAAATGAGAGACTTTGCTTTTTTTTGGCATAACTGCTTATTATATTTCACTTACAATTTGACTATGGAGTTGTTTCCAGAAAGATGTAAATGCCTTTGAAATAATATTTAACTACAGGACTGTGACAGACTGTATAAATGCTCATTAGTGTTTAATTGAACTGTGTTGAATTAACATATACGAGTTTGCATTTTAAATGTATTCATTGTTATTGGTCATCACCTATTATCTAAAATAATGTTCACTGCATTAGAAAAATACTTTAAATAGTTCAGCAACAAGTACATTTTTTTGGTATCCTCTATGCCCACTGAACTTTAACAAAACATAGCTAAAAGGTGTGATATGAAGAAATGAAAATAGCATTCTCAATTCAAAGAGTAATTTCAAATTAAGCTATCACTAGGCCCACATGCAGAAATGCACATGCAAAAATCTTCAGAATTTTTAGTCTATTGGGTCAAATTATTTTCTTAAGTAAATATATTTTATTCATTCATTTTCTTTTCGGCTTAATCCCTTTATTAATTCGGAGTCACCACAGCAGAATGAACCGGCAACTTATCCAGCATATGTTTCTATTCAGAGGATGCCTTTCCAGCTGCAACCCATCTCTGGGTAACAACCATATACACTCATTCACATTCATACACAACGGACAAGTTAGCCAACCCAATTCACCTGTTCCACATGGTCTTTGGACTGTGGGGGAAACCGGCGCACCTAGAGGAAACCCACGTGACAGCAGGGACACATGCGAACTCCACACAGAAATGCCAACTGACCTAGCCGAGGCCAATAGTGTCTGGATGCAGCCTTTATGATGCAAGCTGAGATTGC
Source organism: Danio rerio (assembly GCF_052040795.2). NCBI lineage: Eukaryota > Metazoa > Chordata > Actinopteri > Cypriniformes > Danionidae > Danio > Danio rerio. The sequence continues at coordinate 18,386,557 of NC_141039.2, read as the reverse complement.
ATCACTCAGCGATGCAATGTCAGACACAATGCACTCGATGGAGTGAGTGACGTCACTGTGACGGGTAGGGTTAGGAGTGGGGTTAGGTGAGTGTATTAAAAAGCATTGGATGCAGCTCAGATTGCACTGCATCAGGTCTGCACACAGACCCCTCTCGTAGAGGCTCGACCCAGCAACTTTCTTGCTGTGAGACGACAGCACTACCTAATGCGCAACTGCGTCGCAAATATATTTTAATTAGGTTTTTTTATTAATTTCAGTCATTTTAAGTAGGCCAATATGCAAATATTTATATGATTTATTTAATAATTTTTATATAATTTATTTATTAGTCTTTTAGTAGATGTTAGAGACTTGCATGCCAAACATTGAATACATTTTTTAAAATCTTAAATTAAAGTTAAAAATCAAGCATTTTTTATTTTAAGTTTTTAGTTACTATACTGCCAAACTCATTCCACAATATACTGTTAATTTTTACAGGTTCTGGCATTGTACTTTGTGTGTGCAGCATCAGCACCCACCGATGCAGGTAAAAAAAATCTCATGAAGCCTACCATGCTTGCATTCATCTGTATTACGTCCTCAACAGACAACAGAGAAAACGTGGAACTTTATAGTCTAATTTAATAATGTATTCATTGCATTGTTTGTTACGTAACAGCCTCAATAAAACAAGAATAGTGTAGGCTATATCAATCTAACCAAACGATTTATCAAGAACATACTATTTTGTTTAGGACGAAATGGTTTTTTGATGTCGCCTACTGAAAATCATAATTTGAAAGAATGACAGTAAATTATTGTTCATCCGCTTCGTGGTTATATACCCTTGGAACCCTTTGGTTGACACAGAACTACAATATCCGGGAGCCAGTGAGCGCAGCCAATGGGCGTGTGGTCACATGTGGTGACGACATTAGTTTGATCTTTTTATGCGCGAACTTGACTTGCATTGAGGTGAGAAAACGGCGCGAGGCGAGCTTTGTTACCAAGCCTGGAACTCTCTGAAGGGTGAGTGTACATGTCTAGTTTTTATGTAGTGCTTAAAATTGGACACGCTTTAATCTGTGCACTAATCGCATAACTATTAAAGTTCAGTTATGTAGTTTTATGGGGTAGAATCTACGCAAGTTACAGGATAAAGGAGGAATGTTTGTCTGGCATAAAGTTAGCTTAAACAGCGCGTCTTTATTCATTCTAGGCATCATGTTTTTCCTGACACTACGTCTTTTAAAAGTTATTTTGCCTTTTAACATTGTTAACTTCGTCGTAACTTTCAAATTAACCGTCGTGAGGAATGCTAAAGCAGGATAAATATTGTAAACAGAGTCTTTTTTAATAGAAGTTGTAGGTAAGTTAACCAGTACATCTAAATATGTTTTAAAGCGTTGTTTAAATATGTACTCTTTGCTGTTTTGCGTTGTGTTAATAGTACATTGTTCCCTGTGCGTCGTGTTTGTGCATCCTGCATTGAAAACCCGTTAATTTGCACGTTATGGCACAGTTCTGGTTGCATAATGTTTTTGTGTGTGTGTGATGGCACATGGAGCTGTAGTATGAAACAGGGCGGAGCTGTGCACGCGGTGCTGCTTGTCCGTCTTTGTTTGTATCTGTTCCCTTTCTGTCTGCAATCAAAGCGCTTTTGTGGTAATGCGTATATACAAATACGTGATTTGCATTTCAATATCGTTGCTCATTCTACATCGGGGCTGTTTACAATTGCATACTTCGTGTAGCGGGAAAAATAAACTTATTTTTCCACGTCTGCCGTTTTTACCGTGCAGGTGGTGTTTTCAGGGGAGGGAGGTGTTTGTGTGTGTCTGTGTGCGCGCGCTTGTAGAATACGCGCCAGTTTTTTTTCTTTTACCCCGCGAAAATAAAGCTGCGAACCACCGCGCGCCAAAATTCACAAAGTATTTCTTTTTAAATTTGTTGTTCAAACGTAAAACAGAATTGCGTTTAAATATTTAGTTTTTTAGTGCAAATATCAAAACATAGTATCTGAAGTATTTTGTTGGAAGTCTTTCCCATGCATATATTTCTTTTTTGTAAAATAAATAAATAATAATAGATACAGTTGCATTTTAGCACAAGACTTTTAATAGCATTGTGGATTATATTATCCTGTGGTTTCTTTAAGACACTTGACATTGTTTTCTTTGTTTAAAAGTTATAAAATGTTTTTAAATGTGAAACTAGTCTGCAATTACCATTAGCCTTTATACGAATACATGTACATCTGTCTAAAATGTTTGTTGTTGATCAGCTTTGTGTATGATGCAGCAGTAAACAAGACATGAACAACATTGCATGTAGCAATTACTGATTTGTTTTTTTTTTTCAGGCATACTTGGACCGCTTTTATTTTTCTGTAACAATGGCTGCTACAAGTGGTAAGAACCTCTTATGTTTTCATGATTATAGACTGGATGTTAATCTGCTTGTAATGGACGAGCAAGGAGATGTCCAGTTAATTGCAAAGCTTATTTTCAGACATTCAGGTTAAAGAGCTGGACAAGCGTGCTTCAGGACAAGCATTTGAGGTCATCCTTGGGAGTCCTGCTTCAGATGTCAAGAATGAGTTCCTTCTCTCCCCTCCAAAGAAGAAGGACCTTTCCTTGGTGGAGATCCAGAAAAAACTTGAAGCAGCAGAAGAGAGACGCAAGGTGCAATACACTTTTCATTTTTTTGTACTGCATACGTTAACACGTTAATAATTAGTGATTTTTTTTTTTTTTAGTCCATTTAATGGAATGTTTTTTGGCCATTCCATTTGTAGCTTTAATGCTCATAGTTAAAAGCATTTTTTTCCCACAGTCTCATGAAGCAGAGGTTCTGAAGCACCTAGCAGAAAAGCGTGAGCATGAAAAGGAGGTGCTTCAGAAAGCTCTAGAAGAAAACAACAACTTCAGCAAGATGGCAGAAGAGAAACTGAACCAGAAAATGGAGGCCAACAAAGAAAACCGTACAGCAATTATGGCAGCTATGAATGAGAAGTTCAAAGAAAAGGTGAAGGCAGTCGTGCATTTTTGAAGCTGGTTTTTGCATTTAAATGACATGAAATTCTAAAACGACATTTTCTGCTTCAATTTTAGGACAAGAAGATAGAAGAGGTTCGAAAGAACAAAGAAACCAAAGAGCACAATGGTGAAGAAATCTGAAGCTTTTGTTTTGTGTACACCTTTTTCCAAAGATATATTTTTGTCTTTCTCCGTTAAAAAGGTTTCATCATGGGCCTTTTTTTTTGTCCAAAAAAAAAAAAAAACAATGCAGCTTTTGTTTTGTGTGTTTATAGCATTAGTTTTACAACTTTGATTTATTATTTTTTTCTACATCTGTGCTATTTGGACTGTAGCATTCTCTTTTTCAGATACATTCATAACTTCTGAACTTGGTGGGGACTTGTGTGCTTAACATGCCTTTTACTGTCTGCATTTCTTGAGCTTTTTGCTTTAAGGTTAAGAGCTTGGTTATGTACTTTGAAAGCACTTGACTGTTCTTTGTATAAGACTGAGAAAAGAAAAGATTACCTTGTCGACTTTACTGTACAAAAATAAAAAATAATGTAAAATGAGCGCTTACAAAACTCACTCATTTCTGAATTATACAAAAAAGGCAATACACTTTCAATATTTTATTTATATATATATTTATGTGTAAATATGTGTATATAAATATGTATATACATGTTAATATTAGCAAGTTTAGACTATTAAAAATAATATATATATATATATATATATATATATATATATATATATATTTATTTTTTTTTAAAGAACGTTTTGGCAATTTGTATTATTCCAAGGATGTAGATGAGTTTCGATTTTAATTTCTTTAAAATAAAGTATCCATCGACACGAGTAGGCATGGCTGGGATTGTGTCTCCCTCTAGTGTAGGGATTTTTTTTCTTTTTTTTCCCTTCTCTTCCCTCACATGTGCATTTAACTTTGGAACTTAAAATGGATAGTTCTACTGAAGAGGGTTCTCCCAAGCATTTTCAAACATTTAAGTTTCTTTTGTTGAAAGCAAAGGTTTTGATAAATAATAAACCTTCGAAAAATTATCTAACCTTTGGATTTCCATAGGAAAAATAAGTAGGTTAACCAGTTGTAACCCTCCCAAATTTAAAAAAAAATAACTGTTCTATAATGGTAGGGGCAGGAACTCTAAAGGGTTTGATACAATGAAAGTTAATTATATACAAAAAATATCTAAACCTCTAAAATAAAGCTTTAATTTGACATTTTTAATATAATTTTAATCCACAACTTTTATTTTGCATGGAAAAACGTTTTGAATATTAAACATTGATTAAAGTAAAGTATATTTATATTCTACAAGTAAATGCTTAAGCGTATAAAGTTTTAACAAGATGCTATTTATAAAAGGTAAAGCAGCAGGTTCTTATTTTTGTCCGTGTTTGGGTGAAGTCTGCATGCATGTGACATTAGGTGTTTGGAGTGTAAATGGTTTTATAGCTGGTGGGTTAAAATGGACCCAAAGGACATCTATTATACCATAAATGTGTACTACCTTCAAGGAAATATGAAAATAGCTAATGTTTTTTGATGTTGAGGTTATTTTAGAAAAAAAAATTAAATGGTGCAACCGTAATTTGACTTGTAAATTAAATGATTCAAACTGATTGACCCACTAGAGGGAGCTTTGCTCAAGCTATTCCAATATATCAGCAGAATGCCTAAAACGCTACAGTTCCTGATCTGTTCATTTGGCTGTTGAGTTTATCAGCACATTTTCACGATTTAGAGCCTTGTTGAGCCTTTTAAATGATCTTTAAAATAAATTCCCATTTCTTGCATCAAACTGCTGTGTGGTAGTATTAGAAAATACATCCAATACATTTTATGACATTTCTCTTATTCTGTGTCGTAACACAGAGGTCAAAGGCCATACTGTTGCTGGGTGATTAAGGTCAAAGCTGCTATCACTTCTGGCTTAGAGGCAGTCATGATAATGTCTTGAACAGACCCTGGAGCGAATGAACCAAAGGTTATAATCAAAGCAGACTGTCACTTCAGTCTTGTTTGGGCTTTTTTCCAGCCTATTTACCTTTTTGCCGTTTACTCTGACAGAAGACCTTTCAGAGGTCCTCCCAAAAGCTGACATCCCTTCAGATTTCAATGTGTAAAGGTCAATTCTTATACATTCTACTGTCAAGTCTTTAAAAAGAAGTCAAGTTGCTGTTATATGTCTCAAATGGAGATGATGATGATGAAGAAATAACAACTAAAGTTGACATTAATTACATTTAATGACAAGAACAGACTTGTGATAAATGAAGTTTGTGGTCAGTGATATTTAGTATGGGTGTTGAACTAGTATAGAAGTTAAGGTTAAAAATGATAAAACAAAATAATGAGGTGGTTGGAAGATTATGAAAAATACCCATAATATTAATACTAATAATAAATTATAAGGCTGCATCTTTGTTCTCTGTGATCATGGCACAAGTTAGATCATGTCTATTCCACATGGTCTGCGTCATTGAGAAGAGGTGCTGCAGGGCCTGGGGCCTAAAGTGCAACCACTGTCCACAACACACATTTTCTCTTCCTGCATTAAGTTCTAGCATATTTGTGTCATATTTTGTCACGTGTCAAAAAAATGACATGCAGCGTGAAAACGAGCCTAGTGCATGGTCCAGGTCACACTAACCCTACAAGTGTGGTATTTATTAGGGCTGCAACAAAACACTTTTCACACTTCTGTTTGGTTTTAGGTTATTTTTTTGACATGGTTCGGTATATGAGATGTTCAGTAAAAAACAAACTGTCAAACAAAAATGCAAGCAAAGTACTATACAACATGAATGCAATATAGCAAATATAATACTAAAGTAAAATAAGCCGTTATTTTTAGGTTTTCATGTACTTAGTAGTTTTCTGGTACATAAATTGAAAAATATAATCAAATAACACTGCATTCTGTATGTAATCGTCACTGTGTAAATTAAATAAACAAAGGTTTATCATTACTGAGCTATATAGCTATTCAGTCAAGAGTGATTCATTATTTTAGTTTTTTTGGCATGATTGGGATGCAGTACAGATGAAAATTTATCATGTTTATGTTGCAAGGCATAACTATTGGTCAAATTTGATTCTTGCTGTTGATAAGCAAGCCTTAACTTGCACATCATAACACTTCTCAGATCTCCTGCATGAATCCCACGCGCTGACATGTGGCTTACGTTCATTTTCATGTGAAATCGTCTCCTTGCTCACTGACAGACATTTACTCCCAAAGAGCTGTGTTTCGGTGCATGGACACGAATTTTGACAGGCACATAGCAGTTCAGAGAGTAATTAAAGAAATGGGGCAAACGCAAAATACAGTTTTTACATTTTAATGCAAAATCGACAAACTACTATCCATGGTTATTGAACCATGGAGGTTGCACCGAACAGTTCAATATTATACCAAGTATTGTGGCATCCCTAGTATTTATGCTTATTTTCATATATTGTATTAGTATATTTTCAGCATTTGATCATTTAAATATTAGTCAATGTTACTACTGTATGCCAAAAAGGTCACTTGTTCGAGCCTCGGCTTGATCAGTTGGCCTGTTTTTCTGTATGGTTTCTGTATGGAGTTTGCATGTTCTCCCCTTTTTCCTGTGGGTTTCCTCCGGGTGCTCCGGTTTCCCCCACAAGTCCAAAGACTTGCTGTAGGTGATTTGGGTAAACTAAATGGTCTATAGTGTGTGTAAATAAATGTGTTTGGATGTTTTCCTGTGATGGGTTGCAGCTGTGTAAAATATATACCGGATAAGTTAATGTTTCATTCCGCTATGGCGACTCCAGATTAATAAAGGGACTGAGCTGAAAAAACAAAGAAAGAAACAAACAAACAAACAAACAAACAAGCAAATGAAAGCATATGCACACACATACATACATACAGTTGAAGTCACAATTATTAGCTCCCCCTTATTTTTTCCCCAATTTCTGTTTAATGGAGAGATTTTTTTCAACACATTTCTCAACACAATAATTTTAATAACTTATTGCTAATAACTGATTTATTTTATCTTTACCATGATTACATTAAATAATATTTGACTAGATGTTTTTCAAGACACTTCTATACAGCTTAAAGTGATATTTAGAGGCTTAACTAGGTTAATACGTTTAACTAGGCAGGCTAGGGAAATTAGGCAAGTTATTGTATAAAAATGGTTAATTCTGTAGACTATTGAAAAAAATATAGCTTTAAGGCGATAATACTATTGTCCTTAAAATGGTGATTTAAAACTGCTTTTATTCTAGCTGAAATAAAACAACTAAGACTTTCTCCTGAAGAAAAAGATATCAGACATACTGTAAAAAATTCCTTGCTCTGTGAAACATCATTTAGGAAATATTTAATAATAACAATTATTAACTATTAACGATAATAATTCTCACTTCAACTTTACATGTGAAAAAACAAATAATATCATCACCTTGGAATTATAAGGTTCTATCTGCTTTCTTAATGATTTTGAGATATTGAGCTTTAAAGTTTTTGCATTCTATAGCAGACAGTATGTGTGTAGCATTTGTTTTTTAAATAAGGAGTCCTAAACTGTAAACAACTTAAAAAAAAAAATCCCATAATCTAATTATTGGTTGTAATAGTTAAAAGTTGTCATTTAATAAGAATATGTAAAAACCCTATTTTGACAAAAACAATGTAAAACAGAACTTTATAATTCTAAGGTGACAATATGCTACATTAATAATAATTATTATTATTAATACCCAAATTAATAATACTACATTAAGAGATCTGAATGACATAAAGGGTTTTATCACTTAATACCCAGATGAATCGTATCCATAGGTTTCAAACTCAATTCCTGGAGGGCCCACAGCTCTGTAGTTTTGCTCCAGCCTTATTCAAACACAGCTAATCCAAATAATCAAGTGTTTAAAAGAGTCTTGAACACCTTGATTAGCTGCATCAGCTGTGTTTGATTAGGGTGGTAGCAAAACTGTGCAGATCTAATCTATGATCTATCTAATCCACTTGTCCCCCCACATTGGCAGCCTATTTTAATGAATTACGCATATAGAATTTTTGGGGTTTTACACACTGTATATTGTTATGGGATAATTTTTTTTGTATATTTGAATAGTCAACATAAATAAATTAGTATGTGATCTTTTTTTAATTATAGGCTCAGTTCTTTCTTGCAGGGGGTTAATGCTCAAGAGCCGGCTTTTCATATTGCAGATTAAAAAGTGGCGCTAATCCTCTTCTGAAATTACACTGTTGCCTTACCCAGGGTTAAAAGCTGGGTTTCAAATTGAAGATAACCCAGGGTAAAGTGCAGTGTATAAATAAAAAAAACATAGAAAAGTTTGATTTGGGTCATTGTGCAACCACCTACACTTACAATGCCAGTCTATATAGTTCTCTAGCATTGATACATTTTGTTTGGATTATACTAAACTTTAAATAAGCCCACAGAAGTAGGCGGCAGCTTCTATGAAAGAGACTGTGTGATTGTGAATAGAAAGTGGATGCGCGCATGTGTGTGTATAGCACTGTTGACCTTGTAAGCCCTTGCGAACTACTGTGTTCAGCTCCTCCACTCTTAGCCCACACTGTCTCAGTGTGGGACTCAACCAGAAATTTACTGCGAGACCTCTGCCAGGTGCTTTAAAACTGCAACACACCATTGTTTGCATTTTGTAGAAATACTTCCATAGTCATGCTGTTAATGTTTGCTAACGCTTTCAGAATATAGTCATCACAACCATAAAAGCCTTCATAAAATAAGATTTAAGAAATCATTGTGTAAAATTTTGACATGCTGCCGTACATGTTTTTTTTTACCATATAATTTATCATCATTATTAAATGCATAGATCCAAATCGTACACTAAGCTCCACACAATCTAATTTATTGGCTGTTTCTCTGAATATATGGGTATTTTAACATTTCTTTGCTGATGTTCAATACAATGTTTTTTATATTATTTTTGCTAAATGTCTTGTTTTAAAAGCTGCTTTTAAGGGCGCTTTACAAAATAAAGTTTATCATTTTTATTAATAACATTTTGACTTTTTATTTAGTCGTTACATTTTTTATGACATCGATAAGGGTGGCATGGTGGCTCAGTTGTTAGCACTGTCGAATGAATGAATGACATATAAAATCTACATAAATACATAATAGTGCATAATGCAAATACTGGCTAGTTTTTTTATACACTAGATGATTTATTCATCAATAAGCATGTGAAAACCTGATTTTTCTTTTTTTTTTTTTTTACTTCAAATAAAGCAAGTTTCTAAAATATTTTCAATTACGCTATAGAGAAAATGATCACCAGGTTGGTTCATGTCATTTATAATAGCTTTCATCTTAAAGAAAAAGTTGATTCAATCATATATTTTTTTGATTCAATAGTATTTTTCAGTTACTCAGTTTTCCCATGTTTGAGTGTTAAGCTATAATATGAATATAAAACTACTACTACTACTATCACATAAAAAAACAGATAAATAAAAATATAACACCTGTTATATTCACCGTCAATTTTACATGGTCCTGTATTTTTTGGGAGTATGCTGTTGTATTTTGCACTGTCATTGTATGTGTACTGTGTACAGTATGTTGCACTGTCTGTATTTTGCACTGTCATTTTATTTGCACTGTCTGTATTTTGTTCTGTCTGGAGCCGGCACCTAAGCTTTTCACTCATCATATAGCACACGTGCTGCTGATGATGTGACAATAAAAGTGATTTGATTTGATTTGTTAGACTATAAAAAATCTTGGGACAAATTCCTTGAAGGAAACAGGAGATTTGATTAGCACTAATGAATTCTTCTCCTGGCTATTTTTAGTCGTTCCACCCAGATTCTGCCATTTGTCTCTGCCATGCAAGGTGGTGTCACATCCTCTAGCATTAATTATATACTGATGGATTACATATGAGTTAGACAGCTGAATGCAATTCTACTTGCTCTAGTGTTGGTTGAAAAAAAGTGAAATGGTGCTTATATTGAAGGACTAGAGATCTTTAAAGGGTCACTGAATGTTGTGTAAATGCAGTTTCGGTCAGTGGATAAAGCATCTCAAGTTTAAACCAATAGAATGTTAATTAGCATAAAACTTATTTCAAATGAGATATTATTGTATTATTTTGCAGATTGCTTTCCTAAATATTCAGACATGTTCTGATTAAAATAGACCAATTTTACTAGAATTCAGAATTTCTAAAAGCTTGAACTGATATTTAAACAGGCCTGACTTTAGTCTGCTTGAGTGTAGACAGCAGCTTTGCAGGATGTGTCCTTTCCATGTCAAACTCTGAAATTGATTTTCCCAGAATTCTGTGTGTATTGCATTCTCTCAGCTTCTGTCTCTCAAGCTCTTTGTGTGTGCAGACCCTGATGAAAGAAGAAGGAAAAAAAGCAAGCAGAGGTGACGGCATGTTTACTTGCAATCTCAGAATTGCAGCTATTCTAAGAGTGATTTACTGTTATTCTCATATGATTCAGGTCTGTCTTCTGTGTGCAGACAACGGAGATCTGAAAGTCAACTAAAGAAACAACCAGGCTATGTTCAGAATACTAGTTCTTAGTGAATCACTTTTCAGTATACAGTAAAGTACAAATAATGCACATATATCCAACACAATATTTTATGGTATGCTACGTAATTATGGTCATTCTTGTCTTTGTGCTTTTGTTCTGTATTCTTTAACTTTGCAGTTTGTTTGTTTTCTGTTGTTTTGTTTGCTGAATTCATAGTTAATAAATAAATAGCTTGTGTTTAACATATGCATTTGTTGGTTAGATACCAATGAGTGTCTTGTTTGTATTGTTTAATTACTGTTATCAGATGCAACTTTAGTTTATAGTGGTTAATCATCATCATCATCTCATGTGCAAGAGGTGTGTTTGTCAGTGTGATGCTGTTGTTTTCACTAAAAGAGACATAAAGAGAAATGGGTTGCTGTGAACTGAGGTGTTCTAGATTTTTATGAACAACCTAAAGAGCCTAGTGGTGTAAAGTAACAAATTACAAATACTCATTACTGTACTAAAGCAGTTTTAAAATGTGTACTTTTACTTTCCCTTGAGTACATTTTTAGTGCAGTATCAGTACTTTTACTCCACTACTTTCCTTCAACCTGCAGTCACTTATTTATTTTTTCCTGTCTATGGGGATTAGAAAAATCACTCCTGCGATTTCTGTCTTATCAATTTGCACACAGAAAGTAAATTGCATCATAATGAACTACCTTAAAACATGCACCAAACTTTTCAAGAAGATACTTTATACCCTATGACCCAGAGACTGTTTAGACTGCATGTCACTGATGAGAAGATGGCAGATGTTGACTGTATGATGACTGAAATGGCCCTAAGCTATAACTAAATGCACAACAGAATGTTGTGTTTGCACACAAAATCAGAGATGCACAAATTACACATAATACGCATCAACCTTTCACAGTGTAATACTCACTACTCACTTCTTTTAAGTACTTTTAAAAGAGCTACTTTTTACTTGTCTATTGGGTAATATTTAAAACAGATACTTTAACTCTGCTTGCTCATTTTTGGGCAAGGAAATTTTACTTGAGGATGATTATTTTTTAGTACTCCTACTCATTTCCACCACCGAAAGAGCCATATACACTTGTGGTAAATTGTTTAAAAATAAATGTGCCAGGAACAACCAAAAGTTTTTTTTTTAATTGGTTCCCCAAAGGTTTTAGTAAAAACTGCTTTGAATGACTTTTTATAGTATGAAAAACGATTTCACAAGTGTAGTGTGTTAAACATCATTTTGTGGACTGAATGATAAATCCATGTTAAAATCCATGTTATAGTTTTTTCCCTACATGCAACCACCAGTGATGTTGATCTTAAATACATATAGGTTCAAAAAATCTTCAAAAATCTTATAATTCTGCATTGCAAAAAAAAAAAAATGAATAAAAAATAAATAAGTATCTCCACAAATCACATGTTTGGTTCACATTCACACATTATATAAGTAAAAACATCTTTATTAGAAACTGACTAATAAACATTTGAAATGCTTCAGAAAAAAAGTAAATTTTTATCTCAGAAATTACAGTAAAAGTTTCATCCAATGAATTAAAATGCATTGTGCATAAAGGGTTATGAAGACAGGGTTACTGAACCAAAAACCGTTAGGCCAGATGGTGAAAGCTCATGTTTGTTGGCTGCAGCTGGAGAACTAACCTCTGCTCTAATGTTCATCAGCATTGGAATCACTTTCTCTGCTCCCGGAGGTGAGTTCAACAGTCTCTTACGGCCACAGCATGAGTGCATGATTGTTTGGATATTGAATTTCATGGCACTTTCTATTCAGCCTCAGTGGGCGGATATGTTCTGTCTCAGTCATTTACAACATGATACATCTCTGCTCTGCACACTTTGCCCCTGGACTTTGAAATTTCTCATGCATATCTGACATGGGGCAATTTCAATATAGACTCCAAATCACAACATCAGTCCACAGGCATGAAACAGACCGAGGTTTTCACTCCAGATCCTTTAGAAATGCTTTTGCCTCTGCCATCCATATGCCCTGTGAAACATTTAAAAAATGACAATGTGGTCAGTGACGTTACACATGGATTGTTGTAATTCTTTTTATAACACAAAATTTAAAGCACAATTGTATTTTTTACTCAGTGAAATACATTTATTTACTTATATCTTTTTCTTACAGATAGTTGGCAGTACTAGTACTAAATTCAAATCAGATTTAATTCTGATTTGTATACTGGTATATAAATTCCTTTTATTCATTATACATTTTTGTACATTAAGGGCCACAAAATTATCATGATGCTTAAAGCATGCACAGAATATTTTTATGCAATATTTAAAAAAGCAACAACTACAGTAATTGTTAGTTGTAACACAAATATTTAGTTTGAAAGCAACTATGTGCATTGTGATAAAAAATAAACAAAGTAAAAGATGGCAAATTGCAAAACATTTAATTAAAGAAGGTCAACTACTAACAAATTGTTTTGCATTTAAAAGAAAGAAATAAAAAAAGGTTTCCTTTTACATGCAGTTACCGCACTCATTATGCACCCACAAAATTAGTTTGAAGTTCTGCTGTCCTGTTTCGTAGATATAAAATCTTGACTGGTGAGTAGAGATGTTTATCTGTCACACTTTATTTTGATGGACCGTTTGTTGAATTTAAGTCAAATTGCAACTAATTCTCATTAGATTATAATTAGACTGCTATCTTGGGGTTGGAGTTAGGGTTTGTGTAAGTTGACATGTACTTGCAAAGATTCTTATAGTCAGGAAAATGTCTGTTGAAGGAGCAGTATCAACGGATATTAAGCAGATGGTTTAATTTTCATATGGACCATCAAAATAAAGTGTTACTAAGAAATCTGGCCAGGGATGATGATAGGATCACAGAGACTTGTTTGAACAAACACCTTTGTTTTCCCCTTACATTTACTTACATTATTTAGAGTAGGGGTTACTCATTTCAAACATGGCAGAACATTTTTTTTTCTATACCACTCACTACACTCACATTTAGTTTCCTGACTTTCTAAGGAAACAGATCAAACTTAATGTATGCAAAACGTATAGGATACAACGGTTGTCCTTTGGTTGAAAACCTTTCTTAAAACCTTTTTTTTAAATTATGCAGGTATTTTTAGCATAAAAAAATTCAACTTTAGGTCAAAAACAAGTGGTCAACTGATTGCATTGGCTCCCTGTTAAATATATTATTATTATTGAAATTTTATTGATTACCTACAAAACTCCAGTATTTAATGTAGCTCCTGTTTTATTACAGCCCCTCCAATCCACTGTGCTCAATTATTCTGGACAATTGATTATTTCCAGGATATCAAAATCAACTGTAGGCGGTAGGTCTTTCTCATATCTGGCGCCTAAAGTCTGGAACAGCCTTCTTAGCAATGTTTTGGAGGCAGACACACGCTGTCAGTTTACAACTATATTAAAGACCATATCTTTGCATTAGCATACACTTAAAACATGGATGTCTTTCAAATCCAAATCCTCTAAAGGATTGTTATTCTGCATTAATTAGGGAAACTGGAGCACTTTCTAAAAGACATCATACTTTGAGTGGCATCTATGCTTATGTTAGTCTGTTTTTTCTTATCCCGAGGTTTCTATAATCCTGGACCAGGCTGTATCCAGAGCAGATGCTGTGGGGGTCATCAAGGAGTTGAGAGCATGAGACTGATTCCTGAAAGACCCCAGTGACAGACGAGACTCTGCATTGATCCTGTGGGCCAGCATGAATACCCGCTGGTTTCTGTCATGGTTTATTTTTCTTTACTTTTGTCAATTGGTGAGATTTGTTTCTCTCCACTGGCTTGTTTAGTTTGGGACTTGTTGAGCTGGGCATTAATTGATTTGCTCTTTAGTGTTTGAACTTTCAGCAGTGAAAATTGAACCACACTGAAATGAACTAAACTGGACTTCAACTCTAAAAACTAGACTGACACAGATTCAACTTACTAGAACTTCTATGTTGAGCTGCTTTGACAATCTAAAAGCAAAATATAATAAAATAAAAATATTTATTTGTTTTATTTCAGCTAGAATAAAATCAGTTTTTAATTTTTTTAAAACTATTTTAAGGTCAAAATTATTAGCCCCTTTAAGCTATATTTTTTTTCGATAGTCTACAGAACAAACCATCATTATACAATTTGCCTAATTACACTAATTAACCTAGTTAAGCCTTTCAATGTCATTTTAAGCTGTTTATGTTTATAAATGTATAGAAATGTGTGGGAGTGGGTGGGTGGGGGGGCTAATTCAGGTTGGCTAATAATTCTGACTTTAAATATATATATATATATATATATATATATATATATATATATATATATATATATATATATATATATATATATATATATTTTTATTTGGATTTATTTGGATTTTTTTCTTGCAGTGTTTTATTGTGCTTGATGTTGTAAACATTAATAAGTATTATATACTTATTTTATCACAGAGTGTTATGACTTATTCAAGTCTCATAAATGACTACTGATGTTCCTTTTAGGTTTAGCAGTTTTTATGGTAGGTGGTTAAAATGAAAGAAGTTATTAAAATGACCAAAAAAAAAAACTTGTAAAACAGTGGGTGTTCAATTTACTTCAAGTTTATTCGTAAAGCACTTATCACAATAATAGTTTTAAAAGCAACACAAAAGGAATACATGTTGAATAAAGTGTATTTGTGTAGTAAGTGTATGTGTCGTCCTCAAAGTCCTCGGATGGTTGGCATCATCTATTCACATGTCTTGGATCTGAAGTGGTGCTGCTCTAGAGTCATCCCCAGGTGGTAATATAGATTAACCTTATTTCCATGAGAATAATTATTGCACAAGCAAACAACACCTAGATTTTCTGTAGTTAATGTAAACATCCAGCTATAAAGTTTCTAAACAGTTAGCCTCAACAGTGACTGCATGGATATAAGTACATATCAGTGATTCTCAAAGTGTGGTATATCAACTGTTTAAATGATAAAGTACAAGTTCTTACACATATTTGACAACCAGAATTATGGTTGTCAAAAGATATTTTACAACATAATTAGAATGTTTATCAATAATTATAGAAAAAGGGAAATTAAACAAAAAAATAAAACAATAACAAATAAACAACAACATATTTGGAAATGGGTTTGCGCTGGTAAAATGTTGGTAATTAGGCTGGTACCCTACACATATTTTAAACGTGGTACTTGATCTAAACAGTTTAAGAACCACTGTTCTATATTTTCCCTAACATGTCACATCAACTTATTACTCTGCTGCAAAGTAGTAAAAGAAATAAACAAGTTTATTCTTTCACCATTTAAAAAAAGGATTTGAAAATTCATAGCATAAATCTGAGAGTTTTGTACTTCAAACCAGTTATAATTAATCCATTCATTCATTTATTCATTCATGTAGAGCATATAAAGTTTTAGAAAGTTGCTCATTGCTCCCCCATCAATTTTGTGGTTATGTGTGACCCAAATGCTTCAAATATCACAAATGAAGAAGGACAAGCTGCACCAGGCTCCAGCAGACCTTTTTCTGAATAAATTACATGGTACATTTACTCAGTCAGTGTTTGGGACTGACAACCATTACTGCCAAGTTGATTCTTATTGCCTGCTCATAGTACAATGACTTACTAGAATGTTTCCAGTACTGCCTGTATAAATAACTGAATCCTATTGTGCCTGCAAGTAAATATAAAAAATGTAAGCATATAAGCAAACCCTCTCAATCCTGGATGGACCCCCAGAGTCCCTATAAAAATGATGCAGTCCAGTCAATGTAGTAAAGAGTTTAATTATTACTACTAAATTATCAGCATTACATTTGGATTCCATATTGGTTCATTGCTATTGTCTTGTTTCTACATTTTGGCTTGTACACTTGGGATTCTAATATTGTTTTATGTATAAATATGGGATGACTTTCAATCAATCCAACTCAACTCTCTCTTATATAAAATATATGTATATGATGCAAATTATCAATAGTTAGGCTTATTGCTTCATTAAATAGTTTGTTGCAAAATTCTCAGCATCAGAGCAGAGGAAATGAAAAACTCTGACCGACAACTTTAATGGTATGCTTCATCACTCACAGAGTACAGTTACACAGAATAATATATAGCCTATACAATGCTATATTGTTCATAGTGTTGCAACATTTTCGTTGTATTACCCAACTTTGCTTACTGCATAGATATACTGAATGAAAATAAATGCCTCTTTATTTGCAATGATTATTATGAATGGATCATCAAAATATGCATACATCAAATCATACTAAATCTGTTGTGTTATCTGATGGATCATGATAGGCAGCGTGACTCTCATGTCTCCATGGTTTCAAGGTCTTCCTGTGCAAGCAGTCAGTTTTCATGCATTGGGTAATATCATTGTGCCCTGCATAGTGCAGGGATAGTACACTATCTGACAAAAGTCTTGTCGTCAATCCCAGTTGTAAGTGCAACAAATAATAACTTGTCTTCTACTTATTATTTGGAAAAGTGGCAGAAGGTCGATTTTTTCAATGAATCGTCTTTTGAACTGCATTCCAATCATCACAAATTTGTAGAAGACTTCTTGGAACCTGCATGAAACCAATATTGTCATAGAAATCAGTCAAGTTGGTGGAGGGAAAATTATGGTTTGGGGTTACATTAAGTATGGGGCGTGCAAGATATCTGCAGAGTAGATGGCAACATCAACAGTCTGAGGTATCAATCAAGACATTTGTGCTACCCTATATATTATAAACCACAAGAGAGGGCAAATTCTTCCGCAGGATAGCGCTTCTTCTCATACTTTAGCCTCCAATGTTCCATCAAAGTTCCTGAAATCAAAAAAGGTCAAGGTGCTCCCGGATTTACCAGCCCAGTCACTAGACATGAACATTATTGAGTGTGTTTGGGGTAAGATAAACGATGAAGGCATTGAAGATGAATCTAATGAAACTTGGGAGTCTGGGAGTCTTGCAAGAACAATTTCAGATGACTTTATTTGTAAGTTATTTAAGTCATTGCAGAGATGTACAGATGCAGTCCTCCAAGCTCATGGGGTCATACAAAATATTAATTCTTTTTCCACTGCATCGTAACTTTATATTTTGTACTGCACTTTATTTCTGTTAAATGACAAGACTTTTGTCTTAGCAAAGTTAGAACTTACTATCCTAAGTAAATAATTAAAAATCAAGGCATGATCCTATTTTATTTTAGTAAAACAAGCATAATCTAGATGCCTTTCATATAAGTCACTTCAGATACCAAATGATCAACTAGAGGTCAAGCTATTATTTATTGTTCCTAAAAGTTGGATTGGTGACAAGACATTTTTCAGGTTATGTATGTCGACAAAATTCCACGAATATTACCCTGGAATGACAATATAATTCTTAGACAAATTATCTTAAAAAAAACAAAACAAAACATCTTTTCATTGTCTCTTGTCTTAGTACTGCATGCTAATGGTCTAAGTCAATGATTTATGCTAAGAATAGATTCAAAAATTAAACTTAAACTTAACAAAAGTTAAACTTAACTGCTTACCTCTAGGGGACATGGAAAATAAACTCTAAGGGACTGTGTCGAAAACAAACAATTTAGTTTGGTTGTGAATTCTGGAAGAATACCATAAAGCATGGGACACTGTGGGCATCGAAATGAGTGGTTATGGTATGGACTCAAGCTGTAAATGCCCTGCAGAGGACAATGACAGCAGAAATGCACTTTGTATAGTGTACTCCCTGTTCTGCTTCTGTAAATCTGCCACAGCAAATGAGAGGATGTCTGGAGACAATGTGAACACCTGAGGTCTTCAACAAACTTCACTGTCAGAGCAGAAAAACAGCACATACAGAGAAGTGTGACTGTTTAGTGACATTTATTAAACACATTGGAAAATTTAGTCTGGGCCTACAATCATTCAGCTCACCACACATTTGATTCACTGATGCTTTTTTTATTTCTATATGAGGTTCAAGTGTAATAATGTCACAGATCTTTTAATTTGGTTATTATACAGATTTTAGAATATCAATAGTATTAAATAAGCTATTTGTAAGTAAAGTGTAGATCAATTGGAGCTTTGAACAATATACAAATGCAGCTTTGAAAAAAAGTGTTAAAAGATCAGGAATGTAAAGACCAGTGTCTGAAGGCTAGATAAATTTTGTGGAAACTCACACCAGGTTAATCAGACCAGGGAAATGTTTTATTGAAAATCTTTCACTTTGGTGAACAGACACATCACAATAAATGGCAGCAACCTGATATCATGAAACAAGGTAAAGGCAGGGGCGATTTTCGGATTTTTATTTTAGGGGGCTTAGCTCCTTATAAGGTAAGAATAATTACATATATAGATAAAGCCTAATATTACATTTATAAGTAGTAATTTATTAGTAATACACATAAAATGTTAGTTTTCGTATTCGAGCAGTTTTTGTTTTCACGGATCTGCGAGAGGTCGCTGTTCGCGCTTTTTTGCGTCTCAAGCGCCTGCGCTGTTCTTGTGTGAAAAGCTGCCAGAGGCCGCTGTGGAGCGACTGTTTGTCGGACTGACTGGCTGAACGACTGAACGATCGACCAGGCGGCCAACCCTCCTCTTCCTCCTCCTTTCCTAAACCAAAGCGACGGTTTGCAAAATTGGTCTAGAAAAAAAAAGCAAAAGCCCTCGTCTTCTCGCCACGTTCTCGCCCTTATTTTTTGGAATCTGTTTTTCATCTTACCTGATTTCTGGAACCGCTCTTCCCTGGACCCGATCCCGGTCGTTCCTGCGGCCAGCTCCTCCTCCTCCGGGCCTCCGCTCCACCGATGTAACGCTGTAAGCTAAGCGGACAAACTGGATGCAGCGGGAAAACCCTCCACATGGAGGCGAGCCATCAGCCGGCGAGCGTGAAGAGGAGGAGAGGAGCGGTGCCACACCGCCCCGCAGCGTTCGCTCGAAAAAAACTTTCCAGAATGAGCTTGGGTTGTTTATTTTCATATATTGAATTAATAAAGTACCACTTTTTTAGTTAAATGGCATACATATAAATATATATATATATATATATATATATATATATATATATATATATATATATATATATATATATATATATTAAACTTACAGGCTAATTCACATATTTCACCATCTGAATGATAATAATAAATAAAAAGTATTTATTTTAATACTAGACAACACTTGATGTTTCTATGTCAGTGACTCGTTAAAACGAGTACATTCTCTTAGTGTTTATGTCACTGTGTTTAATCCTTTCTGTTCAGGTCAGTATGGTATAGTTAATACCACACAAACTGTAAAGTATTTAATTTGTTTTTATTTTTTATTTTAAAATAATAATAGCAAAATGTTTGTTAAGAGTTACATTTTTCGCTGGAGGAAACAGCTGTGCTAATGAGATGAGCCCCGACTGCTCCTCCATGACAATGAGATTCAGGTGATACAATGTTATCTATATCAAAGAACTGCAAATAAGCAAATATTATAACAATTTATCAATGAACACACACCTCGACGGGGAGGAGCTGAAATTTGCCATTTCTTATCAAATTTGAAGGGCTACAGCCCCCCTAAAATAGGCCTAGCAATGCCCGTGGGTTAAGGGTCTTATTAATGAAATGTTCAGGTTGCCTTTGACATTAAAATATGGCTCTGTTTACTGTTGTTAATGCATATTTAAAGGAACATTCTATTATTTTTGAAAAAGGCTAAATTTACAAGACTTCTAGTGTTAAACAGTTGACTTGAACCATTTTTCTGCCAATATTGCTGGGAACTACTCTCATTCTGACATAATAGTCAACCATAGATATGTACACTAGATATCGCATACGGACCCTGAGCATGCATCAATAGCACTGCCATATTTGTACAGTGCTCCCGACAAGTGTCATTCAACTGCACTAGTCAAGACAGTGTTACTACGTGAGGATGCTGGTCTTTAGCGTTGTCTATGGGTGTAATAACGAGCAAACAAAGAAAACAAAGCACAAAGGCAGAACATTTTATAGGTAAGGTTCAGGTTTTACATTTTTGTATGTTAGAACTTTTGTGCTAAACAGGTAACGTTATTGATGATAATCAGACACTTACTGCATTCACCATTAGGCAAGTAGTACCAACTTGCACTAAACACTGAGCTTATGCTAGTTTTGTTGAAAAAAATTCAGCAAACAATGCAAAAGAAATATGACAACGAGATGCTGCTGTGCCAGAAACTTGTATTATTGTTGGCTAGTGAAGGAGTCGTTCATAACGGAGATTTATTCACAAACGAGTCGCTCCCTCTGTCAATATGAGAAGTGAAAGCAGTAGAGGGGGTGTGTTTCAGAACACAGATTAGATCAAATTTAACAAGAAGGGTGGAGAGTACATTATACACACAAACACAAGCTTTTTGTCAGGAATGCCTGTGCGGTCACTTATCCATCAGTGTAGAAAAGTGATGTAATATTATAAGTTACATAATTAAAAAAAAAATTGCATACTGACCTTCGGGAAAACTCCAGATCATAGATATATGTGTATATGTGTATTTCTCTGGCTCTGTAT
This sequence comes from Danio rerio, assembly GCF_052040795.2. Taxonomy (NCBI): domain Eukaryota; kingdom Metazoa; phylum Chordata; class Actinopteri; order Cypriniformes; family Danionidae; genus Danio; species Danio rerio. The sequence goes on along the minus strand of NC_141039.2, from coordinate 18,365,418 downwards.
GGCCACAGTCCTCCACTGCACCTCGGTCCCACATTCATTTCAAAGAAGCGCTACCCTGTACTGAAATAGCGCATTCCTTCCAATAGACAACAACAGGGTAGGCAACATCTAATGTATATATCTATGATAGTCAACAAACTGTGCTACTGTAACTTGCAACTTAACATTATGCAGTGCGTGAGATTGCGCTACTTTCAAGGTGCCTTAATACCATGGAGACCTGAGAGAACAAGAAGTCAGCTAAATGGATTCAAAACTTGTTAAAATAAACTTTAACTCTTGGGGACTTGTAAAATTAACTTTTTTTCAATAAAGGTGGAGTGTTCCTTTAAACGTATGAGAAAATTTAAACTCAGGCTCATTCTGAAAACGTAGTCCCTTGGACATTTCTGGAGACCGCAAAATACGCCCCGGGAGGTAAGTATGGCTGCATTTAATTTTTTAAGCGAACCCACTTGCCGGCTGACTACTTACCTCCATGTGGAGGGTTTTCTTGCCGCAACCAGTTTGACCAGTCTGCTCATCATGTGCGTCGGCAGACTTCAGATGCAGAGAGGAGGAGTTGACCACAGCGACCGCGTTCGTGTCCAAGAAAGCGGTTCCAGAAATCAGGTAAGACAAAAACAGAATCCAAAAAATAAAGTGAACAAGTTCATGACACGGTGAGAATTTTGGTACATCCGAATAAATAAATTGTGGGAATAATAGGGGAATTATTTGGTAATTGTGATATGGGAATTCAGAAACATGATATTGTTTTTGAGTATGTGGCATATGAAAAATATAAACCTTGGTTAAATCATGAATTAAAGCTGTAATTGATAATTAGGAAAGGTTCAAGTCATCGAGATTACTTCGTTTTTCTTAAGCCACTAGTGCTCAGAAGTTGTTTTCTAAAAAAAACAAAAATTTTGAAGAGAAACGTGGCACATTTGCACATTTAACAGCTTAATTCAACCCAAAATCTGTTAGTGACACCGCATTCAAAAAACAAATGTGTAGCTACAGGTACTTCATCTACAAAGCCACAAAACAAGCAAGTCACATCAAAATAAGCATAACTATAATTAGATAAATTAACAGGATAGATTTTGTGCAAAATCTGTTTCAGAAAAACAAATGGATATGTTTTTTATTGTGTGTTTTTTATAAAGAATAAATGGTTACGTGCATATGATATGTAAATACTTTTGGTTAAGATGGTGTGTGTAAATGGTACAGACGTACTGGAGTATACTGGTAATATCTTTGTGTAAGAACACATTAGATACAAACAAATCTATGGATGGCAATTTTCACCAGGAAAGAAAAAAATGTGCAATTAAAAAGTCAGAATTTTGACATAGGCAGTTGACACAATTTTAAAAGTAAAAACAGTTACATATTATTTATGTAATTTGTAGTCTGTTTGAGAAAAAAAAGGGCTCACTAACTTTATTATTATTTTTTATGTTTTACCAAACTGTACCATAAAAATATTGCCAAAATAAAGCCAAAACTATATATGTGTGAAATTTCTAAAAATAGCAAAAATAAATAAATAAAAAATCTTGATATAATAATAATACAAATAGTGTGAGAGCAATTTATCTACATTGTACGGACATTTATCTTTATAGTGTTTTTTTTTTTTGTGAAATTTAAAATATTATAAATAATATTTTTTCTCTATGACTTGTCAAAGTTGTTGGACAACAAAACTCAACTATTTTATAGGACTATTTTATAACTATTTTCATGAAAGTTAAAAATGTAAATAAACTCTAAGATAAAACTTTTGCAATAAAACAATTGCACATGGGCTTCACAGGGAGCCTCCTTTCGCATGATTTGTATGGGGTTCTTCCAGTTTTTACTTTACAGAAATTAGTTTACAGAAATAAAGAAAATAACGAATGTATAAAGATCATACCTACTATTCAGTCCCATTTGTGTTCCTAAGGCATTATATGGTACAGAATATTTAAAAATAAAAACATCCGATAAGATTATACCTTTCCACAATAGGACACGATAATAAGTGATCAAAATTAAATACAATTTAAAATAATTACTCTAATTTCAGTGCAAAAAGCTGAATTGCCATGTCCCAGTTCATGTATGCTCATGTTCAGTTACAAATATAATTTAGAAAAGCTAATAAATACTGTACTTTTTATTGATTCTTTGTTGTCGTATAATACTTCTCACCAAATGTTATAGTTTTTAATAAATTAAAATATATTAATAAAATATTTAAATAAATGTGTCCCTGAAATGAATGTCAACTGTTATTTTAATTGTAATCCCCATAAAAATGCTCACTGATTCCTCCTCTAGTCACATGATTATCAGGATGTCTCACAATTATTGTCCACAAGAAGCAGAGTTAGTCTCACTCTTTTATCTTCTTTTATTTTCAACATTTCAGAGTAGTTTTCTGTTGTGGTAAAGCATAACATGTCCACCCTGTTACCCATTTTCAAATAAGGGAAACATTTTCTTTTCTATTTTTGTAATTTTGAGAAATACAGTTAATAAACATGTTTCAAATCTTCTTCAGCTCACCATTCGCTAGCTCGTTGCTCACCATATAGGTAGTAATGCCTGAGTTTTGCAAAAAATGTCACTGCTGTTACTCTCCACTCTGTTACTGTTTTGCTCATGGCTTAAATATGGTTTAAAGATCAGTTTAAACCATATGCATAATTTTCTCAGGGAAAGCCACGCTTGTCTGATGCAGAAAAGCAGAGATAATACAGGGCACATCATGGTGCAAACCAAAATAAAAGATTAAATTTAAAATAATAGCTTTATTTGCAATTTTCAGTATTACACTATTTGTACTGTACTATCTGTATGAAAATATTCCTTGTATTTAATTTGGCTTTTTGGACAATTTTTATTATGTCTTAAATGTGACATTAAAAAAATGTTGCTGTTTTTTCTTTTGATAATTCAGTAACCATCATTTTATTATTGATAATCAAATGAGAGTGTGCAAACAAGTTGCCCTAGTTCTTATTGTAATGTCCACCCTGTTACTCCTCTCTCCACTCTGTTAATGATGTAGTTTGTGCATATTAATTAAACAAAATCAACATAAATTACACATTTTTCTGGTTACTTGTATCCAAAGAGCTAACAAAATTAAGTCACTTAAAAACAGGATTTAATTGCATTGCAATCTCTTTTTATACTAAATGAAATACATTAAATTTACAATGTGTCATCATAGCAAGCCTGTTTAGATAACTCTTGTTTAGTTATAGCTTTTAAAAATACAATTAAAATAAAATTTGTGTTCTAAGCAATAAACAGGTATGCGCAGTGTAAAGTTAGGGAGATTTTAGCCCTTAGAAAATGTAAATATTACAGTAACTATTTATTTTAAATACCTTTAAAAAGGTACAAAAATGTTCTGTAAAAAGGGGACATTTGGCCTGTGTTACATGTGAAACTTCTGTAAAAAATGCTAAACTGTAATATCCTGAACTGGACCAGTATATTTTTCTTATAGTTTTACATACACTCCTTCAACCGAAATTATAAAAATCATGGAAAATGTAAAAAAAAAATTCAGTGACAGTTACTACCCTGAAATAGCACCGAATAAGTGAAGTTTATTCATAAACTAATTTCGAGAGGATCACGTGCTTATGATTTATCACGGCCAGTCTAGCATTTTGCTAATCACTAATCTTCCAATCATATGAGCCCTAAGCCACTATAAATAGCCTCAGTTTTCAGTTCACTTTATCTTCGTTTGGAAGAAGCAGCTTCACCGTAGCTAGCTCGTTGAAGAACCAGCTCTAAACCAGCATGGACATCTAAAGCAGCAACAAGCTACAATCTTCAGGATCTTCGTTTGGAAGAACGCTCTGCTCATCAACTACAAAAGCTACAAAAGCTTCAACCTACAATCTTCAATATACAATCTAAAAGCTTCAATCTACAAGCTACAATATACAAGCTACAGCAGCAACAACAACTACTATTACTACCATTTCAAACAACTACTACTCCAACAATTTCATCAACAGCTTAAACAACAACACCAAAACCTTCCACTTCAAAGAGCCTCCACAACGCATCTGCTGTGTCTTCAACCTTATTTCCCAGCAAGATATAAGCCAAAACTCCAAAGCTATTGCAACAAAACGGAACCCTCACCTTCTCCTAGCAGTACACATGCGATCCATCGTTTAACAGATTGTTTGCTGGAATGTGTTCAGCAGAGCAGCAGCTCCAGCCACAAACAATGGCTGTTTCTCAATTCCAAGAACGCAGAGAATGGACTTGCGTTCTTGTAGAGTGCGGTCTTGCCAGGTGTCCTCGGAAGAACGAACTCAGGAGACCGCGAGGGCAGAGAACGCGTCCTTTGAGAATTGGGATGCTGCGTTCTTCCTGATGGTCATGTGACCTTCACACGTTTTAAATGGAAATTATTTAAACATAACAGCCTTCATACAACGATTTATTGTTTCCCCCTTCTTCAAAATATATACTTTGCATAAAAACATTATAAATATACTCTGCACAATATAAATAAAACAAATTTTAATACGAATTTCATCAACCAAACACCCTTAATGTGTTTATTCCTTTATTAAGATGTTGATGTTAATGTTTACTTACACCGTTTCATTTAGGGAAACTCCTGAGGTAAATAAGTGATATCTCTGAACTTTAATAATAAATCTAAATAAAATGCTGTGCTTCCCACCTCCAGTCGCAATGACTTCTGGGACTTCCAGAGCGAGCTCGCTGCTGAAGTCTGCATTGGTGCGTCCTCGATATCAAGAACACATCCGGGAAGTTTCACGCGTCCTCCGTACTTGCGGTCTTGAGTATTGGAACTGAACTTAGGCAGCTGATGATGACGTTTCACGAGAACACGAGGACGCAAGACCGCTGAAGAACGCATATTGAGAAACAGCCAATGTTGAATTTGATCAACAAAATGGCCGCCAGGCTTTTTGCACCTTTTGCATGGCCTGACTGAAACTCCTTAAGCCAATAGCTGTAAAGATAAGCGTCACCATCCAATGAGCTAAAAGACTGGAGATGGTCCTGCCCTCTCTCTTGACTCTGTTGCAAAGACCTTATGAATGAATAGGCCAGACACGCTTGTAAATTTAGTTTAAAAAAATAAATAAAATTAAATAAATAAAAAAAAATAAAAATAAAAAAATAAAAAAATAAAATAAAATTCCATTAGACATTTAAATTCTGAAAAGATTATTACCCAACCAGTAAATATTAACAAGCTATTGAAAAACATTATGCCATCAAGCACAGAAGTCCAATTGTAATACGCCAGTGACTCATATGTTGATTTACAAAGCGTCATATAAGATTATATAGCAAGTCAGTCGGATGTGAAAACGGCAAAGAAACAAACTTCCCACTTGACTGTTGTAAATACAAATTTAAACTTCTATCACTTCACATGCTCCATATTCAAGAGGTACCAGTTTTCCAGGACCACCAGACAAGCCATATCCCATGTCCTCAGCTCTCCATTCATCTGTCATCCCGTGAGGAGACGAACACCCACCCCTACCATCCTTGCACATCGTATCAATGAAGCTATCGGACCATGCATTAACAAAGGCTCTTTCATTTACAGCCGCCCATGCCCTTATTAAGATGCCTCGCATGGATATCAACTAAAACAATTTTCATGTCTGCCATACTTGTATTATTTTGCAAAGATTTAATTTCTGATTCTCTTTGTTTTTCTATTTTAGAGATCATGACTGCTGGCTCCAGAAGCAAACCCTCATCCAACCTATTACACTCCACATCCTCTTCACAAAGGATACATTCCATTTTTCACTTTATCCAATCTGTCCTAACCTGCAGTCTGCAACCTCCGAACCTGAAACCGTCAATTATCTTATTAGAAAGAAATCGACAACAACTTCATGATTGGACCTTCAAGGCTCCTCCTTTTAACATCTCGCACATAAGCCCCATTGGTGTCGCTACTCAAAAATGTTCTGGCAAAAACGCCTTATAGTCGACCTTTCATCCCAACACAATTGCTCCTTTCCTAGCATTAACAGCACTATCCCATTGGACGAATATTCACTTAACTACCACGACATTGATCAAGAGATCTCTCTCATAAAGATAGCCAGTCGTAACACCTGGCTAGCCAAAGTAGACATTTCCTCTACCTTTAAAATCATGCTAATTCACCCAGACTTCTGGCACCTTTTGGCATTTATTGGCGCAATCAATTCTATTTTTCGGATGCAAAAGCAGCCCAAAAAATATTTGACATGATGTCAGAAGCTTTATGCTGGATTCTGTCTAATATTTATGGAATCCCATACCTCATTCACCTTCTAGACGATTTTCTTATTTCCCCCCGTCATCTCCTCCAGCCAAACACCTAGCGATTACCCAGCAGGTTTTCGCTGATCTCGGAAGGACCCAGTACTTCAATCGAATTTCTGGGTATTAATCTAGACTCGCATAAATTCCAAGCATCCCTTCCTAAAGAGAAAATCAATCGAATAATTTCTCTATCCCAAATTTTCCTTGAAAAACAGATGTGCACACAACGGAACTCCTACCAATTCTCGGCCATCTAAATTTTGCTATGCGCATCATTCTTTTCATTTCCCATCTCCTTCAATTATCCACCACAGTTCATGGTTTAGAAGAAACAATTTTTCTCTCCAAACCCAGTCGCGATGAACTCTGCTTATGGATCTCTTTCCTTAAGCAATGGAACGGCTGTTCCTTTTTCTACAGCGACTTGATAGCATCCCCTATTGACATTAACATATACACAGACGCTGCCCCTCCAATAGGTTACAGTGGCTAATATAAAGGACACTGGTTTGCCTCAACATGGCCAACCCAATTGTAATTCCATTCCAAAGACCAATGTTTTTCAGCCCTCTTCAAACTCTACCCTATCATCGCAGTAGCCATCCTGTGGGGGGACGAATGGTCTACATCTAGCATTCTCTTTCACTGCTGCGATAACGAAGCTACAGTGCATTGCATTAACAAAGGGCGCTCCCACTCCCAATCGCTTATGCCATTTTTAAGACACCTTATCTGGATATCTGCTAAAAAACAATTTATCATGATTGCTGAACATGTACCTGGTTGCAAAAACCAAATCGCTGACTCTCTCTCTCATTTCTCTTTGCAGATATTCTGGCAACTAGCCCCGGAAGCAGACCCTCACCCAACGCCGGTCCCTCCTTATTCAGAAACGATATTTCCATAAACCACCCACTTCATAATCTTCATCAAAGTTCTCTATCTCTTATCCTACAAGCAATAGCTCCCAGAACCCTCAATGCATACCTCACAGCATGGAATTTGTTCAAACAATTCCATACCATGCTAGACAACCCATTACACTCAAAATCCTTACCTCATGCATCTACACCCTCCGTAAAGGTTACATTTCCTCCCATACAGCCCGCACCTTAGATGCTATGTTCAATCTAGCATTTTTTTTGGGGTTTCTTAAATGTTATAAATTTAACAGTTACATCCAAATTTAACCCTCTACTCCATCCCACCATCTCAGATCTAGCTTTGCAAGACAGGGAAACTATCTCTTTCCTTATCAAACAAAGCAAAACATTAATTCCAGAGAGGACACTCTATCCTCATTTTCAATATACCTTCACCTACACACCCATTCCAAACCCTCCTAGCCTAGAAAATTTCAAGAGGCTAACCCTCTGGCCCCGCTTTTTACTGATGACGCTAACCGTCCAGTATCTCGATTCTGGTTTCAAAAACACCTTAAAGAAATCCTTCGCCTATCAGGTTTTTCCCCAGAGCCCTTTTCCAGCCACTCATTCAGGATTGGCGCAGCCACTACAGTAGCCTCTAACGGGCTCTCACACCATCAGATCCAGACTTTTGGTCGCTGGTCTTCTGAAGCTTTCAAATCTTACATACGCCTCAGTAAATACCACCTCAAGAAAGCCCAACAGGCTTTAACCAACCCCCAAGCACCTCCTCACACGGCTCCAACTCAAAAAGGTGTCTAACAGCCTCGACTCTCGCAAGAGTCATCCAAACCAAACCCCGCAGAAGCCCAATTGTCCACCCATGGAACCCTTACATGTTTGCCAAGGACTCCCTCAAGGGCCATTGCAGTTAGCATCTTCTGCAATCACCAATAGCTATTTACAGATGCAGACGTTTGTATCCACATGTTCTTTGCGCATTTACTTCGTTTGTACATATCTATTATATTTGTGCTTGTTCCCTTCTTCCAACTTTTCCAAATCTTTTATCCTTATAACCCTACTTTTCAGCCTCTCGTTCCTTTCTTCTCTACACTCCACTCCCAACTAATCTATTCTACACTCTACCTCTAATGATCTTGTTTCTCCTGTGTAGACTCTTCAGACACCCGAAGGGGCTCCCTTGAGCTCTCGCAGGATTCGGCCATAGCGACCACAGTCCTTTCTTCTTCACGATGTTACCTATTCTTTTCCGCCTAGACTCTTTCTCCAAGCTCCAAACCCCGCAGGGGTCCGCTCAAGCTAAAACTTCTTCACTCTACTTCAACTACCTCTCTTCTCCTTATGACTCACCCTCTAGCTCTGACCCCCACAGGGGTCGCTCCGAGCCCCAATCTGTTGCAAGAGTTACCCAGAACCCTCTCTTCTACACACTGCCACCTTTCTCCTCCCATCTACACTCTACCTCCAAACTCGGACCTCCACAGAGGTCGCTCCGAGCTCCAACTCTCGCAAGAGTTATCCAAATCCTCTTTCCCACTCACTGATATCTATCTCCTCCTATCCGCAATCTACCCTCAAGCTCTGACCTCCACAAAGGTTGCTCCGAGCTCCAACTCTCACAAGAGTTACTCTCTTCCATTCACTGCTACCTATCTCCCCCTATCTACACTCTACCCCCAAGCTCTGACCTCCACAGAGGTCGCTTCAAGCTCCAACTCTCGCAAGAGTTACTCTCTTCCACTCACCGCTACCTATTACCTCCTAGCTCTTACCTCCGCAGAGGTCGCTTCGAGCTCCAACCCTCGCAAAAGTTACCCTAAAACCTCTCTCCCACCCACTGCTACCTATCACCTCCAATCTATACTCTACCCTCAAGCTCTGACCCCCGAAGGGGTCGCTCCTTGCTCCAACTCTCGCAAGAGTTACCCTAAAATCCTCTCTTCCACTCACGGCTACCCTCTACCTCACCGCTACCTATCACCTCCTATCTACACTCTACCTCCAAGCCCTGACCTCCGCAGAGGTCGCTTCTATCTACACTCTACCCTCAAGCTCTAACCTCCGCAGAGGTTGCTCCTATCTACACTCTACCCTCAAGCTCTAACCTCCGCAGAGGCCGCTCTGAACTCAAACTCTCGCAAGAGTTACTCTCTCCCACTCATTGCTCCCTATCTCCTCCTAGCTACACTCTACCCTCAAGCTTTGACCTCCACAGAGGTCGCTCCGAGCTCCATCTTTCGCAAGAGTTGCTCTCCTCCACTCACTGCTTCATATCTTCACTCTACCCACAAGCTCTGATCCCCGCAAGGGTCACTTAGAGCTCCAACTCCCGCAAGATTCACCCAAAGTTCTCTTTTACACTGCTTCAAACCACCTTTTTCTCCCTTTTTCATAACCCTGAAAACCACGACCCCTGCAGGGGTTCCTTCAAACTCTAACTCTAGCAAGAGCTACTAGAATTCTCTCTTCACCCTTCTGAATCCTATCTAATTAATGCCCATGCATTAAACCTTCTTTCCTTCTATTATATCCAGCAGCCAGATATAGCTCTAATTTCCTGCCTTTTGGGGTTTTTTTTCCTTGAATACGCGGCTGCTGTCCGGAGCTATTAATTACTGCATTTTGGGGAGTTCTGAGATCCACCGAGCTCGGGTTCCCTTCTTGCTCTGCCAACGGGAGGAAGCTCCGGGCTCGAGGAGCCCTTGAGCTCGGGGCTCTCTCCCGGGACAGCATGCCAAATAAGCTTTGTAAATCATCAGCTAAGTGTGAACTCTTGAAGTGAAGTTTATTCATAAGCTAATTTCGAGAGGATCACGTGCTTATGATTTATCACGGCCAGTCTCGCATTTTGCTAATCACTAATCTTCCAATCATATGAGCCCTAAGCCACTATAAATAGCCTCAGTTTTCAGTTCACTTTATCTTCGTTTGGAAGAAACCCCCCTCCTCCCCTATTCTCCTCCTTTACCTGTGATTGGGCGGCACGGCGGTCCAGTGGTTAGCACTGCGAGCCACACAGCAAGAATACTGCCGGCCCTAGTTCCATAGGACCGGTGGGTGTTTCTGTGGGGAGTTTGTATGTCCTCGCCGTGTCCGCGTGGGTTTTCCCCGGGTTCTCCGGTTTCCTCCCACCATCCAAAGACATTCAACATACATAACAATCAAGCTTGTCTAATCCCTTACGTTCCCTTAGCTACAGCAGCAGGGGAGTTCTGAGATCCACAGAGCTCGGGCTCCCTTCTTGCTCTGCCAACGGGAGGAAGCCCCGGGCTCGAGGAGCCCTTGAGCTCGGGGCTCTCTCCCGGGACAGCATGCCAAATAAGCTTTGTAAATCATCAGCTAAGTGTGAACTCTTGAATAAGAATTACTCGTAAATAAAAAACGATTAATTAATTTGATTAATGCAATGTCTTCATTCGTTCATTCAGTCTTCTCTGTCAAATTGCATCACATGCTTTTTTGTTAGAACAGTTTCCTAATCTTCTGACAAAAGACTTCTGACTCTGGGTCCCCCAAATTGTCATCCCTCAGTTGTACAAAAATAGAGGACTGCTTGGATTAAAAAAAGTCAGAGTGTGAAGGTTACAACAATAAGTTATATCATCTGAAGAAAGTATATTAGGTTAGTTGTTGTTCATATTTATAACTATGACTGTTATTGTATTTAATTAAATTATTATTGACTACTGTTTTTTTAAAGTGCTACAAAGTTCTTCCTTTGTTTATCTTGGGTTGCCACAACCACCAATTTATCCAGCATATGTTTTACAAAGCTGAGGGCCTTGCAGCCATAACCCATCACTGGGAAACATCCACATACATTCATTCACACATAAACATTACGTTCAATTTAGTTTACTCAAATCACCTGTATATCATGTTTTTGCACAATGGGCGAAACTAAGGCATCTGGAGGAAAACCACGCCAACACAGGGTAAACATGCAAATTCCCCATAAAAATGCCAACTGGCCCAGCCCAGGCTGTGAGGGGGTGCTATTTACTGCAACACCATGCCATACTTGATATACTAAAATAAAATATTATGCTGCTATTTTCACATCTTTATTTACTAAAACTAAATACCGTCTATTACTAGCCTACACTAAAAATATAGAATGGACGCAAATGTGCTGTACTTCACATTAACATTACGCATATATATATTTTTTTATTTAAACATATGCCTACTTTTAATTTGAAAAATGTAAACCCTTGCCCTGCCTTTTGTGCATATTTATTCTTGCTTTCAATGCGGATTTATAGCGATATGTTAAGAAAGCACGCAGGAAAGTTTTGCTATGCGAACTATCCATCATTTCCCAGAGATGGGTTGCGGCTGGAAGGGCATCTGCTGCGTAAAAACTTGCTCGATAAGTTGGCAGTTCATTCCGCTGTGGCGACCCATGATTAATAAAGGGACTGAGCCAATAAGAAAATTATTGAATGAGCTATCCATTATGAATTGGTAAAAGGTGTGTGCTCCATTCTGCTTAGCCGATTGCAAAACGTGATTGGGAAACGGTTTCGCCAGAATATACCCTGACCTCCCGGGACGTATTTTGCGGTCTCCAGAAACGTCCACGGGACTTCGTTTTCAGAATGAGCCTGGGTTGTTTTTGTCACGTCTTGTTTGTCACCCAAGTCACAACATACCTCCTCCCAACAATAAATTATTTCACAGGAATGACATTTACAACAGAGGGCGAGCGGTTGTCCTGTCTAACATTTATTAAAATGGGACTACCCACATTTCACAAAGCAGATACTGTACATTTTTACAATTGTAATGAGGCAATTTCCCTTAATTTGCGAAACAGGATTTCTTGTTTGGGATTAAACAAGATATCAGTAAGCATTTAGATTTGTGGTGGGTTTGTGCAGAGTCTAAATGCAACAAGAATACGCCTAATGTACAGCACAAACTATTTCAGAGGTCTGTTTTGTGGAAGTCACTTAATCTAAGGCAATGCTATCAGCCATAGTCATATATAGTCATATTATTTTATGGTATAATTCTCATTATGAGCAATCCATTAATTACAACTTTTAGATCAACAAGCTACTAACTTGCTTCTTATTAATAGTTAGTAGTTGGGCTTTGGTATGTACAAGATCATACATTATGAATACTAATAAACAGCCAATATCTTAATAATAGGCAGTTACAGTAACAAGCCAGTAGTTAATTGTGGTAATAGGTACTTAAAGTGTTACCATAAGTTCAATTATATACAATACTTAAAAGCGTTGATAAACATACTCATAGTTATAATAATGATCATAATATGATAATTCCTTATGATAATGACTTTAAAATTGAAAAACTAAGAAAGAAAGACAGAGACAATAATAAAAATCTTGCTTTAACTGTTAAAATAGCTGTCAAAAAAAATAATAGTAAAAAGTTGTATCCCTCACTATTATAAGTGATGTCAAATTGTGTCTTGTAATGTGGGAGTTTACTGGGATCAGACCTGTACTTTAGTGGCACTCCAGATACTGCTTTCATTTAGGAGGTGGGTAAAATGCAAATTATTATTAGTACTGGACACAGAATCCCAGGTTTTGTCACCTTGGCTGCACCACCTTATTAGTTTGCCTTATGTGTGAAATTCAGACACATTTAATTCTTTACATGTATGTTTAAGTAGACATTATATTGACACATTTATTTTAATACATTTCAAGCTCTTTTCATAGATATTTTGATGCTAGGAAATTACAGACATAGGTTTTGTCCACCTTATTTATTTGTTTGACAGTATTAAATATGTCTGTGAAGCACAATATATTATAGACAGTAGTTCTGTATAGAGTAGTTCAACAACAACACACACACACACACACACACACACACACACACACACACACACACATATATATATATATATATATATATATATATATATATATATATATATATATATATATATATAATTGTATTATTATTACAACTTGTATTTTTAGTACTCTTTAAATCTAATTTTTATATGTGTATTATGCAATTTGCTGCATGCAGGGCCAGCGCATAGAGGCGACGTAGGGCAGCAGAATAATGAGGGTGGCGTCTGTGACAACATCCCCATACCCACCGAACCCCCACCCCCCCTAGAACAGCTTGCTCCTGCCCTGGCTGATTTATTTTATTTTTATTTTTTTTATTTTTTTTATGAGATTCTTTCCTACTGACTGCTATCTATAATTTCTGTAAGTTGGAAGTTCTCTGAGAGTAAGCAGGGTCGTTAACTCAGAACTGAGTGGCGTCACTGGGGCTGTTAATATACGCAGCCAAGCCCACCGACTCCCTCTGATTTCAAACCACTATGTAAATGAAGCTTATTATTGGAAATTGGCCAGCCTTGGTCATTTTTCACAGTTCTCGGAATTCAGAATGAGACTGTCAAAGGTCCACTCTGTCTGGCAGACTATAGAGGAAGGACTGAAGGTTAAACTAAATGCATACATTCAGGTAGTCATTCAATGTGAAATATTGTTGGCTTTGAGTTCTCTCAATCCAAACCCTCTGTGCCTCTATAACTGAGCCCACACCCTCAGGCCATCTAACATAGGCAGAAATGAAAAGCAGGAGTGCTTCTGAAATCCAGGTAAAGCTCTTGTCAGTGCATTGAGGTGTATTTATCCTCTCTGACCTGACTCAGATCTATACATTTTGGCACCTCTCCTCAAATAGAGATTCTTGGTCAATTTGTCCTTAGATAAAAGTACAATACATAATCAATGCAGTGTTGTTGCCTGAACCCAGACATTGTTTTTGACAGATATAGTTGGAAATAAAACCCCATTTTTACTCATAGACCTTGATTGTTTCATAATTATAGATCATACTAAGACACTTGCATTATTCCACTATTAAATGATGTCAGAATAAACTGCTTATAGTCCCAGATCAGCCAAAATCAATGCAATGCTCAGGAAACGCATACTCAACCATTCTTACAACAAATATCTACTCTATGATTGACTTGCAGAAACTTTGAACATCTGAGGCAAACCCACATGAAGCATTTGGAATGAATTGTCCAACAGTGACTAAACGACAAACTAGCCATTAGAATTCTGACTTCAGAGTTTGAAATGCCTTTTTATTGTTCATAGGCATATTTCCATGCCAACATAATTGGACTTTAAGTGATAGAGTGAAAGGGGGAGCAGACAGTGATATGTGAACTTATGACAATCAGCTAGCTAGTGGCAAATATAATGGTGGACTTACATAAATGCTTACTTTCTAATTTTGACTCTTAAAAGGCCAATAGCTAAGAAGTTGCTCTAACCCTATGGATTGACTAGACAGATCTGGAAATGTCAAGTTTTCAGCATTTGCCAGGCATTTCTGCGCTGTCCGACAAAACATTTTCTTATTTTAGATCTTAAGTGTTTGCTCTTGAAACATTTAGATTGTTTTCATTCTTTTATAAATAGCTTCCCAGGGAGGCTATAGGTAAATTTGTCATTCACAGATACCATCTGATTCAAATACCATAATAATAATAAAATTATAAATTATTATTTTATACAGAGTGGGCTATTATTTAGGCCTACAATAGCTCTAAAACAATCATACAATCCAGGTGCTGCTCGGAAATGGCTTTCTTTGCTCTGCATCAGATGCGCAGCAGCAAGAAGCTTGGCAGTGAACTATGACCTTATTTTAAAGACAAATGTCTAAGAATACTGCTAATTTACGTGTTTATTTAATTTATATATACGCAATGAATGTACGCCTGCTAACTGTGTGTGGTTCAAATGATAGAATATGTAAACTTTGTTTATATATATAATTAAATAATAATAATTAAAAGCCTGCGTGTAAGGCTTTTATTTTGAGTACGACGTCACGAGCGCAGATTTGGTCGACCAATTAGAGGAAAGTGGGCGTTTCAGCAGCGCCCACATGTCTAAAATGAATTTTAAAGTCGTTTATCCGTTTTCCTACCCTAAACCAAAAAACGAAAATCCAGCCAAAATCTCGTTTTTTCGTTTTCTCGTGAGCAAAAGAAAAATGGAAATTTCTTCATGTCCTTTATTCCGTTTGAATAACCGGAAAACAAATGAACAAAACGTACACGGTCCGTGTACGTTGCGTTCATTCGATTTTTGATCTTAAACGAAATTTAAAAAACGAGGAAACGGCCGTTTTTCGTTTTTTTATTTGGCTACAAAAAAATTAAATAAATGATTTTGGCTCAATTTTCTTTTTTTGGTTTAGGGTAGGAAAACGGATAAATGACTTTAAAATTCATTATCCACATGTAGGCGGTTCTAAAACGCCCATTTCCTCTGATTGGTCAATCAAATCTGGGCTCCTGACGTCGCCTTCAAAATAACAGTCCTGTAGTCTTCGTCCTCTGCGGATCAGCACACAGGCATTTAATATATTATATTTAATATATAATATATTAGCAGTATTATTAGACATTTATCATTACAATTTATCATTACTGTTATAGTTCGCCGCCAAATTTGCTGCTATGCACCTGATACTGAGCAAAAGATTTGCGAGCAGCACTTGGTTTGCACGATTGTTTCCAAGCTAGGCCTATAGTAATAATAATAATAATAATAATAATAATAATAAGCCTTCCTTTCGAGACTTTCGCTGGATTAATGTCGAGTACAAAATATCTGTTTTAACAGTTTTCAGTATTTTGTGATTTTTACTTTTCTATTATTATTTATTTATGTATTTATTTGCATTGTCTGGGCTGGTGTTGTATATTATGCTACAAAAACTTTGTAATAAACTGTGTTTACATTAATTTATCTATAGCCTATATTATTTCTTAAACATTATATTACTTCAAAAGTCCACAGAGCAGATATTAGGTCCCATAAATGAACGATGCAAGAGTCGGATCCAACAGCCAAAGAGAACTATGATCTTTATTTTTTTCGTTTAAAATAACTGTTTAATATACATAATACACCAAATTTACATATCATTTGAACCACATACTAGAACATAGGCCTATGCCTGATAAATTCATTGCATATGCATAAATTATATAAAAACAGCAGTATAATTATTTGACATTAAATTAACGTCACTGCCAAACTTCTTGCTGCTATGCTCCTGATGCTGAGCAAAATAAAGCCATTTCTGAGCAGCACATTGCATTATTGTTTCCGAGCTAGGCGCAGCTTTATAATACGTGATTATTTTCACGTATTATTGTGATGTAATTAAAACTAGACCTATTTAACAATAGGAGAGAAAGCGAGAGATGGATAGATGGATATGCGTACATGTAAGGATGAAAGCTTAAATTCAGCCGAATATTAATGAAATACTTTAATTGGCCATATGGCTGTTTCCGAACACTGCCTTTTGTGTTTTATTTGGATATTACAAAATTAAATAGTCAAAATGTATTTTTTTTACCATTCTCTCTTTTTACCATCATCATCATTCTCTCTCTGGCTTTTTTCAATAACAAAGAAATATATTTCAAAACAACACTTTAAAATGTATTACTTACGCTACATTAATAATAGATTTACTGTAGAGCTCAGCAGTTTACTCCGTGAATTCGCAAGAGTTACATAGCTTATATGGGAGTATTTTTTAAGCGCTAAAGTCTACATTTTTATTTAATCAGGTGGATCAGGTGATAGGATCAGTTATTATTGCTTATGCAAACGTCATCTACGTTCTGAAAAATAATAAGGTGTTTTAAAAATGTGTATCTTGACAAACTGGCACAAATTTGGATATAAAAATCTTTCATCGTGGCCAGACACGCGCAATCTCTCACAGTGAGTTTACTGCACAAGTTTGGAGGATGTTGTTCATAAAAAAAAAGCAAAGACGGCTCCTTCAAGAATATAAGATTTTTAATTGTTTTGTAAGTGCACTCAGGCATATGTTTTTGCATATCACTATAATTCTTTACAAAAGATTGTTTAATTATTCTGTTTTCGAACTGTACATTTATTCTTTACCTGTTATGTTATTATGTGGGCGTGGTTAGAGGTCCGCTCGCGAGTTCAATGAATGTATTTGACACAGTAACGGAAGAGGAACAGAGGAAAAGGCAAGTGCACATCGCGATGCTTAGTCGACAGTTTAAAGAATTATAGCCAACAAGATTACAACCACACCATTCCAAGAGCAAGCAGTTTGACTGAATCTTATCAGATGAGAAGAAGATGTGGTGTGATTTGCTTCGGAGTTTGACATAACTTTATAACCACACACATACACAATCACCTGCAACTGCATAAAAATTTACAGCAACATTTAACTTCATCTGATAACTTGTTTTAACACAATAACTCCTCATTTTACATTATACGTTCATGGCATATGAAAATACGATCCCGGCAAATGTTGCATAATGGCATAACTTCCACGGATCGTCTGCTGAAGTGATCGCTTATAAGGTTATTCTCTAAAACTATGGGACTTGTTTCATCACTATATTACAACTTCTCAGTATTAAAATTATTGTCATTCTTATGTGATAATTGTTTACCATTTACGTGGGCCTATGCTATTTTGTTTGATTTGTATTGTGATGATTATGTTTACACATTAATCATAAAGAAATTAATACATTGTTTAAACATAATAACTTGTGTCTGACCTCTTTACTCTTCTTCTATTCTTTGGACATCAATATATCCTTTAAGGTGGTATAGAACCGTACATTATCAGTGCATTCATACAGGCTTCAATACAAATTCTGTATATTTTTTCAAACTGAGTTAACCGGGGAATACCTTCATTGCTGCAAAGAGTTTGTAAGGCTGTCCTGGCTCATTCAAATCACGGAATTAAATCGAAACTGACAGCCGCAATGGATGATTTTGATATTAATAGCCAATACAGTTTAATTTAGGCTACTCTGAAACAGTGAATATTTCACTTTAATTTTATTTATATTATTATTTTATTTAACAAAAAATTTTGTGTTTTGGCACTGAAGCCAGGCCTATATAGGGGACCTCAAATATTGTTGTTTGTAGTTAACTGGCCAACAAAAAATACATTAAAATTAAGATATCTTACTTATACAAATTATACCAAACAAAATTCGTTCCAAAAAGCTCATCTTTCCAACAAAAAAAGCCTATATGAAGTGTATATTTTTGTTAGGGCCGGTCTGCTATACAGTGCTGTGGATGAATTGTTTTGCTAATAAGGATTTAATTATAGGCCTATGCTCACTGTAATTTCTGTTTTACAAACATTTACATTTTAAAGTTATTATTTTACGAATTATGTCATCTGCCTTTTCCTCGGTGCAGATCACAATCGTAAAACTGTCGTGCTCGGAAATCTTGCTCAGCATCAGGTGCATAGCAGCAAAAATGGCTGCAAACTATAACTTTTTTTAATGATAAATTGTAATGATAAATGTCTAATAATATATATCAAATAATAATAATTAAATGCCTGGGTGCTGATCCACAGAGGACTACAAGACTATTATTTTGAGGGCGAGGTCAGGAGCTCAGATTTGGTAAATAAAAAATTAATAATTATAATTATATGTTTTTGTATAACTTATGCATAAGCAATGGATGAATCAGGCATAGGCCTATGTTCTAGTATGTGGTTCAAAAGATATGTAAATTTAGTGTATTATGTTAAACAGTTATTTTAAACAAAAAAAATTAAGATCATCGTTCTCTTTGACAGTTGGATTCTACTTGCATCATTCTCATCACCTGCAGCTGCTGCCAAAGTGAAACGCGGCGCCTAGCTGCGGCTCCCTCATATCTGTAGTAAGATGTCTAGCTTATAGGCTAAAGATAAATTGAAAAAATAACAACAATGCACTGACAGTTTATTACAAAGTTTTTGTAGCATAATATACAACACCAGCCCAGACAATATAAATTAATACATAAATAAAAAAAATAAAATAAAAAAATCACAAAATACTGAAAACTGTTAATTTACAGATATGTACTCGACATTAATCCAGCAAAAGTCTCGAAAGGAATTGGCTTGCTGCGTGAGAGAAAATGTGTGTGTGTTCCAATGGACTCTTATTCTGGCCCTGCTAACAACTATAAAAAATAAAAACTAAACAATAAAAACTATATAATAATAATAATAATAATAATAATAATAATAATAATAATAATGATAATAATTATTATTATTATTATTATTATTATTATTATTATTATTATTACTATAGGCCTAGCTTGGAAACAATCGTGCAAACCAAGTGCTGCTCGCAAATCTTTTGCTCAGTATCAGGTGCATAGCAGCAAATTTGGCGGCGAACTATAACAGTAATGATAAATTGTAATGATAAATGTCTAATAATACTGCTAATATATTATATATTAAATATAATATATTAAATGCCTGTGTGCTGATCCGCAGAGGACGAAGACTACAGGACTGTTATTTTGAAGGCGACGTCAGGAGCCCAGATTTGATTGACCAATCAGAGGAAATGGGCGTTTTAGAACCGCCTACATGTGGATAATGAATTTTAAAGTCATTTATCCGTTTTCCTACCCTAAACCAAAAAAAGAAAATCGAGCCAAAATCATTTATTTAATTTTTTTGTAGCCAAATAAAAAAACGAAAAACGGCCATTTCCTCGTTTTTTAAATTTCGTTTAAGATCAAAAATCGAATGAACGCAACGTACACGGACCGTACACGGACCCATCTGAATCAAACATGTATCTGTTTTTGTTTCTTTCTGAAATTTCTATATCAGGTTTAAAGGGCAGGGTTTTGTTCAGTTAACTTTAGGTAACATTTTCTTAATGTTACACAATAATATTATAACAGGTATTTACCACCCAAACTTTGATATATCTATGTCTATGTGAAGTTTGCTTATAAAGTTTACACTGAGCAAGCAGATTTCATCCCTTGTATTCATAAGATGACAGAAATACTTCAGGTTGACACTAACTACACGCACGCACGCACAACACGCACGCACACACACACACACGCACGCATGCACACACACAAAGCAATTGCTGTACTTGAAACATTTTTGTTGATTGGAATTACATCTTTCTCTTTTCTCATACATCTTTTCCAATTGAAGTGGTTTTGACTTTTCTATTTGACTTCAGACTAATGTGTTATAATCATCTCCATCAGTAACTCCATCATGTGAGATTTAATGTTTTGTCACAGCACGCGGATCTTGTTTACACATACTCTCCAATGTGTAATTAAGATGACTTTTGTTTTTCCTTATTTTTTCCTTTTCGAGTGCAAAATCAGAATGTCAAATATGCAACTGGAATAGGATACTGTGACAGCCTCAAAAATAAAAGAAAATAAAATATGTTGAAAACAGCAGGGGGCACTAGCAGGCCAGAAGTTAGAAACTGAAGTGGTAAATCAGGTAAAGCCTGGGCAAAGATCTTTTTACTTTCTCCCAAACCTGCCAATCAGTATCCAGATTGTCTCCACCAGTAGCCTGTGAAAAACAGTCAAAAGAAAGAACTAAATATTAATTAGTGCCAATAAGAATAATGATTTTCATTTTAAAGTTAACAACTATTGTTCTTCTCAGTCTATAAAAAGATAACCAACTATATGCCGTAAACGCGATCTGTTTTAGGGCAACTAGCACTTGGCAAAATCAGGATGTGCGTTCCTGATATAGCTGATATATTCCAAAGTGCTGCGGATCAGCCTGCATTTCAGGTTCATCACTGAATGCAGAAGGTAAAGAATGTTTTGTGAGGTATTACATTACTCTTTCTGTCTGATCTCTTTCACATTTTTTCTTAATGTCTCCCTCTCCAGTTTTCTCCTCATTGGTTTTGGTAAATTAAAATGATTTCAATAATGAGAGGAAAATAGCCTGATAAATAAGCAGTGTGTTGAACATCAGGTTGTGATCCCTTCAAATAGATATCATCAGATGACTTACTGCAGCACTCCGCTCTGGGCTCACTGTATTTGAGACTTAATTGCCATTTCAGAGCATAATGAATTATATTCTTTGTTAACAGATAACTTTTTATCTCTGTGTTAATTGCCAATTGTGCTGACTGGCTCCTCTCAACAAAGTTAAGAGGAAAAATATGGCCTTAATTAGCCACTCGCACAAAGCAACCTGCTTGTGTTTATGATTAGAATGAGAAGGCGCAGTGCCGCACTGAACAACTCTATCCTTAAATATTCTTTTGTAAGAGGCTGAGCATTTTGTTAGAAATTAGGATTATTTTAGAAAATTAGACAGACAAATTACGTTCATAAAAATGATTTGTACTAATGCAATTGGCAGAAAGAGATTTCCAAACATGCTGCAGCATTTGCATAGAGTAGGCCTATTGATTGTTCCACAGGGTATAAAAGCATTGAGTGTGTGTATTAGAAAGAGCATAGCAACACAAGGTCAGATTGATTTGTATCTATGGAAATGAGCTCTGCATGTCTTTTTTTCACCATTGACATCCAGTTGTCAGTCACTCTGGTCAAAAGCAGAAAGCACAGTGAAGAATTAAGAACCATCATGAGTTTTTTAATCATACGTATACTTCATTTTCACAGTTTTTGTGCTTTCTGCTAAGCAATACTATTATGGGGAATATTACCTCCGATTCCCTCACACAGAAATGAAGGCTTCCCACATACCTTAAACAGTCCCAAGTGAATTTCTGTGTTTATTGTGACAGCCAGCTCAGACACTACATTTAATGAACCATGTAATGGAACTGGATGAGATGACAATTTGTTTGTGGGTTTAAAATATTCATTCTGTGCAAGTACACCTCTGGAATGTTTCTTAGAACTAATTATTAAACTGGCTATTGGCCTTTCCATTTAATTTCCTAACTCTAGCAATTATATATTTGTGATATGTTTATACAGTATTTCATTAAAAGTCTCCTGATGTGTCTTGAAATGCACTGCTTTGTGTGATGTAATCTCAACTGAAACATAATAAGATAGACATGAGCTTCCCCATTAAAAGAAAAATAATAATATATTAAAATAGCTAGTAGCATTTCATATATATTCTATCTTGGCTTGCCAGAATCTGTGAGAAAAAAATTTGTTTTGCCATTATTTTCTTAAAGTTGCAAGTGACTATATAAATTATTTTTATTAGATCAAGTCATTCCACACATGCAACAAGAGAGTTGTTTTAAAGGCACAGAATCAATCTGCTAGACTGGCCTAAAATCTTGTACTATGTCAAATTGAACAAAACATTCACTTGTAAAGCTAAATTACGTTAAGTTCCATACATTTTTTAATAACATTTTTTTAAATTTAAAAAAATACAAAATATTTGCTCTCTTAGAACATTGAAAGTCTTTTCTTTATACTATGTCATTTGCAAAAAAAGGTTAAATATTTTTGATATTGTTGCCATTTACAAAATATCAAAATAAAATTACATACACTACCGGTCAAAAATTTGGGTTCAGTATGATTTAAATTTTTAGTAACACTTTACAATAAGGTTCATTAGTTAATGCATTTACTAACATGAACTAATCATGAACAACACATGTACAGCATTTATTAATCATAATTGAACATTTACTAATGCATTATTAACATCCAACTCCATGCTTGTTAACATTATTTAATGCACCATGAGTTAACATGAACTAACAATGAAGTACTGTATTTACATTAACTAACATTAACTAACATGAACAAATACAGTAGTAAATGTATTGTTCATTGTTTGTTCATGTTAGTAAATGCATTAATTAACATTAACTAATGAACCTTATTGTAAAGTGTGACCAACATTTTTTTTAAATAAGATTATCCTGCTCACCAATGCTGCATTTATTTATTTATTTTTTTATCAAAAATATAGTACAAATTGTAAAATTATGAAATGTTATTGCACTATAAAACAACTGTTCAAAAGTGGTTTATAATTTAATTTAATCATTTATTCCAGTGATTTTAAAGAGTTTTTAACTTCATTACTCCAGTCTTCAGTCATATAAGCCTTCAGAAATCACTCAATTATTATTATTGTAGTAGTTGTTGTTGTTGTTATTATTATTATTATTATTATTATTATTATTAATGGTAATAGTACTAAAGGCAATAATTAAATTTGAACTACATACAATAAGAAAGCAGTTATTTAAAAAATAAATAGTACATTTTTAAAAATATTAAAAAATGTAAAAAAAAACAAATTTAATAAATGTCGCCTTAATGAACAGAATCATTTTCTTTAAAAAAATAACATGAAAAAAACTGACCCCAAACTTTTTAACGGTGGTGTATGTATTAGGGGTGTAATGGTTCACAAAAATCATGGTTCGGTTCAATACGACACAGTAGTGTCACGGTTCGGTATGTTTTCAATACAGCAAAAAAAGAAACAAGCCATAGGATTTCTCTGCTTTTAATTTTTTTTAATGTATCAAAACTAACATCATAAAAGTGTGATCTTATCTTAAACCTTATTTATACTCAAAACCTAAAAGCTGCGTATAAAAATATAAATGAAATATTGTAATAGTTAAACAAATAAAAAGAAAAGAGCAAATTAGTTTTTTTTTTATATGGATCTCGGTTTCAATAAATTTTTAAGTATTTTTTTATTCTCAGAAAGATGAGTGACCACCTTTTCTTCAGACAGCACAGATCTGCTCGATTTGACTGTCACCTGCCATTTAACTGGATCTGAAAGCAGGAATTATCAGATTGAAATGGGCTTATAAAGTAATAATGTAACAGGGCTTTGTTACAATTTACATCTTCTTAAAACTCGACAATTAAACTACCGATTAAGGTCTCACAGGGCTTGAAATTAACCTTTTTTCTTGGTAGCACTAGTGGTCCTCACTTCAAAAATTTAGGTGCACCAGACAAAATGTAAACGCACCCACCAAAAATTATGAACACAGTTACTACACGTTTTATATGAACAGATTCTATTATATAATAACACTCTAATCAAAACTAACAAATAAACAAAAATCTGCATTCGCTCACTAGCCCTGCATGCACTGCTTGACGTAAATGACATGAACTGAATTAACAATAATAATGGTGCTGTTCTCACAGGTGCTGTCTGGTATTGCACAGATGATATTGACATAAAACTTATTATGTGCATACGTCATCTTAATAGCAGTAACAGTCTTTTAATGATCTGCAGTATTAGTTTTATCTCAGTGAATGCATGCTCTTTAGCGATGGTGAACGTGGTATCAGTCGCAGGACTGACAGCATCGTGAAGATTAAATAAAGGATTAAATAACGTTAGAACATCTTATGCTTAAAATGTGTAAATTCAGTGGCAAAAACTGATACCTGAATACTCCATCCCAGAGACTTTATAGGAAATGCTTTGGCCATTTTCATAGCAGACTTTAAACACTGGAACTCTTTTATCCACTCTTCAAAAAGTGTAAATGCTGGATTGACATTCAGCACATGATCACTGATCAGATGTGCCATTATTTGTAACTCTAGCTGGTTTCTAAAACTAAATCTATCAGTGTTGTTTTCATTCTCTCGTATCCAGACCTTTACATTTTCGCGGCTGTAGCTCCCTGTCATCGGAACTGAGTGATTGACAGCTGATATTAACCAATCCATTCACGTTCTGATCTAGTGCAGTGGGCCAATAAGGAGAGCTTGAAGGCGGGGCAAGCAGGGCTTTTGTTTACTGCAGCAAATAGAGTGGAGGAACTATTACGTCAATTATTGTGCAAAAACCTGGAAGCGAGTTAGCATTTTAGCAGTTCCGGTTCCCTTGTCCCAAAGTCAATGGGTTTTTTGAATGGGGTTTCAGTAAAATCACTTAAATAAGGTTGTGGCTAACATAAACTCAAGGAACTTTCTCGTTTTGTGTGTGTGTGTGGATGTTTCCCAGAGATGGGTTGCGGCTGGAAGGGCATCTGCTGCATAAAAACTTGGCGGTTCATTACGCTGTGGCAACCCCGGATTAATAAAGGGACTAAGCCGACAAGAAAATTAATGAATGAATGAGTTTGTAGTATTATTCTAATTGGGAATTCAGATTGTGTGTAGAAAATTCCTTCACTTGTAAAGCCTGTCGAGACAGATTCATTTGTTGATAATTTATTTTAATTAAACAATATTATGAAGATACTGCTTACCAGTGCAGCCTGTCTCTTTCCTGCTCACAGTAATGTAAATGTGTGAATAATAGTGTAAAAATACATTTATGTTAACTGTCATTTTAACGTAATCAAGTGATTTTTCGTTTTTTTTTTTCATCTGAACACATTTAACTCTGTCATAACTGCAATATTTACACTTTTTCCATAAAATGTATAGCAGATGTGACTGTATGTGCTGCTTTTCACTGTACTTCGTGACAAAAAGGAATATTGAATGTTGCTCTGTGCTTGGGCATTTGATAGACTTGTTCCTCAAGCCTCATTTCTGTTGTCTGTTAAGGTAAGCAGGCTGTGTGCACGCGAGCGATGCACTTATTTAAATATGTCTTATGATAATACTATGTACGCAGATTTATACACACAGTTTTAAAACTTTTAGAACAACCGTAAAGCAAAACGGATGTATTTCCCACTTAAAAACGACCCAAAAGGCACATAGGTCTATGTGTTTTTGCGTATTTATTTGTTTATAAAAAATACTGTGGATTATAATATAATAAACAGAGAGATTAACTCTTTGTCATGGACATTATTTCTAAAAATAAGCTTGATAAATTGTCTGTAGCAGGGTGGGGCTGACGTCACAGACGAGCGCTCCGAGGGCACTTAGTCTGTTTGTAGCTGGATATTACTTACACGAAAATACAACTTTGAGCATCTTTGAATCTCAAATGCAAACGCAAGAATTGAAACGATAACATTAGACTATAAACTGACTACAGTGCCCTTGGGGCGCTCGTATGTGTCGTCAACACCACCCTGCTACAGATGACTTTTCAAGCTTATTTTTAGAAATATGGTACATGACAAAGAGTAAATCTCTCTGTTTGTTATATTATAATACACGTTATATATTATAAAACAAATAAATACGGACAAACACATAGACTACGTGCCTTTTGGGTAATTTTTTTCATGGAAAATACATCTGTTTTGTTTTACGGTTGTTGTAAAAGCTTTAAAACTGTATTTATAAATGTGCCTACATAATATTATCATAAGACATATTTAAATAAGTGTATCGCTCACATGCACACAGCCTACTTACTTTAGAAGACAGAAATGAGGTGTGAGGGACAAGTCTATTAAATGCCTGAAAGTTCCATCATGGACACAGAACAACATTCAATATTCTTTTTATGTTACGACGTTCAGCGAAAAGCAGTCCATACAGTAACATATGCTATACATTTGCAAATATTGCAGTTATGACAGAGTTAAATGTGTTCAGATGAACAAAAAAAAAAAAGACGAAAAAATCAATTGATTTAGTTAAAATGACAGTTAACATGCATGTAATTTTACACATTTATTCACACGTTTACATTACTGAGAGCACAAAAGAGACAGGCTGCACTGGTAAGCAGTATATTTATAATATAGTTAAATCAAAATAAATGATCAACAAATGAATCTGTCTTGACAGTCTTTACAAGTGAAGGCATTATCTACACACAATCTGAATTCCCAATGAGAAAAATACTACAAACTATAAAATACTATTCATGAAAATACTTAAATCACAGACAAATCCAAATGCCCATGGCAAGCGAGCTGCGCTCCCGACCGGATCAGCTTGATGATGTAAAATGTCTCAGACACCGCCGGTAGTCCCATTTAGCAACTTGATAGCAACTGTCTTTTTAAAGAAGGCTAGCCGATTCAAAAAAATCAAGAGTGTGATGTAACTGATGTGTTTTATGTCGTAGAACAAAACGTGAAAGTATCTTGAGTTTGTGTTCACCACGGACCTTATTTAATTGATTTTACTAAAACCCCATTCAAAAAACCCATTGACTTTGAATACTGGTCATACGACATCACGGCAATTTGGAAACCTGTCTTATATCCACAGCTATAAATGGTTTGGTTGCAAAACGAGATATATACATTTTGACAAATGTTGGTTATTTGACATTATTGTTTAAGACATCAAAAGTTCATTCACAATTTTTATAAATTAAAACTATCACTTGAGCTCAGTGAAGGCCAGGAACACAATATTTTCAAATGCAGGATATTTTTTATTTAACTTTATAACCATAAATAAGTTATAAACAAGTCAAAAACCATGCCAAAATGCAACATATTTATCTTAACTTTGTCAAACATTTTAAATTGGTAAAAAAAACTAAACAAAAAAAAAAAAAACAATACATCATAAATATTTGGAATAGTATTTACAAAGATTGATTAATAACAACAAGATTCTGAGTTAGCTATGGCCAGAATGTGCACAATTTATATATTTATTTTTTTTCGCAAAATGCTTTATTTCCACCTTAGGCTATATTCTGCTACTTTAATACAATTAAGAAAAGCTAGTGAATCAATTTTTTGTTTGATAAGTAATATTCAGTAATACAAACGCCAGAGCCGCTGTTGGTTATAGGAGTATTACATTAACGTTACAAGCCATTTTGCGAGCTAGTGCAGTGTGTGCCTGGCTTGAGTAGTGTTTGGGGGTGGGCCGGTTAAGGCAGCATGTCACGTTATTTGTGATGCCTTGTTGAGGGTTTTTGCACTAAAAACATTATATTTTGTACACTTTTTCTCTTTTATCTTTTTAGATATTAGTCTGAATCGTTCGGTTTGTAATGCGCACAAAACCAAACGGTTTAATACCAATATCGCTACACCCTTAGTATATATATATATATATATATATATATATATATATATATATATATATATATATATATATATATATATAGCCCCCCTATTTATTTTTTTCCCCAATTTCTGTTTAATGAAGAGAACACTTTTTCAACAAATTTCTAAACATAATAGTTTTAATAACTCATCTCTAATAACTAGTTTATTTTATCTTTGCCATGATGACAGTAAATAATATTTTACTATATATTTTTCAGAGGCAATTCTTTACCGCTTAAAGTGACATTTTAAGGCTTAACTAGGTTAATTAGGTTAACTAGGAAGGATAGGGTAATTAGGCATTAAAGTAGAGATAAAACATAAACACTTAGATTGAATAAAATATTTTTAAAGCAGGGCTTGGTTGTTTTGATATATAATATGCTCATATATTTATAGCTGATTTGTTTTCATTTTCAATATTAATTTTTGCAAATTATGTAAGAATCCTCAAAAATAGGAGCAATCCTCAAGTTGAATCCTTAACTTTCAGTAGCAAGCAAAAAATAAATAAATAAATACACTGGCAGATAAAAAGTTAGAGTTAAAAAAAAAACCTTGAACTATGGGAGTGGTAGTCCAACCTGAGGGCTTCCATTGCAACCTTATATTAAAGGTGCAGTATGTAAGTTTGACACCCAGTAGTTAAACTTAGAATTGCACCCCTGGTTCAAAACACATGCAAGAGCAGGTTGCCAGATTGACGACATCAACAAAGGCTGATTTAAATCATTTTCTAAATAAAAGCTATGGCACGCGGTAGAAGGAATAATTACCTCAGGTACACTTTATGGGCTTTTGTCAGTGTTAAATGCTAATAATACAAGTTTGAAGGCCATATTACTAGACATTTATTGCCATACTACTAAATGAAGTGCAAATAGTTTACCTCACATATTGAAAATAAAATAAAACATTTGAAATTGAACTTTAGATCTTTAGATCTGTGACAACACATATCAGTAACTCAGTATGTACATTTAATAATATTAAAGAGGTTTCATATGTGTTAATTAAATTATAAACCTTACCATTTCTTTGGAGTGCAGTCAGTATTCTGAGCTTCAGAGTGGCTGTATTTAAATTTCTGTCATGTTGGGTTGGGTGCAAAAGGCCAAATTGTTTCTCACTGAAAATATCATGTAGTGTGTTGTTAGGGCACAGGGATACAATGTAACCTGTTCACCTAATGTTTACGTTTACAATCTTTTTGTCATTTGATAATTAATGACCACTTCATGTGGAACTTTGAATCTGTATTTCATTTCGGAGGCTACTGTCCACCAGAGGTTGCATTTATGGTCATGGATGCATGCTTTGAAAGCTTTCTTGACTGAGTAAATTCAGTATTACTGAGTGAATTCAATATTGTTTTTCAGATAAACAAGAACATTCACAGAGCAATTTTCTTAAGTATCTGCAAACATATAATAGTATTTTTATGCGTTGGTAGGGTCAAAAACTTACATACAGCACTCTTACCTTTAGATGTGCAAAAGAAAGCCCTATCCCCTTAATACTGAGTGACTTCTGGTTGAATCTGATGAATCAGCTTATGAATCAGGCATTGAAGCATTAGAAGTCAGCTTAAAGATTTATAGCTGTGGCTAACTGCCATTCTCTAATTCTCCCTTTACTGGCAATGTTATAAATTTTAATGTGGAATTGGGGTATGTAGTGTCAATGTGTACAAAATCTCTTTGGTTCCCTGGCACATCTAACTGCAGAACAGTCTTATAATTTTACAGATATTTTACGGCTCAATATGTGTTTTTCAACAATATTGTGTCCTTGTGTTCTTGTGAAATGTCATCATCAGCCACCAAAGTTCAGTTCCAAAACTTAAGACCAAAAGAACGGAGGATACATGAAAGTTCCTGGATGTTGATATCAAGCATGAATCCATGCAGACTTAAGTGCAAAACTTGCTGGAGAATCCCAGAAGTCATTGCAGCTGACTAAAGAAGGTGGGAAGCGCAGCATTTTACACCTGTTCTTTATTAAAGTTCAGCAATAAAACTTATTTATCTCAGTAGTTTCTCTAAATGTAAACATTAACATTAAAATCTTAATAAAGGCATGAATACATTAAGGGTGTTTAATTTTTAAAATTCATATTCAAATAAGGAATCAGGAAGAACACGCATCTCTTTCTCAGAGGACATGTTCTCTGTTCTCACGGTCTCCCAAGTTTTGCTCGTCCGAGAATGTCTTTTCAGGGGTACAAGATTGTGATATCTGGATAATATTGTGGTTAATTCAGATAATCAGGTACAATATTTGGAAACTATCAGAGAAGTGTTAGGATGACACAGTGGTGCAGTAGGTGTAGTAGTGCTGTCGCCTCCCAGCAAGAAGGTCGCTGGTTTGAGCCTCAGTTGAGTCATTTGGCGTTTCTGTGTGGAGTTTGCATGTTCTCCCCGCATCACGTGGGTTTTCGAGGGCTCCCACAGGGCAAAGACATGCGATACAGATGAATTGGGAAGGCTAAATTGTCCGTAGTGTATGAGTGTGAATGAGCGTGAATGGATGTTTCCCAGAAATGGGTTGCAGCTAGAAGGGCATCCGCTGCGTAAAACATATGCTGGATAAGTTGGCCGTTCATTCCGCTGTGGCGAACCCAGATGAATACACTGTAGGCACTACGAAAAGAAAATGAATGAATGAAGAGAAGAGAAGTTTTTAGATGTTTAGAAGCTACCTCCTAAACATTTTGATGCATTACTGCTGTATCACACTCAGGACAGGAACAGCTCTGGAGCCCAATCTGTAAGCAGCAGGTGTGGAATTCAGCAATGCAGGCAGTTACAGGCTTATTTTGCCGGAGAAGTTGAAAACGTATTCAAGAAAAAATTTATTGAAAACTTTGGCCAACAGGTTGAAAATGTGTTGTGGTGTGCCAGGCAGATCCAATTTTGATAATATGGGTTATTAAGAGACATATTTGATATATCAGAGATTACTGGGCAAAATTTTGACTTGATTTCATTAGACCAAAAAACAATATTTGTGGAATGTTTTTCGAAGATTTGGATTTCCTCAAAAAATTATTTAGATATTATTGTTTTGATGTAATTATTTAGCCCATTTGAAAGTGAGAAGGGGAATTAGACAAGGATTGAGAAAAAAAAAAAAAACTTTTTTCGGATGAGATGTGAAGTGGGAGATCAGAGCCTTTCTTCATACTATAGCAGTGTTTTTAAAGCATGCTCACAAGTGCAAACTGAAAGGTCTGTGTCAATGCCATCTTTGTATTGATTTCTTAAGGAACCGTTGGTCAAAGGTGCAAGGTTGGATATTACAGGACAAACAATGCTTGGACTACAAAGAATTTTAAATACAACAAACATGACACCTTAATACAATTGCTGGAAGCAGGTGAATGTGGTTTTGAAAACGGTAATGCTGTGAAACTAACTCTGAGACTTAGATCACAAAAAACAGTGTTCTCTTTTCTCAACATAATAAAGGTTTTGTTGAATGATGATGAAAAGGTCTTTGTGAAGAACTATAATAATTGACGGTTTACACCTGAAGAAGAGGACAATATTCTGAATATGATTATTTTACATTTTTTTGTACTGAGGAAGAGCGCTCTAATCACATACTTGTTTCAGATGTAGCGTACAGTCCACAGATAAAACTACGTATTGATTTTATAAAGGGGTCTGAGTCTCCGGTGTGGGTTTACGACTCCTGATGCCACAAAGTCTGTGTTTCTGGTGACACTTCACTTTATCTAGAGATAGGCCAGAGATGGGTGAATAGAGCTTCAAAGACATTCCTGCCCCCCCTTGCAAACACAGACACACACACATACACATACACACACACACACACACACGTGGCTCTCAACGCTGAAAAGGGACTCAGAAATCCAGGATCAGCCCAAAACTAAATGTCATGTTTTGTAAACTTTGTATTTCATCTCTGACTTTTCTTACATGTATAATCCCTCAAATAACCGGTACACATTTGTACTTTTAGGCCTTTTTAAAGCATCAATGATGTAAGGATGTGGGAATTATGTTGATGTACTTTTTTAAAAGCTATGTTTGGTAGCGATGGACTCCCCTTGACATTTTAAAACACATTATGCGCAGAGCTTGATAATAACTCGTACGGCATGCACTCTTTAATGCCCTGATTTAAAGACCATCCTTAGGCTGCGGGAGGACTCTCAACTTGCATATGAGCAGCCTAGAGACAAAGGAGAGTTTCACGCTCAAACTTTGCCCTGAAATCCTTGGTCGATCATGCTGAGAGGGCATGTAACTTGGCCCTCGGTTAAAACCGGTCTCCTCCCCAAGCTCAAGGCAGAACATCCGAACAAAGAATCCCCCCGGGAGCTCGCTCCTTTGAGGGGTCGAGGCTCTTCTGTGCCTCGTGGATCTTCCAGTCCATGTTTTCTTATTTTTCCGGCAAAGTAAACTCAGAGTCGTGATCGCATTTCTCCGACCTGTATTGCAAGCTCCACTCATCAAGAAAGGACACCAAAGGAATTCCAGCACATCGGAAGAAACTCTCTCAAAAAGAGAGAGACCGCCAAACCCTCAAGTCCTGGGGCCTCATGTACGAAGACTTGCGTGGAAATCATACTAAAACATTGCGTACGCAAAAAAAATTCAGATGTATGAAACACTGCGTACGCCGAATCTCACGCATATTCTTTTGTACATCCGAATGAACGTGAAACTGAGCGCAACATGCACGAGCACAAAACCCCTCCCTGCCTCCTCCCCCATATGAATATGCTAATGACCCTACTTTGGCAAAACCCAACGAAAGAGCAATGGCAAAAGCAAGCAAAAAGAGAAACTTTGAACAGAATGTGAATTGGTGGTGCTGCTTTCGGAGGTAGACCGGAGAAAAGCGGTGTTATTTACAAGTTTGTTCTCCGGAATAAACAACAAAAGAAAAAAATAGAAAGGGAGAGTTTAGCTGATGCGCTTAACACAGTTGGGTCTGAACATCGCACTGAGTGAATTAAAAAAGAAATAGCGTGGTTTATAGGTGTAAAATGTTGCAGTAACCTTAACAGTCTCAGTGGCGCAGCTCGTAAGACGCATATCAACATGTTTTGACACGTTCGAGCATGAACTCAGTTCGAATCCAGCGTCCGATGAACTCTTTCCTCTTTTTTCCCCAGCTACATATCAGATTTTGCCAACAATTTATCACGAGAAAGACAAGTAGGAATCATTAATAAGTTTGTGCATCAATTTTATTTGCACATTTATTGAATGGAAATGTTTCTGATTCACGCATGCAAATTTATCTTCAGATGGTGCCTTTATAGCAATGTGCGTGCAGTAGATAGCTCAGAATACATTTGAAAAACAGGCGACCGCTGCAAATTGTGCTTTAATGTTTAGCTGGTCAAATGTATGGTATGGAAACCTTATATACCTGTTAGATGAACCCGTCTCATACAGCTGCCATTGCAAGGCTCAGACACTTTGTAGAGAGGAATTTAACACAACTGCCTCTAGGAGTCGCCAATGAAAATAAAAATGAAAATGAAATAAAACAGACACGCACAAAAAATTTGCGTACGCCAGCCATGAAGCTGCGCACATTCCCATGTTCAGTTCATTGTTAGTAAATCCAAACGTGAGAGATTCTGAGCGTGAAACCTGGCGTACGCAAAGTTTTTGTGCGTATGCAGCGTTGATACATGAGGCCCCAGGTATTTTAGTTATGCGAATAAGCTGTGCCCCTTTTATCAAAAAGTTGTTTTTTATAATCTTGGTGAACCTTAATAATGTGTGGAACTGAGGTAGATTTGCCACTCTTTATCTGAACTCTCTATTTCTGCGTTTTTCTGTCTTTCTGTTGTTATATGTTTAAACCGTCCATAGCCTATCTACATGCAGTGTACTTTTGTTCTATGTTTTATGTTATGTTTGTGGGTTTGTTCGTTATATGTCAGACTAGTCAATAAATCCCATTATAATCAAATGAAGTGTATTGTTTGCCTCAGAAAAAGTCACTGAAATGATAAGATTCCCTTGCCTAGCTGCTATAAGTCGATCAAAACTTATAAATGATTAATCTACTTCACAAGGAGTAGTAATAATTCCCTTTCTAAATGAATCGATCATTACAGAGTCGGGCCGGAAGAGCGGCAAGTTCTGGTTATATTTATTTGTACAAATTAACAATAAATTAATCCAGACTATTAATGATTAATAATAATTTATTATTGTTGATTATTAATATTCATAATCCCAGAGTTCGCTCGGTCGAGCGGGCTTAATCATATATATTTAAAGATTTGTTTAACGAAATTAACCATTTACAGAACCATTGACGTTTAACCATTGACAGAAGGTTAAGCTGGAATATTGATAATTAATAATAACTCGTTATTATTAATTATTAATATTCATAAACTGAGCTAATTTCGCTACACAGAAGAGCTGTTTTTTTTGTTCTATAAAAGGATAAAAGTAAGAAAGTCTTAAAGTTTTGTTTCTGATGTATAGTTTTGCGGATTTTAAGGTTGTTTTTTTTAAGGTTGGTTCATTTTTGGATTCAAATTCGCAAAAAAGAAGAGAAAAAAATTTTGTTGCAGAAAAGAAAGAATAGAGGGTGACACTTGATGAGATGTGGTGCACTTTTTTAAGAGTTTGATTAAATGAGAATCAAGTTTGATTTTGTTTTTTATAAGAATGTCAAGAATATTGACGAGTTTGAAAATGTGAGGCTAAATAAAGATAGATTGATAAAGGTTGCCTTTTATTAGAAATGAGTTAGTTATTAAAACTATTATGTTTAGAAATAAACATTTTTAAAAAATCTCTCCGTTAAAGATAAATTAGGGGAAAACAAACAGAGGGTCTTATAATTCAGGTGGGGGGTGATAATTCTGACTTCATCTGTATATTTATTACACACAGATTGACATAAAGTGTTCTTTTTTCTTTTAATTTTGATGATTTTGATGACCCACAAATTAAGTAATTAACACCCGGGGGTCGAAGACTTCATACACCCCTTTTGAGACGTCTTCTCCTGATAAAGCTGAAAATAACTTAAATTACACTTTCAGTTTCGATTGTACAGATAAGAGCAATACATCAATCAAATCTGTTAGGTGTCTACTTATTTGTGTACACTCACAATAACAACAAAATTGTGTGTTTTTACAAAATAAGAAAAACAAACAGTGTAAGCATTCTCTCTTTTCTCTCTTTCTGAGAACTTTTTTTAGAAACATGACAGTAAAATGCACTAAAACGCAGCGAAAACAAAACACACAGATAAGAGACATATCTATAGAAAGCTTGAAGTGTCTACTTTTAAATGCAGTGAGTGCATGTTATAAAACATCTATTGTTTGATAAAATATTCATTATGAAACCAACAATATGTCTAGTTTGACAGTCTCAGCTCATTAGTTTTAATGCGACCACTTCCACGGGCTGCTTAAATATATTAATTTAGAGATACCTGCATAAAACTTGGAAGGTGAACTTTCCAACTCATTTTGAAAACAAATGTTGTCGCATAGGCGATGCAGTGGCGCAGCAGTGATGTCGCCACACAGCAAGAAGGTCACAGGCTCGAGCCTCGGCTGGGTCGGTTGGCGTTTCTGTGTGAAGTTTGCATGTTCTTCCAGTGTTCGCGTGGGTTTCCTCTGGGTGCTCTGGTTTCCCCCACATTCCAAAGACATGCGGTACAGGTGAATTGGCTAGGCTAAATTTTCTGTAGTGTATGAGTGTGTGTGTGTGTATGTGGATGTTTCCCAGAGAGGGGTTGTGGCTGGAAGGGCATCTGCTGCTTAAAACGTGCTGGATAAGTTGGCGGTTCATTCCTTTGTGGCGACCCTGGATTATTAAAGGAACTAAGGCGAAAAAAACTGAATTAATGAATGAATGTTGTTGTCGCTAGGTAATCCATAAAATTCTTCCAGCAGATCGCACATGACACCATTCAAAACATTCAAAACAATGACAAAAGCTGCCCACATTGCCAAAAACAAAGCATGGCTAGAAAGTACACACCCACAATCCAACACAGCGTGCTAGAAAGGTCGTTTCATTTTTATTCCTAGGAATAAATTGAAATTATGACCTATTTGTTGCTCAAGTATGAATTGTTCATGACCATTGTCACTCACACATACAGCTGAGATCACCAAAAACAATCCTACCAAATTGTATTTCATTGTAATGTTTATTTTGAATGAGAGAACAGAATAATTTTTACATAATTGGGTAAATAATAAATAAATAATTGGGTAAACAATTTTCACATAATAGTAAATATTCTAGCCTACAAGACTGGTTACTCAAAAGTCTTGTTCAGGCACATTCAGTGTGTTTTTTGGACCTTATCTCAACTACAATTTTTTCTCCAAAACTTACTCTCCACGCATATTTTTTTTTCTCTAAAAAACACAATCATGTACATCAATATTTATCACATATTACTGTATTATTGTTAATTTTGAAGGTTGGCCAGTACTATGTAATAAGTAACTGAAATAAGCACAAATATCAGGGCATGTAAAAACATCTCAGGGACCACAAAATCACCTCAGACCCCTGAGGGTTAAAGAAATACATTCTCTAATTTGCTAATTAATTCAAAACATTGCGAAAGAGGCTGAAAGTTCACAGAGCTCTTTGTCCAAGCACACTAATAGAGAGGCTAAGGGAAGGACAAGATGTGGTGGAGAAAAGTGTACAAGCAATAGCGATAACGACACCCTGGTAAAAATTGTGAAACAAAACCCATTAAAAAACGTGGGGAAGATTTTGTTGAGTGGTCCAAAGTTATGTTCTCTGATAAAAGTAAATTTTACATTTTCTTTGGAAATCAGGGTCCCTCTGTCTGGAGGAAGACAGGAGAAGCACACAAACATCTTTGGTTGAGGTCCAGTGACTATGTTTTTACAGTCAATGATTGTTTGAGGTACCATGTCATCTGTTGGTGTTGCTCCACTGTGTGAGGTCCAAGGTCAACACAGCTCTATACCAGGACATTTTAGAGCACTTCATGCTTCCTGCTGCTGACTTACTTTGTTGAGATGCAGATTTCATTTTCCAGCAGGACTTGGCACCTGCACATAATGCCAAAACCACTAGTACCTGGTTTAAGGACCATGGTATCCCTTATCTAAATTGGCCTGCAAACTTAACTGTCTAGAAAAGTTATGGGGTATTGTTCAGAGGAAGATGCAATATGCCAGACCCAACGATGTAGAAATGCTATAGGCCACTATCGAGCAACCTGGGCTCCCATAACACCTGAACAGTGCCCCAGACTGATTGATTCCACGCCATACCACATTGCTGCAGTAATTCAGGCAAAATGAGCCTCAACTAAGCATTGAGTGTTGTGCATGTTCATACTTTTCATGTTCATACTTTTCAGTTGTCTAAGATTTCTAAAATTCCTTTCTTTGCATTGGTCTTAAGTAATATTCTATTATTTTTTCTGAGATACAGAATTTGGGCATTTTATTAGTTGCGACCAAAATCATCAAAATTAAAAGAAATAAACAGTTAAATTATACTGGTCTCTGTAGAATGATTGTATACTGTACATTATGCAAGTTTCACTTCTTGAATAGAATTAGTAAAATAAATCAACGTTTTGAAGATTTTCTAATAATATTACCATCTGGTCATATATGTCTAATTCTTGAATAATCATTATTTGTAAAAAAAAAAAAATGTAGTTCTTTCTTGACTTAAATTCTTGATTTGGTTTGTAGTGTTCCATGCACACTGCCTTGGTACACATCAAAATCATAGAACATGCCAGAGATTCCAGATCTCACCCACCGTTTAAAGCCCTATAGGTGCGGTTTGTCACACATATACTGTTTGATGTTACTGAATCTTCGCTTCAAAGTAATCATAATATAATCCACAGAGTTGTGCGCTTCAGGTACCACCTGCAGGCATCTCTCCCTAAATGTATTTAGCCACGATCTGAGTTTCCAGAGTTTGTCCTTGTTTTCCATCTCTGACACAGTCAAGTTGTTTATAAAGTGTATTGAAGTTAACAGAGATTGGATGCAGGACACCACATCAGAAAGGGGGGTCTACCACGTGTCGGTCTCCCAATACATAAGAACTACAGACATTTTACATTAGGCCTATCCGGGTACATGCCAAGCATCTTCTCCATTTCCTTATTGTTAGTTTTTACAGATGCTCTATTTTTTGCAGTCATTTGTGTTTTGTCAGAGCCTCAATCATGTCTTCTGTCACAAACTTTTGGAAGTACTCTAGTAGGGTGGTATCACCATTGGTGATTTTTGCACAAGAAAAAAAATCAGTATTGGAACTGCTTTTTCAACCAGTGAATCAAGTCATAGGGCGCAATGTGTTTATTTGGTTGGAGCTATAACGTCCACATCATCATTGGCTGCATAGACAGTCAGTGGGTTGGTGGTTTTCTTTGTTCATTTCACAGTCACTTGAATTGCTCTCTCCATTTTGGACTGCAGGAATCACATCCTGCACACTGAATAGATGACTTTTCTGCAGTGATGGCATTCTAAAACTGAAAAAGGTTGGAAAAATGTAATTAAACATAACACATATAGTAACATAGTGTATCAGATTTGGTCCCACTTTACATTGTGTTGCTTACACCTGTAATTTTACATGATAACTAGATGGGTAAATAGTACGTTACTACAGAGTATGTACACACTGGTACCGTTATTTACTTGTGTAACACTGGTGTAATAATTACACACATGTAACAACCGACTGTTACAACATAGACAAAATAAGCCTAAAATGAAGTTTGATTAATGTTGTCTAAATAACCAAATATGTGTTTTCTAAACATTGCAATAAACAACCAAACATATTTAGTAAATGTTACTTAATTAAATCTTGACAAGTCCAGATGTGCAAAAAATGGACCAGCTCAATGAGAAAATTGAAGGTAGAGTAAGTTTATAGCAGGATGACCAGACCTATAAACACTTTTTCAATCCGATTTTATTATGAGGACACACAATAGGACCCATTAATCATGTAAATGTGGTTTTGATGAAAAAAGAAAAGAAAATAAAAACATTTGCTTTAAAGTGGTGTAATTCTGCAACAGTAGGCTTTACATGATTAAGAGACTAACTGAAAATACAAGGAAAACACACACACACGCACACTCACTCACACACACACAATTGTTTCATTGTACTACATATATAACTTTTGATTTGTCAGCAGTTTTTTAAGATCATATACTTTTCATAAATAATTGCTTACATATGGTGATAATAACTTAATTTGCCCTGTCCATCACAGTGACAAACCATTAGGTCTCGACTTCTATATATTACTTAAAAGGTTTTTGGAGTTTTTTTTACAGAAGCTAGGACTCATTACTCATTACTTAGGTCGCTTTTGCAAAACTCTTCACACAATTCTCCAAACCGAATTTCTGCTTGACAAAGCAGTTCATTTCACATTCAAAATGCACTGCAACTACCAAAACACTTTATTTAGATCTCATTCTTTCAGAACACAAGCAAAGGTTGACAACCGACAAACACAATTTGTCACCCACAAAACAATGACCTAAAAACACTAACAACATGTAGCATTACACAGTGTTTTCTTGTGTAAAACAAGGACACATCTTTGTTTATAATTGCAAAATATATTGTTTATAACTGCAATAAATGTTACTGGAATGAACCAGACATGATGCAGAATTCATCAATATTTTATGTCATTTGATTATATATATTTGTTTTTTATAATTTCAAAACACAATAATTTATATACACACCATATACCATATACATACACCATGTACCACACTTATATAGATACAATAGTAATGCTAATCTGGCTGGTTAAACTACATTTTTAGATTTAAAATATGTTTTAAGAAAATATTGCTGTTTTGCATTGTTATTGTTTTGAACATAAGTTTAACAGTTTTGAAAACAGTATGTAAGCACAAGCAAAATGTCCTGTGTGTACGAAGATTTTTGGCAGTTGAGTGAAAAATTCATAAAATTTGAGACATGTAGTCATTGAATGCATTTTGTGTCAAACAATGATAATTGATCTTCAGTTTATCCCACATAGTTGTGCTCACTGTGTGAAGAGTTTTGCAAAAGTGACCCAAGTATTGAGAAATGTGTCGAAGTGTCAGTAAAAAACTGTAAAAGGTTTTGGAAAGTGCATGCACAAAACATTTCATCAAAGACCTCTGTGATGGGATGAATACTTCCAACTCTGTTTACTCTCTTCCTCGACATGTAAAGATACCATTTTATGTAGGAATTTACTTTTTTTCTGATCTGGCTGCAGGAAAGGATAGGATGGT
The DNA here is from genome assembly GCF_052040795.2 of Danio rerio. Lineage (NCBI taxonomy): Eukaryota > Metazoa > Chordata > Actinopteri > Cypriniformes > Danionidae > Danio > Danio rerio. Next base: position 18,325,131 of record NC_141039.2, on the reverse strand, counting down.
CACTCTGTGCCAGCTTTTAGTATAAAGTGCTTATCTGAAGCCCTCTCTTTTGCCACCAATAGCCTGAAACTTTCCCTATTAGACCTTTGAACTGCAGCAGTGCATTTGCCTTAATAATTAGAATGTAAGCACTCAACCCTGCATTAAACTCTTCTGCGTGTTCTGAGTTTAAAAGCGACATCAGCTTTGTGAGAGCAGGCTAATGCAATGCACAGTCGCCAATACTATTAATCTCTTCCCCCTACAGGGCGAGGTTCATTAAGAAGCTATTGCCATAATAGCTAGAGGGCACGCACTAGTTTAACCAACCATAGGCAGGGCAGCAAGAGCTAGATTGATCTATCAGGTACCATTGGGAGGGCAACAGAGACCAGCTGGGGCAAAAGAAATGAAGCTTTATTTTCTCTTGAGGGTCCAAGGCTTGCTGTGGTGCCACAGGTATGGACTTTATCAGGAAATAGGGAGGGGGGTGTATGTCAGGAAAACTGTGAGGAATAATTCTGGTAATGTAAATGCCTCTCTGACAAATAACTTAAGCCGTCCTGGACATAAGTAGCTTACCAGCAGTACTGTGAGTAATTGTACACAAATGAACAAGTTTAGCTGTTCATAAAACATATAATTTGAGTTTCTATCAGTTAAAAAAGACTGCAGTAAAATGATTAAATAATGCTACAGAACAAATGAGAGTATGTTGCAATGGTAATGTCACCTCTGCCTTAATGATGACCTACTTGAAATGCATGCAGAAGTTTTTATATAAAGGATCATTTCAAGAGTTCACACTTAGCTAATGATTAATTATAAAGCGTGTTTGGCATGCTGTCCTGAGATAGAGCCCTGAGCTTATAATATCCTCGAGCCCAGGGCTCCCTCCCGTAGCAGGGCGAGAGGGGAGTTTGAGCTCAGGTGGTTTTTGAAACTCCCCTGCTGTAGTAACTAATGAACAGAGAGGGATTGCTATATAGAGATAACTACTTACTAGAAGCATGTGTATAGTGCAGATTTGGATTGGTCAGTTAACCTAAGTTAACCTAACCAAGTAAAAAAAAAAAAAAACACTTGCACGTTTAACAGTTTGCACACAAAATCTCAAAACACATGTAAATACAGAAACATGCTGCAAATAATGAAGACATATGTCAGTGGACCACAAAAATTTACAAACCCAGCTTTCCATTTAGAGGATCTCATTCAACACTGCTGACTCTAAACAGGAAGCAGCCAGGTTAATTATTTTTTGAGGTCCCTATATGTGAAATATTTGCCTCATGTTTTTTACTTGCATGTGCTGTGAGAATCTGAAACAAATCTCCTGCTTCCACAAAAACTGCTTCACATAATGGCTCAAAATCAGGCCACAGTGCAGGACTTGTCATTCCCAAGATGAATTTTTACTGTATTAGTCTCAAAAAAGACCCTACACAATACTAATGAATATATGATTAAAAGAGTCACCAATATTTTGAATCAGTAAATTGCAAATATTGCATTGGTTTGTTTATGTTTATATTATAACAGTTATGCCAAAATACAATTGCTGAAGATTTCTCATAATTTCCCACTCAACTGTTAGAATGTAATACATCTCATGTAGAATCAGGTCACATATAGATCTGCTGTGTTAATAAAGAATAATAAAATGTATCATAACCTTATGCATGAAATCACTCCGCAAGATGACAAAATCTGCATCTAAAATCTGAATGTTCAGATCTTATTATGTATTACATTTTTACACATATCACTTTTTTATTTTATCTAAGTCACAACCAAAGCAGCAAATGAGGTTTCATTCACTGTAATTTAATCATACATCTTGTACACTTTCTCACTGTTGTTTTGCATGTTAACATTAGAAGCGATAAAGGTTCCTAATGTTTACTGTGGTTAAATAAGTGGCATCTCTTTCATCTGTGCAAAATTAATTCTGAGAGCTGTTTTTGAGCAGGCAGTTCAAAATGTCTCAGCTTTGAAGACACTTTGAATTTGGTCTGTATCTTCAAGGTCTGACAAATATGCCAGCGACAGTGCCTTTTAAAGCATAACTTACTGAATGCTGAGAAAACCTTAACCTCACAGGAAAGAAGATCGGAGAGTTTAGTTTAGGTTGCTCACAAGTCAACAAGTTAATTGGTTTAATTTTCTATCATTTTATTAATAATAAAATACAGTTTGCATGTGAATTTTCTTAAGCAAAATAAATAAATAAATATATATAAATAATAATAAAAATAAATAAATAAACAAAATAAAAAATATATAATAATAATAGCTATTATTATTATGATAACAATAATAATAATTTAGATTTCCGAAATATTTAAAATGTTTCTTTTTGACAAACATAAGGTTATATAAAAATCTAACAAAGATTTTGGTTTAGAAAAAAGATATGGTTGTTACAAAATGTGCACCAACATATTCCAATGTAACATTTCTCATTCTCAACTCTTTTAACATTTAAACCCTATACTTGTTCTTTCCTCGTTCTTTCAATAGAAATTTAAGTGACTTGACTTAATTCTAACCGTAAAAATTTCGTAGTTATTGTTTCTAAAAGAAACCTTAATAAACATTATGGCTTTTTATTTTTTATTTGATTGTTTCAATCTATTACAATCCCTTGTTTTTAGAAATATATGGTTTTAAAAAAACAAAACAAACAAAACAACTACAATCCACTAAAATAGCCACTTGTAAATGAACTCTGGGGTATTTATCAATGAATGAATTATTTATTAATATGAGTTGTAAGTTATTGAACTATGTTTAAGAAAGTTATGAAATTTGTCTCACAAATGTAAAAAAAACATTTTATTTTGATTGTCAAATTGAGTATTAGTAAACGTCTGCTTAATATCTGTTTACACTGCTGCTAAACAAACATTTAACTGAATATAAGAAACTTTGCAAGTACATGTCAACTTACACTAACCCTAACCCCAACCTAGCAGTCTACTCATAATCTAATGAGAATTAGTTGCTATGTAATTTAAATTCAACAAACGGACCATCAGAATGAAGTGTGACCAAAAAAATATTTTATACATATCCGTTTTTATAAATAGATGACAAAAATATTTAACCATTTACATCGCCTTGAAATTATAAGGTTCTATCAGCGTTCTAAATGATTTTTAGTTAATCAGTGTTTTGCATTCCATATAGCAAACAATATGTGTGCAACAGTTCTCTTTCATAAATGAACCCGACTTTATTCAAATGTACACATGCAGTCACGAATGGGTATCACAAAAACAAGGGAAAGATCCAAGTGCAGCAAAACACATTTATTGTCAAACAATAAAGATCCCCCAAAAAAATGACAAAGGGACAGGCAAGGTACCAAAATCGAGGAAAACATGAAGTGCAAAAATTAAGCTCAAAAGTGAATCAAACACAAACTAAACAGGTATCCAAAAACATAGTAATGATACTAAACAAAGTGAACAAACAAACAAACCAAACACGATGAACCAGATCACGAATAAAGCACGACAAACCTAAACAGAACATTGAAAAATCCAAAGGCAAACTAAACACAACATAACAGGGCTTATAAAGAGAGAACTAATTAGACAATGAGGGACAGCTGGAAACAAGGAGTGATCACATGACTAGGATACAAAACACAAAAACCAAAACAAAAACTGGTGCCCTTGAAAACCACCAGAGGGCACTGCAGCAGGTGTGACATTACCCCCCCCTTTAAGGAGTGGCTACCAGACACTCCCAAAAACACCCATCTAGGAGGGAGGCGGAACGGAGGTGGACCAGGGGAGGGATGGTGGGACAGACCAACACTACAAACCAAACAAAAAAAAATCCTTATAACACAAAACAAGGAATCAAAGAGAGTCTGTAAGGGCTTAAGAAGAGTCTAAGGAACTGGTTACTGAAAGAGTCTCGACATATCAATACCCAAATATAGGACCACCATGGTGGTACCATAGGGGAGTAGGTCCCTTTTAGCCAGTTGTGGTTCCACCAATTTAAAACTGGTGGGTTTGGTAGCCCCCCACATGGAACAGAGGACCATCCTGAGGGTCCAGATGAGATGTCCGTTTTCCTCCATGGGGCATTAACTGGTGTAAAAGGCAAGGACCCACTGGCTCTTGAGAATGTTGGTTTGCCAGCACCCGAAAACAAAGGTCCGCCGCCACTTGTGGGCAAGGACTCAGCATTTGAGAGCGTGGGTCCACCGGCGCTTGAGGGTGAGGTTCCGCCGGCGCTTGAGGGCGAGGGCCCGCCGGCGCTTGAGGGCGAGGGCCCGCCGGCGCTTGAGGGCGAGGGCCCGCCGGCGCTTGAGGGCGAGGGCCCGCCGGCGCTTGAGGGCGAGGGCCCGCCGGCGCTTGAGGGCGAGGGCCCGCCGGCGCTTGAGGGCGAGGGTTCCGCCGGCGCTTGAGGGCGTGGGTCCGCCGGCGCTTGAGGGCGTGGGTCCGCCGGCGCTTGAGGGCGTGGGTCCGCCGGCGCTTGAGGGCGTGGGTCCGCCGGCGCTTGAGGGCGTGGGTCCGCCGGCGCTTGAGGGCGTGGGTCCGCCGGCGCTTGAGGGCGTGGGTCCGCCGGCGCTTGAGGGCGTGGGTCCGCCAACGCTTGAGGGCGTGGGTCCGCCAACGCTTGAGGGCGTGGGTCCGCCAACGCTTGAGGGCGAGGGCCCGCCAACGCTTGAGGGCGAGGGCCCGCCAACGCTTGAGGGCGAGGGCCCGCCAACGCTTGAGGGCGAGGGCCCGCCGGCGCTTGAGGGCGAGGGCCCGCCGGCGCTTGAGGGCGAGGGCCCGCCGGCGCTTGAGGGCGAGGGCCCGCCGGCGCTTGAGGGCGAGGGCCCGCCGGCGCTTGAGGGCGAGGGCCCGCCGGCGCTTGAGGGCGAGGGTTCCGCCGGCGCTTGAGGGCGTGGGTCCGCCGGCGCTTGAGGGCGTGGGTCCGCCGGCGCTTGAGGGCGTGGGTCCGCCGGCGCTTGAGGGCGTGGGTCCGCCGGCGCTTGAGGGCGTGGGTCCGCCGGCGCTTGAGGGCGTGGGTCCGCCGGCGCTTGAGGGCGTGGGTCCGCCGGCGCTTGAGGGCGTGGGTCCGCCAACGCTTGAGGGCGTGGGTCCGCCAACGCTTGAGGGCGTGGGTCCGCCAACGCTTGAGGGCGAGGGCCCGCCAACGCTTGAGGGCGAGGGCCCGCCAACGCTTGAGGGCGAGGGCCCGCCAACGCTTGAGGGCGAGGGCCCGCCAACGCTTGAGGGCGAGGGCCCGCCAACGCTTGAGGGCGAGGGTCCGCCGGCGCTTGAGGGCGTGGGTCCGCCGGCGCTTGAGGGCGTGGGTCCGCCGGCGCTTGAGGGCGTGGGTCCGCCGGCGCTTGAGGGCGTGGGTCCGCCGGCGCTTGAGGGCGTGGGTCCGCCAACGCTTGAGGGCGTGGGTCCGCCGGCGCTTGAGGGCGGGGGTCCGCCGGCGCTTGAGGGCGGGGGTCCGCCGGCGCTTGAGGGCGGGGGTCCGCCGGCGCTTGAGGGCGGGGGTCCGCCGGCGCTTGAGGGCGGGGGTCCGCCAGCGCTTGAGGGCGGGGGTCCGCCGGCGCTTGAAGGCGGGGGTCCGCCGGCGCTTGAAGGCGGGGGTCCACCAATGCTTGAGGGCGAGGGTCCACTGGAGCTTGAAGACCCGCCGGCACTTAAAGGTGAATGCTCACCAAGGCTTGTGGACGAAGGCTCACTGGTACTGGGAAACAAGGACTCAAGAAAACCAAAAAATGAGGTTTCCAAAGTAATAGAAAAAACTGGTTCTATAAGAACAGAAAAATCAAAGTCAGAAAAAATTGAAAATAAGGATTCCCCCAACTCTAAAGATGAATCCTCCAAACAAGTTGTTTCAAAACTAGTCAAGGGTTCAGGCACTGGTTTGAAGATAGCTGTGGTATGGCACTGAAGCTCAGAGCTTTTGACTATCTTTGGCAATTGCTGCAAAGTGGCCACAATCTTAGGCATGAAATCTAAATTAATGTCCATCTTGCAAAAAGGTTCAGAAGTATGAGCTTTGTTTAAACAAAATTCCAAATCATCAGCCATTTTAAAAAGTGGGCCTGGAGCAAAAACAAACTCGAAGGGTGTCTCAGGACTAGAAGTTCCCTTAGGGGGGGATTCAAAAAGATTAATTGTAGGCTGAGTCGCAACACTATCCAAAATTTCATGAAGTGAGTCAATAAGCTCTAAGGCCATGCAAAGACAGTCAGGGGCAATGGTATCTTTAGGTGGGGCTTCTGAAGTTAAAGTCATCTTGGGAACAGAATTAACTTTTAGACTATTCACTTTAAGGTGGACAACAGACTCCCAAAATTGATTGATCCCAAGTTCATCCATCCCCTTAATAGAAAGAGGATAATCAAGACATTGATTAAATATAGTCATCAGTTCATAGTCCGATAAGCCCAGTCCCACAGCCAAAGTCCAAAATGACTGAGCAAAAGCTCCTACCTCCCAACCCTGCTGACGTTCAGCCACCAATGCTTGAAGACGAAGTGACCGCTCCCTTTCAGTCACTGGAGGAACCATTCGGAGACTCATACTTGACAAAAAACAAAGCAAAAATAGGGGAGAAAAACTGGGGCGAGAGAGAGAGAGAGGGAAAAAAATGCTGCTGGATCTTGGTAATGGCCTTTGGATTATGTCACGAATGGGTATCACAAAAACAAGGGAAAGATCCAAGTGCAGCAAAACACATTTATTGTCAAACAATAAAGATCCCCAAAAAAAATGACAAAGGGACAGGCAAGGTACCAAAATCGAGGAAAACATGAAGTGCAAAAATTAAGCTCAAAAGTGAATCAAACACAAACTAAACAGGTATCCAAAAACATAGTAATGATACTAAACAAAGTGAACAAACAAACAAACCAAACACGATGAACCAGATCACGAATAAAGCACGACAAACCTAAACAGAACATTGAAAAATCCAAAGGCAAACTAAACACAACATAACAGGGCTTATAAAGAGAGAACTAATTAGACAATGAGGGACAGCTGGAAACAAGGAGTGATCACATGACTAGGATACAAAACACAAAAACCAAAACAAAAACTGGTGCCCTTGAAAACCACCAGAGGGCACTGCAGCAGGTGTGACACATGCACACAGCTCTTTTGCCTTTTTTTCATGAATGAGTCATTTATATGTGTTTTAACAAAATTTATTCATAACAAAAATTGGCTATAGGCCACTAGGAAGTTGGATCAAAGAAATAAATCAAGTCCTCTTTAACATCGTAACATCTCAGCACTCTAAATAGGCCTCGGTGCATACTTTTAGCCTTTAAATTGGCCAACTCAACAGTAAAAATAAGTCTTTATTAACAAATTAAATTAAAATCAATTATAAATTATGATGAAATTAAGATAAAGCCTCTGTGGGATTTGTTTAGCCACTTCTCTTCACAATCTAGCATAAAGGCGAATGGAAAAGCTTATATATTATTGAAATAATGCCAACATTAGCTTATATTTTATGGTTTAATTTATATTTAGTTATAATTTGAAAATAATTTACTCACAAAGATTAGAATGTGTTTTTGTGGAGGAACATTATTGAATCCACTGTTTATGGCTTTAGTGCAGTTCTGCACTCACTCAGCAGCACTGAACAACCTTTCACTGCTGCTGCTCCTGGCCAGGATGCATACTGTCCTGTCTAATTTAACAATTTTGGTTAAGATTGTTTGTTCATCTTCCCCCAGCCAAGAACATCCATTTAATTTTCCAACACAGCAGTTAAAATGTAGCGAGTGACCTTGTTATCTTCCGTGTCAGCTTGCTGTACATTGCTGTTTAGCGCTCTACCGTAATATGCAGTGTATGAGCAACCCGTGAAATACCTTGAAGGCTAGGTAGATTCACACCATCTCTAAATATTTATTTTTAAACAACTTTGAGGAATATGGACAGGTGATGTCAGGCGTTTGTTCTTGTTGCTTTAGGAACGGATGGACGCACGCAATGCACGCAGTACAGCACCTTCTAACACTCCTACCATGTTGCTTGTACATAAAAGCTAATGCAGTACAATTTCCTAATGAAATTTCAAAAATTGCCTTAATTATTTTACTGCTTTCAGGACGAGCTTTACAATGGGCATACACGCTATAGAGTACTCACAGCCCAGTAATGACCACCACCCAAACATTTGTTAAACACTTCAAAGAGGTATTTGCAGTTCCACTCCCTCCCTTGTCAGTGCACAATGAGTTAATTAACCTTCACCCATGAGTATACACTGAACTTTAGGACTTTCGCCGCCAGTAGTGGATGGCAGTGTATCGTAAAGGACTGAAACCTCAAATAAGAAGTCAAATGGTTATATATGACAACAATGCTAATTTAGAATCCTTCATAAAAAAGGCCATCAATGTATCTCAACACTTATCTGCCTGTTCTTTCTCTCCTTCTGATAACCCTGTATCACCTCCTAGAGCTCATTCGTGCCAAAATAGCTAAAGGTGACTGATACATATCACTTGGGGTCCTCAGAATGCCAATGTTGCATTCGTCATTAGTTGTGCCTGTACAGTGGAGAATCGACTCACCTCATCTCATCCTGCCCTGTCCGTCCACCTAACCTAATGGTGAGTAAGGTATTACTCACACCATCTGTGTCTCATATACATCATATGCAAGCTGAACTAGTTGAACTGGTAGTAAACTCTCTAACCTTCCCCATACATGTGCTGGTGGATTCGGGAGCTGCTGGTTATTTTATCTCATCCAACTTCTCTCAATATCGTATTCCCTCCGTCCGGAATGAGATCCAGTACCAGATTACCACCATTCAAAGCTCACCATTAGGCAATGGCAAAATCACCTGAAGTACAAAAGGAATCCCACTCAATTCCCTTGTTGAATCACCATGAAAACCTCAATCTGCTCGTCTTACCTCATGCTAATGTTGATGTCATTCTGGGTCGACCGTGGCTTAAACAACATAAACCCCACATTACCTGGTGTACAGGTGAGATTCTAGGATGGACTGCCGCTTATGTAAGCCACGGTCATACCAATCCCTCTGCCGGTCATTCTGAGAACTACACTCCATTGCCCATTCAAACAACCACTATTGAAAATCCTCACTTATCATCCTGTCTCACCATTCCCTCCATCTATCATTCATTCAAAGATGTCTTCAGCAAGGAACGAGCCACACGGTTACCCCCTCATTGGTCCTGGGATTGTAGCATCGACCTGCTGCCCAATACTAAACTACCACATGGAAGAATATATCCTTTCCCGTCCTGAGCACGAGGCGATGAACACCTACATTAAAGAGGCTCTCCATCAAGGGTTCATCAGACCATACACTTCTCCCGCAGCATCCAGTTTCTTCTTTTTCACCAAAAAGGATAAAGGATTACGCACCCCTCTCTCGGCTCAGGACACCCTGGCAGCAGGCGAAACCTCTCGCTTCTCAGGCAGAAGTATTGATGGCACAAAATGGCCCATGTTGTCTACCAGTACGTTAAGGCTTGCTCGGTCTGTGCCATCACTACCACTCCACGTTGCCTGTCAGAAGGTAAACTGCAGCCATTACCCATTCCCCGCTGAACATGGACTCACCTGGGAATTGACTTTGACAACGCTCTACCTCCATCACAACAGTATACTACCCATCTTGTTTAAGTTGATCGTTTTTTAAAGTCATGTAACCTAATACCTCTAAAAGATTATCCAACAGCCCTAGAGACAACAGAAGCCCTCTTCCAACACATCTTCAGAAATTACGGGCTTCCAGAAGACAATGTCTCAGAGGACCACAGTTCATATCCAGGGTCAGGCAGGCGTTTTTCTGTCTTCTGGGTATTTCCATCAGCCTGTCGTCTGGTTACCATGCACAGACGAATGGGCAGACCGATCGAAAAAATTAAAAAGATTTCCTGGTAATTAAGGTCATACTGCAGCCACCACCAGGACGCCTGGAGTCATTATCTGCCGTGGGCTGAGTATGCACAAAATTTTCTTCGTCAAACTTCTACTGGTCTAACCCCCTTCCAATGTGTTCTAGGGTACCAGCCATTCTTGTTTCCCTGGACAGGAGAAACGTCGAAAATGCCCGTGGTAGACCACTGATTCTGAGAGAGCGAGAGGGTTTTAGATAGATTAGATTAAACTTTATTGTCCTTACACATGTACAAGTACAATACGTGAAATACAATTTAGGTCTAATCAGCAGTGCAATAGCAGCAAGTGCAGGATACAGGTATAAGTTATAAAGTGCAGTTATAGAAAAACTATGATAATATTTACAGATAGATGTACTATGAACATTATATAAAGGTTGTATTAGCTATGAACAGAGATTTACAATAATTGAATATATGTACAAGTTGCTATTAATAATCAGAAGAGTGGAGATAGATAAACATAATTACAAATGTATGTGTACAATGGGTGTGTACATAATTACAAGTGTCCATGTGCAATGGGTATGTAAAGTTCAAATCAGTAAATCAGTGCAATGTAGTGCAATGAATTTGTGCAAATTTTAAATGTGCAAATGTTAAACAGTGCAGTGATAGTGAGGAATATAAGGTAGAGGAGAGAGTATGGGGGGGATGGGGGCAGAGTTCAAAAGGAAGACAGCTTTGGGGAAAAAGCTGTTCTTCAATCAGTTAAGGCAGGAGTGAAAACAGTCTGTGAGCAGGGTGAGAGGTGTCTCTAAGAATACTGCGTGCAAAACCCAGACAGTGTTTCTTCTGGATGTCCTCAATGGCAGGCAGTGTGGTCCCTGTGATGCGTTCGGCAGTTTTCACCACCCGCTGCAGTGCCTTACGCTCAGCAACAGAGCAGCTTAAATACCAAACTGTGATGCAGTTGGTGAGTATGCTTTTTATTGTGCAGCGGTAGAAGTTCACCAAGACGGCTGATGAAAGCTGGTTCTTGAACAGGCTGGAGGTGTTGGTGGTCCAGGAAAGGTCCTTTGAGATAAGGGACTCAGCTAATATCTACAGCAGGCAGTGCAGAGGTATACAGCTCATGCCAATCGCCACCGCCTACCAAATCCCACTTACCAGCCAGGGGACAAGGTATGGTTGTACACCAGGGACATTCACCTTCGCCTGCCCTGCAGAAAGCGGAGTCCCGGCTACCTAGGACCATTTACCATACACTCCAATATAAGTCCTGTCACTTACCGTCTCAAACTGTCACCTTAATACAAAATATCACCATCTTTTCATGTGTCACTCTTCACATCCCTTCACTGACCCAGATTTTTGAAAGTGATTTGTCTTAATATTCTGAAAAAAGTTCTGCCTTTGGGAAACATGTGGGAACAGCAGCTCATTTGCATTCAACCCTTTACTGCACGGTGTCACCATATAGGCACACTATACTTATGTTAATTTCCCTGCCACTGTTTCTTAAAGACCAACATATTTTTTTTTGTTAAAAGAAAAAGACCTTAGTTTAGCCAATTATGTGCTTTGGTTAAGTCACATGACCTGCAGTGTTTTTCTTTAGCATGATTTCTGACAGACTTGCGTTTATTGTGAGTAGTTAATAGTTAAATGTGCAATATTGCAATGGGTTAGCTAGCCAACCCATTCAGCTGGTCAGCTGTGAACTTTTAAGTTGTAACAATAACAACATGAAAGCTAGTAATAAAATGTAGATTATTTGTATGTTAATGACATTTGCATTATGGATAAAATTACTTTTGAATAGATATGAATACAGGCAACAGTGTATTAGCGAACACCACCATGTTCTATGGCAAGAGAAACAAGAAAAGGAGAGAACTGGCTCTTCCTGCCGATGAAAGTGAGGATGAGATGGGTTCTAGTAACCATGAGAAGGATGCAGACTGGACATTTGATAGAGACAGTTCAGGTAAGTTAGCTCAGATGCAGATAAGACAGGCATTGTGTAGTATATATTATAATATTTATAAACATTGTTAGCTAGTAGCTACATTATTCTGATGCATCTGGACATACTAGACTTGTTAATTATTTGTTATAATATTTACTGGAGGAAACATTTATATTTACTGTATGCTATTTGCATGATAGTACAATATTAGGTTTGTTTTTAATAGTATTCAACAAAAAGAATGGAATGAATAAAAGCTGTTGGAATATTAGTTGTTGAAAAGTGTATAAGATGTCATTATAAGTTCTGTGTTAAAGCTTATAATACTGCAACACCAAATAAATCATTTCACACAACAAAATAATTCATTATTAAGAAAGTTTTAAATTTGAAATTTCTAAGTTAGATCCACTGTTGGACGTTGTTGCCATATGGCAAAATTTCATAAAGTACCTTAAAAAATAACAGTTTCCTTTTTTTTACAGCACTTCAAATTAAGCCATTTTAATAAATGAAAAACAGTGAAATATTTTTTTAATAGATTTATCATAATGTGTGCGGTAGAGGGTTAAATATATAACATATTTGCTTCCATTTAAAAATAGGTATGGTATAATAAATTAACTCCAGGTTATTTTGAGTTGAAACATGCCACATCATGCTGGTATAAAAGCAAACACAAAACACAATACAGGTAGTTAAGTTTGTTTTGACCTAGCAAGGAAAAACGGACATGTATTAAAGAATGTGTTCAAGACATTTGGTTATGCATTTTCACCTTAGCTAACAGAAAACACCCAAAACTGTAAATGCAGTGTTTTTTAAAGAGAAACTACAGTGCACTAACAAGAAGAATTAATGTGTGGGTGTAAAACTTGTCTGATTATGTAATAATTTGTTTTTTGTTTTTTTGTTGAGTTGACTTCAACCCTTGGCAGAGAGTATCTGACCTTTGAGATCGTTGTTATAGCAACAGTAAACATTAAATTCTCTTCACTGCCTTTGATTAGTTTTAAAGCAATAAAGGGAAACGCTGCTACACTGTTACACTGTTACTTTTTTCCTTTGCTTCTGTGCCTAAAAGCTTTGGAAAAATAATATTAACCAAAGCATTATAAAATTAAGCCAATCCCAGGACATCATGCTTTAGAAATTGTGACGAGGAATTGTCTTGATAATTAATTGAAATGGGGCTGTGAAAATCAGATTATTTTCTTTTCTTTTCCCTTCAAACCACTTAGGAGTTCTTGGTCACACATTACAATAAGGTTTTATTAGTTAATGTTTTTAATGTATTTACTGACATGGATTAAGAATAAACAATATTTGTACAGAATTTATTAATCATAGTTTAACATTTACTAATGCTAACTATTAAAATCCATAGATATTTTATTTAAGGGGATGCTTTATCCCTTAATATATATGTAGAATTGTTTATTTAAGGAATAAAAGGATTTAGGTGAGATTTCAGAGAGTGTAAACGTATTTCTCTTTGTTGTGTGGGGATGCTGATAACCCTGTATGGCTTTATAAGAACCTGTACTGTACTTTATTTTGCTTATTATATGGCTGCCTGTCACAAAACATGACAAATAGATACAAAACATTGTTCTGCACTCTGTGTGTCAAACTAAGTTCCTTGAAGGGGCCGCAGCTCGACATAGTTTAGTTATAACCATGCTCCAACGCACTAACCTGTAGTTTTCAAACAAGCCTGAAGAACTTAAGTAGTTAGATCAGTTGTGTTTAATTAGAGTTGGACTAAAACAGTGCTCAGATGTGGCCCTCCAGGAATAGAGTTTGACACCTGTGTTCTAAACTGTATTAGTTTATCAATTCTTAGTATAAAATCACAAACAGTCAAAAATAGCAGCTTGACAGACAAGCATATATGGATGTGAACGTATCCATTAACAGTCAAGCAAAGAACATAAATAAGTACATCACATACAGAAACAAGTTTGTGCTATTAGTTTCAGAAATTGTTATGTTGCAATAACATACCTTGGAATGTCGCATATGACTAATCAGAATCAAATATTCCAGACAGCATTGTAATAAAATGTCTTAGTGAGTTAACAAGCATAACAATTAATGTATTTTCGATAAATACATTAACAAAGCGGAATAAAAACAGTGATGTTTTTTGGTTCATTATTTGTTCATGTTAGTATAACATTAACTAATGTAACCATGAACCATTTGTACCCATTTCAAAGTTTTTATACTAGCATGGTTTATAAATTAAATAAAGAGAGTGGTTACTATCAGTTTTTGCATTATTTGCAGCAATGTATGTAAGCTCTTGGTTGTTAATCCTGCACCAAGTATGCCAAGACTCTAATCTTGAACTTGAGCAAAAAAGTAAACTCTTATTTCTGAATATCTGTTCACTTATTTGAAAAAAAACAAAACAAAACAAAACAAATACGTATGTCACCTGTATCTCTATGGCACTTTATACAATTTCTATAACAAATATAAACAAGTAAATACAAAAATTAAACAACCATATTTCATTTTTTGTGGAATAGAGGACAATTGGTAGAATAGTGGGGTAGTTCTAGTTAAGCGTAGTTCACATAACATGACTTTAAAAATCGGCTGTGCCGTTCAGAATACATGACTTGACTTTGTGTCTTTAAATCACTATAGTGTTTACACGCAACAAAATGATCCACAAGAGGGATGGTCGCACACTATATGAACTAACAACAACTCAATAATTCTGGCCAATCACAGACATTTTTGTTGAGCTCCTGAACACAATGCCCATTCAGCTCATGACTTGATTTCTCAATAGCTGCAGCTTGTTACCACACCAGACGCCATGTGAGGTGGAGTTAGCCAACTGGTCTGGAATATTTAGCATGCTATATATTAGATTTTCATCTCCGAGTTCAGCGAGCCCCTTTGATGCACCATTCAGTAGTTCACATAGTGTCAAGCTCCTGCCAATTTCCCCTGATCACAGCCTGGTCTGTCAGCGAGCTTGTTAACCTGCAAATTGGTCTTAAAATCCTGTATTGAGAATTAGGCATTTGTTAAAAAATAATTCAGTTCAATATGAATGTCACTGTTGAACGATGATCCATCCATAGAAGATCAGCTCTACTGACCCCAACCAAACAAGCCAAAGGCAACAATTGCAATGAATCAAAACTCCACCATCAGACAGAAAAAGGGGAAATAAGGCTCAGCCAGGGGACCAGTTCTCCTCTGGACAAAACGGTCAGAAGAAGAGCTGCAGTCTAGACCAGCAATTCTAAATTCTAGTCCTTGTACCCCCCCCCCCCCCCAGTCTGCACATTTTGTATATTGCTCATTTAACAGACAAGATTTAAATACACAGCTCATAAGAAAGCTCCATGAAGTAACTGTGTTTTGAATTATGTAGTGAACTGTTTTACCCATGGCTATACCCCATTTTTGCTGGCATGTTGGCATTTGATGGTAAATCAGCTGCAGAGTTCAAGCTCAACATGGAGAAATAACATGTCCTCTGTGTTGGTTAAGTATTTAAAAGTAAAAAATTGCTTAATGCAACATGCAAAGATGTTATGAGGCACAGGTATTATTTTTTGGTTTTATCATCCTTTGGGTGATATCAGAATGATGTTGAATTTTTTTTTTCTGAAATTCGTAGGCTCATAAGCTGATTGCTGTAATAATGTAATTAATCTCCTTTAAAAAACGTCTTAATGCTAAAAATTCTAATTCATTGTTTAAACTGCATATTAGATTGGGCTTTATTAAGGTTAGTTCATACGTGTTAAGTTTTAATAATATTATCAGATCATCAGCGATCCACTCCAAACAGATTTCTGGTGAACTACATATGTCTTGTTAAGGAACTACAAATCACATCAGCCCATGTCACACAAACCAATTGCTGATAATGGCTGATAAGACATACACAGCTGAGACTTGTGATCACTGGTCATTTACACCATTTATACACCACACATACACCATTTAAGCACAAAGTCTTTAATGTATGTATGTATGTTGCATGTTCTGACGGTTCTTTGGTTTGCTTGTTTATATTTTTGACCTTAGCCTTGTTTAGTGTTTGATCCTGGTTTGCTGCCTATTTCGACCTTATGCCTGTTTTTGACTGTTTTTGGATTGTCTTTAATGTACCAGCTACTTTTGTTTTGACCTTGTGTGCCTTAACAAATAATAATAATTGCATCCCTCCTTCTGTTGTCTCTTGTCTTCCTTCCATACATGACAAATATTGGAAAATGCTTTGGCTAAAACAGACAAATAAGCACAAATAGTTATATATATATATATATATATATATATATATATATATATATATAGTAATGTATTTACATATCTTGTATTTTTATTTATTTATTTTTAAAGATTTTTTCACCTTTCTGCTGCATTTCAAAATTATATAGTTATACAGTATATAGATGAGTGGAATCCAGTGAAAGCACAGTTAGCGATGTGTCTTTCTTTCAAGCGGGAAAATTGTGAATAAGAAAAATAACTGGACAATTGTAACGGGGAGACTGACACGGAGGGATCCATTTTGCAGTATTTATTAAGTCACACTTAAACATCAACAACTCGCACGGCTGTGCGGACATACAACATACACATCAACGAAGATTAGCAGATAACAGATGCAGAGTGATTACCAGGCTTGTGTCAAAAGGCAGGCAGCGTGATTCAGAGTCCGTGTAACAGGCTTTGGTCAGGGGCAGGCAGCGAGAATCAGAGTCCGAGGAAACAGGCTTAGGTCGAGGGCAGGCAGAAGATAGAGCAGAGTCGTGAAACGGGCTGAAGTGGTAAACGGGAGATCAGGCAGGATAGAACGCTCAGAAATGCTGGCCGGGGCTAAACAAGACTTCGCACTGAAGTGTGTGTGTGAGCTGCTTATATGTGGTACGTGGGTCATTAGTGGAATGGAGAACAGGTGTGCTGGGATCAGGGGGAAATGGATGACGTAATGGTTAGAAGTCCGGAGATGGTGACCTCTGCTGGTCAGCGAGGGGAATGACTGGGACCGAGTCGGTGACAACAATAATGACCTTTGACTTAACCATGCTTCTTTCAACTGGAATCATGGCTAAACAGTTTTTAATTTCCACTTTACAGGCCACTTAGAGAACATGCTAAATGTGGAGAGAGGTTATGAGGACCAGACTTGAAAACCACTGGTCTAGACAATGATTCACAATGTCAGAAGGCTTGAGAACATTGAGTATCTGTCATGGAAAGGGTCCAAGTAGGTCTCAAGTGAGTGTTCAGGCCGGCCAAATTAATATATAGACTCATCCCTTCTCTGAGGCTTTTCTGTAAATCAGTCTTATAAACTTTACTCATTGATGTCCTTTCTGACCATGTGGGGGTGTGTTAAGTTGATCTCTGTGTTCCTTGTGTTTCACCAAGGGAAGTCCACGGTTAAATAATTTACACACTTGTTCATCTTGACAGTGACATTTAGGTATTAAAGACACACAATTTATGTACTCAGGAATCTGGTGCATGCGGATTAATTGCCGTATGAAAAACGGGCTTTACTTTAGATACATGAAACACGGGATGAATTCTCCTGTACGCTGGAGGTAATTTGAGGCGGATTGCCACAGGATTAATGATTTTAGTGACAGTAAAAGGGCCAAAAAATTTAGGAGCTAACTTATTACAAACGGTGCGGAGAGGAATGTTTTTAGATGAAAGCCACACTTTTTGACCGACAACGTAAACGGGAGGCTTAGACCGGTTGCGATCGGGTTTAGCCTTAGTGCGCTCCGCCACCTGGGGGAGGGTCTGTCTGGCCCTGTTCCAGGTGCGGCGGCACCTCTGGACAAAGGCGTGAACGGAGGGGACAGCGACTTCGGATTCCAGACTGGGAAAAACTGGTGGCTGGTAACCTAGACTACACTGAAACGGAGAGAGGCCCGTAGCCAACACTGGTAACGAATTATGTGCGTACTCCACCCATAAAAGTTGCTGACTCCAAGAGGATGGATTCTGCGAGACCAAACATCGCAATGTGCGCTCAAGATCCTGATTGGCTCTCTCGGTCTGACCGTTACTCTGGGGATGAAAACCAGAGGAAAGACCCCCAATAAACGACAGAATTCTCTCCAGAATTTAGAGACAAATTGAGGCCCCCTGTCAGAAACCACGTCTGTCGGGAGGCCATGAATGCAAAAGACGTGATCAATGACAGCAACCGCTGTCTCTCTGGCTGAAGGTAATTTGGGCAGAGGGACAAAATGAGCAATCTTCGAGAACCTGTCCACCACGGTTAAAACCACCGTGTTGCCGTTAGAAGATGAAAGACCCGTAACAAAATCTAGCGAGATGTGTGACCAGGGTCTCGAAGGCACTGACAGCGGTTGAAGGAGTCCAGCAAGTGGGCGATTGGAAGACTTAGAAGCGGCACAGACAGAGCAAGCCAAAACAAAGTCGCGCACATCACGAGCCATTACTGGCCACCAGAATCTCTGTTTAATAACAAATAATGTGCAACTTACCCCCGGATGACAGGCTACTTTGGAGGAATGACCCCACCGGATAACGTCGGACCGTAGATCCTCTGGCAAAAATAATCGACTCGGCGGGCATCAGATCGGGGGCGTTACCCCATCCAGGGCTGTGTGAACCCGCGACTCGATCTCCCAAGAAATATTTGCTACAAAAACCCTCTGCGGAAGCACCGGATCTGGAGATGACGTACGATCCGAGCGATCAAAAAGACGAGATAACGCATCAGGTTTGATGTTCTTAGAACCTGGTCTGTACGAGATTGAAAAATTAAATCATTTGAAAAATAATGCCTACCGAGCCTGCCTAGAGTTTAGTCTTTTGGCAGATTTGATGTACTCAAAATTTTTATGATCGGTCCAAACGATAAAAGGCACTCCAGAACCTTCTAACCAATGTCGCCACTCCTCCAAAGACTCCTTAAAGGCTGTTTTCCACTCATCCCCGGGTCTTATGCGAACCAAATGATAAGCATTGCGGAGATCTAATTTTGTGAAAAAGTTCGCCTCTGCAGGCGCTCGAAGGCTGAAGACATCAGCGGCAAAGGATATGTATTCTTAACCGTGATGCTGTTCAGCCCTTGATAGTCAATGCACGGACGAAGAGAACCATCCTTCTTTTTCACAAAAAAAAATCCCGCCCCCGCCGGTGAAGAAGATGGGCGGATGATCTTGGCTGCTAGAGAATCAGAAATATATTTCTCCATAGCCTCCCTCTCTGGAACAGACAGTGAATATAACTTGCCCTTAGGCGGAGACGTACCTAGCAATAAGTCTATAGCACAGTCATAGGGACGGTGAGGAGGTAGAGAAGCAGCCCGAGACTTACTGAACACTCTCTTCAGGTCATGGTACTCACGGGGCACGTTTGATAGATCCACCTGCTCCTCCTGAAACACAGAACAAGGAACATTAGAACAAGCAGACAATAAACAAGATTCATGACAGCTCTCACTCCAAGAAAAAACTGCATTATGCCCCCAATTAATGTGAGGTTTATGTAACACTAACCATGGATGTCCCAGAATGACAGAAGTATCAATGGTGTCAGTGAGAAAAAATGTAATGAATTCTGTGTGATTCCCAGAAGTAATGAGTTTTATGGGAGCAGTAATGTGTGTGATGGTAGGAAGGGACAGTCCACTAAGAGCGTGCACCGCTATAGGTGAAGAAAGAGGAGAAACAGGGATGTTCAGACTGTTCGCTAATTTAGAATCAATAAAATTCCCCTCGGCTCCGGAATCGATGAGGGCGTGGCATGTGTGAGAAATGGAATTAAAACACAGTTTGATAGGTAAGGAAGTCATATTAGGAGAGTTCCTTTTAGGCATAATTTCACCCACCAATGAACTCTTACCCATAGATGGCTTATTATTTTTGGCCGGACATAAAGCCACAAAATGACCCCCAACTCCACAGTACATACACAACCCCCCAGCACGTCGACGACGTCTCTCCTCCGAAGACAGACGAAACCTTCCCATCTGCATGGGTTCGGGCTCCGGCTCAGGGGGCGTTGCCTCTTGAACACAGGGCTGCGAAGACAGACGCTGAAGGCGGGGCTCCTTGTAAAATCCCCTACGTTGAAGACGATTGTCTACTCTTACCGCCAGATTGATGAGCCCTTCAAGCGTTTTAGGCAACTCCAATGCGTAGATCTCATCCTTAATGTGCTCCGCTAGACCGTGAAAAAACATGTCCCACTGCGCCTCGCTGTTCCAGCCACACTCCGCTGCCAGCGTGCGAAACTCGATGAAATAGTCCGCGACACTCTGATCTCCCTGACGGAGCTCTGCCAGCTTTCTGGACGCCTCTCTGCCTGAAGCTGCTTGATCGAAAACCACCTTGAGTTCGTCCGAAAATGCTTTGAAGGTGTTACAACAAGGGTTCTTGTTCTCCCATACCGTAGTTCCCCATAATGCCGCCTTACCTGTGAGCAGATTAATCAAAAATGCCACCTTGCTCTGCTCGCTGGGAAAAGAAGAATGCTGGACAGCGATATACAGTGAGCATTTAGCTAGGAAGGCTCGGCATAGATGGGGTTCGCCCGCGTAACTCTGCGGCGGAGGTAATCGTGGTTCACTGGAGCGGCTGTCACTGACAACTGGACTGGCTGGTGGATCAACGGGAGGAGGCGGCAGAGCGGATCCGGCGGCGAGACCCGAGCTGAGACGCTGAACTTGGGTGGTGAGTTCGGAGACTTGGTTCACCAGAGCTTGAATGGCTTGGGTGGTGACTTTCATTTGCTGATCCTGATGATCTAAGCGAGCGGCGCTGCGGGACAAAATCTCTTGAATCTCCGAAGTGCTTGCTGGGTCCATATTGGTCAGTTCGTTCTGTCACACTGTTCAAAGAAGACGTGGAGACCCAAATGCAAGCGACAGTTTATTTAACTCAGAAGAGAACACAGAACAAAGAGAAACTGGCTGGCTGGAAGTCAGGTGATTACAAGAGGAAGATGAAGGAACAAAAAGTTCTCCGTCAACAGGGCGAATCAAATGTTCATTGGAGGAGATCTTCAATCTCCGTCAACAGAGCGAATCAAAAGTTCATCGGGGAGATCTTCAATCTCCGTCAACAGAGCGAATCAAAAGTTCATCGGGGAAAAACTTCAACCAGCGTTCAACCAGCGAACTCAACGGGGAGAGCCTGACAAAGACACAGAGACAAGTGAGGACAATGAACTGACAAGGTGAGACAGGAACGCTGAACATTTATAGCCACAGTAATGCGCTACACCTGGAGCGCAATAATCAGCTGAGCGGTGCTAGGTGACCGATGACCATGATCATGTGACCGCCCAGTTGATGACATGAAAACAACAACACTGACAGCCACGCGACTCACACAAACACAGAGACAAGCACACACACACTGGTCACACACACACCGCAAACACAAATAAGCAATCGCACCACGCAGACACATCATAGAAGAGCAGATAGATCCACAACCGTGACAAGTAAAGTCTTCAATAGTGGGTGTTGTATCATGTCAAAATCACACAAACTGATTAAAATCACTGCTGCTGTCTACAGAGGATACCATATACAGGTGTTCAATTGATCATAATCCCCTATATGTTTGAGTCTTGAGTTTTCTGCTTTAAACATATCAAAGCGATTTATGGCATTTCATGTGTAATTCTGACACACCTAATATACCACTTGTAACTGCAGTCTTTATCCTCCATACAGGGTTTTCCTAGCAGACAATTAGTCTGCTTCTATATTTATTATTCATGGGATGTAATTGATTTGTAATGAAATATAGCAAAATAAAATGAAAGAAACCACTGCTCCACACAATCAGGTTCTTTGCCAGGCTATGCAAACACAAGTATTTGCTCCCCTGCAGGTTTATATGTGTCACTACATTTGGTGTATCCAATCTGACTCCAATTTGGTGCTCTAAAAAAAGAACTTATGGCCAGAAATAAAGCTGTTAACAATTATATGTGCATTGCATGGGGTAAATGAACCCTTTGCTGATGAGCACTGTCCTTTTGTCACGTAAGTAGTTAACATTGTCTTGAAGAAAACACACACACACACACACACACGCACGCACACACACTCACAAACACACACACACACACACACACACAAACACACACACACACTTTGTTTTCATATTTTATAGGAAATTCCCATAGATGTAATCTTTTTTTTAAATAGTACAGACTGCATGTTCTGCCCTTTTACCCCAACACTAAACCCAACCTTCTAGTTATTGTTTACCTAAAGTGTATGGGTTGGCTATATGTTCCTGTTTTCACAAGATAAAATTTCAAATATGGGTGTATCTAAAGATGAACTTATTTTATTATTATTATTATTTTTACTACTATCATTAATATTATTCATATCATTATTATAATTTTCATGATATTTTTTGCTGGTTTTAAAACCATTAAATGGAATTGATAAACCATTTCCATTCTCACTGCAACCAACAACTAATCTGATGTTAATAAGACACTGACCACAAGAGCTGTAATACAATTGGGGCTGGCAAAAATTGTAGGCGTGGAAAGTGAATAGCCAGCACTCTCTTACACCCTCAAAACCACAGATAAGTTGAATTCTTTGAACAAGGCTTCGAATTTGCTGACTATTGCTCTGTTTGTGTGTTAACTGCTGTCTCTGTTCATTTGAATGGGTTAAATGCAGAGCACAAATATTGATAAGTCACTATACTTGGCTAAACCTCACTTCAATCACTCACTTTACATGAATGCCTTACCAAAGCAAATGCAAAATGTGTATATACAGAACTCAACATTTGAAGTAGATCAAAAAGTTCTTATAAATTGTTCTAAGAGAATAATACATGTTTTTTTATCATTTTAAAACAACTTTGATGTAAGATTTTGATCTGCTTCAAATGTTTTTTATCATGAAGTATGTCCCTTTCTTAATTTCCAAATTTGTATCACTTTTAAACAACAGAAACAGAAATTGGGACTTTTCCAACATGTCCATTTAAGCATATGAACATACATAACATCATAATTACAGCGTCTCAGCTCATAAGTAGAACATTCTCAAGTGGACTTAAAACCAGCTGAGGAGGAAGGAAATAATTAGAGATGTTTGATCTCTGCCAACTGACATCTGTGTGGCATTCAACATTGATCTGAAGCATCTTCATTCCTACATTAGACATTGCTGCATTTACTCTGCCTGTATTTAATTCTGATAATGTAAAGGTTTGAGATGTGTTTGTTGACCTTGCTGTTGTCTAATAGACAATTAAAACAAAAGTCTGGCTTTTGTGTCATTGGCAATGAGAAAGCAGCTGGAGTTAAATACCTTGCACATTATATTATATATGTTTTTTAATTAATTAATTTTTTTATTTGTGTGTGTGTGTGTGTGTGTATCTGCTTGCATGTGCGTTTGTATGTATGTGTGTGTGTGTTTGCGTGTGTGTGTGTGTGGGGGAAAACAAAGGTGCAAACATTAGTTCAACTCTGTCATCAACAATGATAGCATAACTGCTGACTTACAGGTCAAAATTACTTGGGCACCATTTTACAGTTTTTTACAATGGCTATGACAGTTTTTTCAATTCATTTAACAAGTTTGCTAAACTCTTAACGCAGCAACACACCTAAAACACACAATTGGCAAAACAGTTAAGTTCAAGCCCAAAATCACACATTGTAAAGCCTCTAAACTACTTTTCAAAATACAATTATAAACGAACACAATACACCATGTGAAACACAGAATTGCTGCAGTACAGATTTTATTTCCAAAAGGACATTACTGCAAGATATACAGTACAAACAGAAAAAGCATTGCAATTACAATAAAAAAAAAAACAAAGTAATCTTCTATTCTGCCCGATCTTCTGCATTTTGCCACATGTTCTCATCCACATTACACTTGATATCTTCTATGGCCCGGCACGGTGACTGTGGCCATTTTGGCCTATTATATTTCTCCCACGGCAACATTCCCAGCCTCATCAACATAGATAATTCCATGTGGTACTTGATTGGCCTCCAACTTCATGACTCTCTGAAAGTATTTAGACACAGTGTGTGCAAATGCTGTACTGTACTGTATATCTACTGTATGTACAGTACTAATGAACTCCAGGTTTATAGAGTACTTTACTGCAAAACACACTGTGTATAGTACAGTAATGACTGTATTGCATAGCCTTACCTGGACGTATTGGTGACGGGGTTCTTTGATGCGCTCACTGTTCCTTTCAATAACCTCAAGAATCCTGTTTTAGAACATATGATCATGCGATTAAGAAAACCTCAACACATGAGTGTGGTTTGTAGATGGGAATCAGCTGTATATATATATATATATATATATATATATATATATATATATATATATATATATATATATATATATATATAACTGCAATAATAAATGCAATACACTGTTTCGCATTGTCAATGGAAAAATATAGGGAATATATTCGTGTTTCAATGCACAATTCACTTTGACTTTAGCCTATTCTGTAAAAAATTGCCGTTAACTGGATGCATTTTGTGTCAATGCAACAAAAAATGTGTCAATTGTATAGCCAACAAAGATGGATGTTGTGTTAATCGTGTTAGGAGTTTAGGAAAAATTTATAAAAAAATTGTCATAGCCATTGTAAAAAACTGTAGTTGTAGAAAAAAAGAAAAAACAAATGTTTTGAAGTTGGGTGACTTTTTCTAAAATGACTACAACATAAAAAAAGAGTTTTCTATTTATATATTTCCAAGGATGTACACATTTACGGTACAATGTTGTCCTTCATGTTTTCCTTTGGATATTATATAAATTTATTTGATCTAAATATTTTTACACCACAAAAAACACCTGGGGGTATTCCAGTAAGGTGGGTTAACTTACCATCTGCTAAACCCTGAGCTCTCGGTTAATTAACCCAAAACCTGCTTACCGTGAGTATGTTGTTTCCAAAACAGCTGATAAGAGTTAGTTAAATCAACCTCCTGGGCCCGGTTTTTCAAAAGTAATCCACTAGGATTTTGGATAAGGGATTGGATCAAATCTTGAAAATGGGTTTTTCAAAAAAAAAAAAACTGATTACCTAATCGAATAAGATCACGTAATCCAATCTTGGTTTTGATCCGGATCAAACCTTTAGTTTGGGTTTTTCAGACCGTTTTTGAAGGATCTGGATCACTTTGATCCAAAAAAAACCTGGATTAAACTGATCCTATCAGAAGGGTGGATTTAGCGTGGATTTCATGCCCAAAATGTAATGAAAACTTAAATCAATTATTAAATAATACTTTTGGATCATACAGTATCTTACGAGATATACTATTTATTCATAAGGTTTTCATTTTATTTGTTCATCCGTCAGGCAATAGTGAGTATAGGCTTTAATGTATTCTGCCTTTCAGTATAGGCCTATACATGAAAGTAGAAAGAGTTTGGCCTCATAAAATAATCCCACACACAGTTGTCAAAACTGACCAAAAACAATACATTTTATTCTGTCACTAATTGATATATATATTCATCACAATGGAAAATATTTTTCTTTTTAGAATATTTATTAGTGATGCATGCAGAATGATTACAGAATAATAATAAAAAAATGCAAAAATGGCAATGACTGATTTTTGAAATCTCTTTCAACAATTGCAAAAAGAGACTGAAAGGGCAGAAGCACAGCTTCATTTGGCCGAGAAACAACTGACTCTAACCAAACTGCAGCAAACCAAGGCCAATGACTTGAGATCCGCCTCCTAAAGGCTACGCTCAGACAAGCTGGTCTCTCCACATCAGATGAGGAAGTCTGAACTTATTGTGGAGTTTTTGACATTAAGTCTTTTTTTTATTTACATTTATATTTGAAACTTATTATAAATATCCTCAATGTAGTGTTGTAGGTCTCAAATGAGCGGACTGCTTAAAGAGGATGGGGTGTTGTTTTTCTTGTTTTTCTTATTTCTTATTATTATTTTAATAATTATTAAATTTTCTTAGTTTTCATTTCAAATAGAAATAAAGTTATATTGACTCCACGCTGGCTATTCTACTCTTTACATATCTATAGTTCTACATTGTGATGTCCTATCCTGTTTGAGCACTGGTTATCCAGATTTAGTGATCCTGAAAAGTTCCTATCCAGATCAGATTGATCCAATCCGATGTTGCTTTGAAAACTGGCCCAAAAAGTAAACTGGATTACGTGATCACAGATCGCAAAAACAGGATTACTAAATCCGAATAAATTTTATCCGGATTAAACCTTTTGAAAAACGGGGCCCTGAAGATAACAGCGGGTTAATGCGCATGCACGGTGCATACCTGAAGGTATTTTCAGTAGATCACCGAATTCACGAGTCACCATAGAAAGTCACGGTGAGAAATAAAGGCAACGCATTTTACAGAAGCGGAGCTGGAGGTTTTAATCACAGATTACACATCTGCATCAATGAAAGAAAGAAATATAAGATAAGAAATGGATAAGAAAAGAAAAAATAAATAAATAATAAGAAAAATTGTTAGTTCATATAATTACACATGCCACCCTCCCTTCATTGTAGGCTAATAAAAAATTTAACTTCTCTTTAACATCCTTTTTGAGTATATTATGTAACCATTTATGCATTTAATTTTCCAATTTAGTTTATCCAATTCACTTATAGCACACATCTTTGGACTGTAGGAGAAACTGGAGCAACCTGAGGAAACCCACGTGAATATGGGGAGGATTTGCAAGCTAAACACGGAAATGCCAACTGCCCCAGCCAGGACTTGAACCAGTAACCTTCTTGCTGTGAAGCAAATCACAGAATATTCTTTCTGTCATGCATCTAGAAAGGTGGCTGTCGCCTGTCTAACTGCTGTGGGCCACCAGTTAGAGTCAAAGTTCTCTCTGCCTCAACCAACAAGCAGTGTAAGAATTTGTCTGCACTTTTCCATATTTGAATTTCACTATTGTATCACAAACCAATCTTTTATTTATATTTAACCTATTAATTTATTTATTTAAATTCTAAAGTAGCTGAATAAGGTCTATCTTCAAAGATAAATTAAGTCACATGAGCATCACCTTAAGGTAACAAATGTATATGAAAAATAAGTTACACGTGGAAGGGTGTGTGCATAAAGCAGTGTAAAAAAATCATTCATTTTATTTCAGGAAATGAACAGTGCTTCAGACCAAACGTTTAATTTAATTAAACATATTTTTTGACAAATTATATTTCTTATCATTCTCCCAGCTTTGGTCTGTGTGGGTCACTAAGGTTTCCTCTGGGTCAGGCTGCAGGTAGGGTGTCATCATATAAGGCAGAAAAGAGTATCCTTTGTCCTCCAGCAAGTAACAATGTAATGCCCAGTAATAATTCAATCGTATAATTCAAATATAGTAAAAATAAACATTGTATAAGCAACATTTGCTTTTCACAGTGTTTTTTTTTAAATATATTTGTATTGTACACTTGAATTACTCTCTGAAAATCAGCCATTTAGCCTCAACATAGTGATGAATTGGAGTCAACACATATGAGCTATTTAGTGGAAGCAGTAATGATTTTAATAGTTGAAACACCAAAAGATTACAGACAGTAAATTAAGTTGTACCTGCACATCTATACTATCGACAGATTTCATATTATCTCATATATTTCATATGATGGAGCTTTAAAACCGGCTGCAATTAATGCACACAATAGCATTTGGAAACCCTGAACAAAATTATATTAAAAATATATCAAGTTGGCGTAAATAGAAGTATACATGAACAATGTCCTACATCTTAAAATATGAATATATTTTCCTACTAAAGACAAAGCTGCCACTTCTTATAATATTATATATAAGCTACAGAAAATGTGAGGGGTGCAGAAAGAGAAAGACAGAAAAAAAACTAGATTTCTATTTGAGATTCAAACTCGCTCCGCTGTACGCTTCGTTGTTCTTTAATGACACACTGTCCACTATGCTACTGCCTCAATCTGGAGCATCTGTGTAATGATACAAAGTGGCTACTGATCAAGGAACTGTACAAAAGTGTTTAAAACAGTTCAGTGCCAGGCATACTGTACAGATGGTCCTACACGCTATTGCCACATTGTACAGTTGCCTAAAATGCCCTGATGCGAATACAAAGAGCTGCACTGAATGTTTTCTAGGGTAAGCGCAGACTCATGGTTTGTCACGTTTGATTTTAAAAGATTTGTTAAACACATTAACCATTCTTTTGAAAAAAGACAACACTCATTCATATGGTTATGAAATTTGGTTATGAAAAGAACTACGCACTTACAACCCTTTCACAAAGAAAAAACTTGTCTATCTATGCTTCTATGTCCATAAATATTCTCATCAAAAGAGCATGCAATGCTCAGTAAACTCTCTGAAACAGACAAACTCTGGAACATAACCTGCTCTGGAGCAGGTTATCTTCAGAGATTAAGTTGCTATGGATACTCAACATACCCCAGAAGTTACCTCAGATTTTGGAACCAAAGCTGAAGTTATCTACTTACTCTCAAACTTACCCGGGTATGTCTCATAACCTGCTTTCTGGAATACCCCCCTGGCACACACACACACACACACACACACACACACACACACACACACACACACACACACACACACACACACAAAATAAGAATCCTCTTCTGTAGCTTTTATCAATTCTG
Source organism: Danio rerio (assembly GCF_052040795.2). Lineage (NCBI taxonomy): Eukaryota > Metazoa > Chordata > Actinopteri > Cypriniformes > Danionidae > Danio > Danio rerio. The sequence continues at coordinate 18,296,635 of NC_141039.2, read as the reverse complement.
CCCTGTCCTTATATACCCTTTACTTTAGTCAAAAACAAGCGTTTCCACAAATTAACCATTGATGAAAACCTCTACACTAATGAATAATGAAGATTAGAGGCAACGCAGTGGCTCAGCGGTTAGCACTGTTGCTTCACAGCAAGAAGGTTGCTGGTTCAAGTCCTGGCTGGGGCAGTTGGCATTTCCGTGTTTAGCTTGCAAATCCTCCCCATATTCACGTGGGTCTCCTCTGGGTGCTCCAGTTTCTCCTACAGTCCAAAGATGTGCGCTATAAGTGAATTGGATGAACTAAATTGGCCATAGTGTGTGTGTATGGGGAAAAAAAAGATTTGAGGATTGGAAATACATTTAGCTGATTTATTTTAGAGGTTTAGTGAAGGACGGTCATTTTTGATCCAAACGATGCATACAAAATTCTAAGAGAAAAGGAGCTTTTAGGTTCTTTAGTATTTTCAGACTGATTCAGCTAAAGCAGGGGTCACCAATCTCGGTCCTGGAGGGCCGGTGTTCCTGCAGGGTTTTGCTCCAACTTGCCTCAACACACCTGCCTGGATGTTTCAAGTATACCTAGTAAGACCTTGATTAGCTTGTTCAGGTGTGTTTGATTAGGGTTGGAGCTAAAATCTGCAAGACACCGGCCCTCCAGGAACAAGTTTGGTGACCACTGAGCTAAAGCATATGCACATTCAATGTTCAACAGAAGGGTGACACTGAAATTGACACATTTAAGTTTATGTGATCTTCTCCACGGTCCTTGACAACATTGTTATATGGTGTAAAAAATTCCAACCTTCAGTTAATTGTTGAAAAAAAAGGATATGCTAATAGACTAATGTGCTAATTGTCCAGAGTTGACAAATATTGAAAGAGGGAAAATTAAAATTACAAAGTTTTGACAAAGGGGATAACTGATGACAAAGTTCTGTCAAAAAGCAAGTGAAATGTATCAACTGTCCATCAGAGAACTCGACAAGTAATGTTTCTCTAGAGGAAGATGAGAATATTCAATGTATGTACCAATATTTTTTAAGTCTTTATTAAATCTATGTTTTCTTTCTGCATTGTAGCCTGGTTTGGAAATGTTATTGCAGTGAGTGATCAAGTGCTTGAGTGATAATGAGAAGCACAACAAGTTGCAAAAGAGAGGACTAGACCTGGGGCCTAACCGCATACGCACAAAGCTGTAAGTGTGCATACACAGAAAAAAATTCAGATGTATGAAACACTGCGTACGCTGAATCCCATGCATATTCTTTGTACATCCCAATGAACGTGAGAAGCCCCTGTCTGCAGCCCGCAGATCTGGGTGGGGATGAATGTGGGGCGGGGCTGCACATTCAGCCACGCCCACCTGTAATTTTATTGGTTAGTGGAAACGCAATAGCGTGAATGCCCACTAGGTGGTGTCAGTAAACAGGAAATGCATGTACAATTTCTTAAATATTGTTTTTATTGTTAATAAACACAAAAATGCACAAAAGTGGGCATTCTTGATGAGTGTTTTTATATGTTAATTATGTTAACAGTTATGTGAATTTCATAATGGTATTTTTCCTGCTAAAAAATATTACAAAAGACTCAAAAGACTCTTTTCACAATGGTGTCACTTCAGAAACGCAGTGATTTTAGTTCTGATATTTTAATGGTTTATTATTTTGCTTCAAAATGCAAATGCATATTGCATATTTACAGCAAATAAAGGTGGAGTCTGAAAAAATAAATAAATAAAAATGCAGTGCTTTTAGTTCAGTTTAATTTTTTCCCTTTGAATGGGAGAGTTCTCTGGAAAATTTACAATTGAAAATATTAAAATGATACTATTAAAAATATTGGGCATGTGTCCAATTGTTTCTCTTTCAATACTGCACTGCTTTGAGTTTTTTAAGAGCAGGGATAAGCTATTATTTATTAAGGGAAGTATATGTTTGTAACCTTTTTACTTATTAAATCAGATTATTTCATCATATGATGGATTTATTTTTACTTTGACGCTGCTATGAATATACATGTATATGATCTGTTATATGTAAATGTTCCAGCATGAGTAAAATTTTTTATTAATTTTTTTCATATTACATGATGTGTCATCTATGAATGCAATCAATTTCATTATTTATTATTTACTAATCCATTAAAGTTTTGTTCAGTTTATCCATTTGAATGAAGACAGTGCTCTGCATTTCATTTAATTAGAATAATAAATACACTTAATATTATATTAATAGTGTGGCACAAACGGCCAGTTTTATTTATTACTTATCTATCAGTACACAAATTAATGAAAATAAATTTGACATTAATAAGTGCAGCACTCGTGTAAACTTCAGATTTTTTTATTTGACAAATCCTGATAAATAAATACCAACTTCATCCTCAGAAAAAACACCAACACAACGCAATACAGTCAGTTGAAAGTCCCTCTTTCTCGGTTCAAGTAAAAATCTGGCAGATCTGTGTTTTTTAGATGTCAGATGTCTCACCTACAGAACATCTGTGTATGCACATGCACACGTACAAAAGGAAGACTGACAATTTATAGAAAATATTAATAATAATTTAAGATACAGCAGTTTGTGATTATTATTACCTTTAATAAACATAAAAACAATTATATATTTTTACAGGGAAATTCCTCTACAGCATTAAAGTAACAATCTGCAGTAAAAAGTGCTTGGCATATTCTGTACTCTTTATCATGTGTACACACACACACACACACACACGCACACACACACACACACACACACACACACACACACACACACACACACACACACACACACACAGCCTGCTTCTTGAATTTTGGATTACTGACAATGGTTTGGCGAGGCAGTGGCGCAGTAAGTAGTGCTGTCACCTCACAGCAAGAACGTTGCTGGGTCGCTGATTCGAACCTCGGCTCAGTTGGCGTATCTGTGTGGAGTTTGCATGTTCTCCCTGCCTTCGGGTGGGTTTTCTCCAGGTGCTCCGGTTTCCCCCACAGTCCAAAGACATGCGGTACAGGTGAATTGGATAGGCTAAATTGTCTGTAGTGTATGAGTGTGTGTGAATGTGTGTGTGGATGTTTCCCAGAGATGGGTTGCGGCTGGAAGGGCATCCGCTGCGTAAAAACCTGCTGGATAAGTTGGCGGTCCATTCCGCTGTTGTGACTCCGGATTAATAAAGGGACAAAACCGACAAGAAAATGAATGAATGAATGAATGAATGAATGACAATGGCTCAGCAGGTCCTGGATGTCAGTGAGAGTTGCAGAAATGTCCCATCACCATCCTGTGTGACAACTCTCAGTAGGATCCACTGCAGGATCTCAGGCGGCATCTGTACAAAATAACCAACAATCATCAACATGTCGCTTAACATACAGTATATTAAAGTTAAACTCAAAGAATTAAATATGTTTGTACTAGGCATGCCCCCTCCTTACATTCCCCTTTGCATCAGTTTCATGCATGGGTTATAAAGTAAACAAAAAAAAGAGAACATGAAGTGTAAATAAAAATACAAATTATTAAATGCACAAATCTATTAAAACAAAAGGAGAGAAAGAACTGAGGTAAAATAAAATAAAACAGAGAATATGCTCCTAAGGAATCATAGTGATGACTATATATCAATGCCAATGATCTGCAAACAGAATGTAGTATAGATCAGTCTGACTGTCTTCTAAGTAAATAAAACCACCAACTGTACGATCAACCTGGAAAACGCCAACCCTAACACAGAAAACATTTTTTTTAAGGCTTTAAAACTTCATATCTCCTTAAAGGCCTTTAATTAAATAAATGACACTGTAATGAAGTTTACGGCCCTTTGGCCGCCGGGAAGAAGGAGGCGGAGAACCGACGGAGCTTTAAAATGATTTATTAATAACAGTGACGGCAGCTCCTCACGGAGACTGCCGTCTCTAAACCAAAACAAACGGACGGCAGCTCCTCACGGAGACTGCCGTCAAACTGAAAGCAAAAGTAAAATAACATGCCCGGGCCCAGTCCTCTCTCGGCTTCCTCTGCCATCGGTCCTCCTTTTATGGTCCAGAGCTCCTTCCGTGTGATCCGAGGCAGGTGCACACCGCACGTGTATCCACTTACGCGGTGGCCTCACCCCGTTCCCACGGCTCTCGGCCACGCCCCCTCGCCACAGACACATAATACGTGAGGTGTACTGCACTATAATATGACCATTTACATGACAGAAGATGTGTACTTACCATGCAGAGATGAAAACCGGAATCGAAAGCATACATTACATCAACGTCTGTTTCCGTGAACCAATGAAAGACTTGTAGGCGGAGTGACATGTTTAGTCCCGCCCATTTATGCGGGCTGCAGACGGGTGTACTTGATGAACGTGAAACTAAGCGCAACATGCATGAGCGCAAAACCCTTCCCTGCCTCCTCCCCCGTATGAATATGCTAATGAAAAAAAAGAGAAACTTTGAACAGAATGTGAATTGGAGGTGCTTCTTTCGGAGGTAGAACGGAGAAAAACTTTGTTATTTGCAAGTTTGTACTCCGGAAATAATAACAAAAAAAATAAATTAATAGATTGGGAGACTTTAGCTGACGTGGTTAACACAGTTAAATTTGAACATCGCACTAAATGGATTAAAAAAAGAAATAGTGAGATGTATAGATGCAAAATTTTGTTGTACCAGTTACAGTCTGGGTGGCGCAGCATGTAAAACGCATGTCAACATGTTTTGACACGTACGAGCATGAACTCGGTTCTTCTTCTTCTTTTTTTTCCCCCCGCTACATATCAGATTTTGGCTACTATTTATCACAAGGAAGACAAGTAGGAATCATTAATAAGTCTGTGCATCATATTTTATTTGCACATTTATTAAATGGAAATGTTTCTGATTCACGCATGCAAATTCATCTTCAGATGTCTTTATAGCATCTGCTAGATGAACCCGTCTCATACAGCTGCCATTGCACGTCTCAAAGACACTTTGTTGAGTGTAATTTAACACAACTGTCTCTAAGAGTCACCAATGAAAATAAAACAAACACGCACAAAAAATGTGCGTACGCCAGTCATGAAGTTGGCGTGGAGCTGAGCACATTCCCATGTTTATTTCATCGTGATTCTGAGCGTGAAACCTGGCGTACGCAAAGTTTTTGTGCATACGCAGCGTTGATACATGAGGCCCCTGGACATTTGTGTTTCTTTTTGCTTTTTTTCAGTTTAGTAGCAGTCTCAGTGAAAACTGCTGTCTGTTTGTTTTGTTTGCTCTATAAAATTATTTAAAAGTTTGTCGTTTGTCGTTTCTCTGGCCTACTTCTTCCAGTGGCCATCAACTTTACTACAGTTACATCATAGAGTGGCAGGTAAAATATTTTAGAGAAAGTCAAAATCAGCCCAAAGTCAGAAATATTTGGACAGGTTTTATTGAAAGCTCGATTAATTCTTGTAAATTTCATACATATATATATATATATATATTAGTGCTGTCAAAATTAATGCAATTAACACAGTTGCAGTTTTTTACATTTTTTTTTTCCTGTTGTGGCTTCTTATGATCTGATCGGCCCATAAAACACTTAACAGATTGACATGTTTGCTTTCCGGACAGAGCGGCCATGTGACATTAGCTACAGCCCATTGGTTATTTTCTTTAATGACATTGGACTGACCCAATTACAAACTTCCATGTTGGGCTCTGTGTAACGTAGGTGTGTATTTGTCAAAACAGTCGAGAGTCACACCTGCTTCTTATGCGCGAGAGAGCAGAAGTGAAGAGCAGGCGCTTGCCTTTTACGTCTCTGACTCTCTGCACTCTGCAGCATGCAGCGGGGCACAGATCAATATATTCCTGTGTATTCTATCTAGTTACCTATCTGTAGATATAAATATATTTTTTTCTTTTTTTACTTTTAATCTGCACCACTTCCTCCTATACTGTTTCCTTAACCTGCAAGTCTTTATTTTACAAATGATAAAGATTGTCTGCTTCTCAAGCTCTATGAGGAGTGTCAGTCATGTATTTTAAGATGCACTCGAAGACAATTGCATGAGATATCATGACATTGTGTTTTTAATTGTCAGCATGATGTGGACTTATAGTTAAAATAATATTTATACAATAGGGTTATAATAATAGTTTTGTAGTTTGGGCCCAAACAAATATTTGTTGCATTTTCCAATTGTTTAAGTTCATTTGATTGACAATGTAAAATCTTTTAGCTACGTTTGATGTTTCATTGTTAGGTTAAACATTTTTTTAGGGTCTCTGACACATTGCTTTTATTATTTATCTTTATTTTATTAATTAACATTAACTGTGTGCGTCAGCAGGCATTTTTTTGTCATGTCCATTATTTATTAGGCTCCCTCAAAACACACAGGTACACACATTTCCAGTGTGGACTATAATTTAATTATAATAAATTTTTTTTTTTTAATTTGTCAACTATCATTATTTCCTATATATGGCTTCTGTGCTTTTATAGAATGAGTTAAACATATTTAAGGGCGTGGGGTGATGGCGAGCATTTTAATTGATGTATTGGGCTGCTCTGGCACAAAATGCTAGGGCTGATTATTTTGTCCCAGTCCAGCCGTGCAATCTGTACAATTGTTTATATTCAATACTTTATTATTATTATTATAATTTTCCATATCTGTAATACTTGTATTTTGGCATTTTTTGCAGTCCACTTAGAATCCAACATGGAAATTAATGTTTTCTTTATTGGCATTGATTGTTTTGAAACTCAAATGGCATTAACATGCCTGTATTTTATTTCTGTAATAAATATGGCTGTCAAGCCAGGTGTCTGATGGTTTATTGTATGTATGTTGTTTACATGAATAAATCTGTGTTACAAGTTAAACAAAAATTCTAATAATCAATTGTATTTTGAATTTAAATAGTATTTGTCTTGCGTTTACATTAATTTTACATTCAAATAGCCAAAATTACAAGTTTCAGTCTTTTAAATGTGATTAATCGCGATTAATCGTGATTAATTTTTTAAAAAAAAGTGTGATTAATTAGTAAATTTTTTTAAATCGATTGACGGCACTAATATATATATATATATATATATATATATATATATATATATATATATATATATATATATATATATAACATAGCTTGGTGCACAAACTCTGTCATCGTTGGGAGACATTGCTCTGCTAACCTGGAATTCCTAATGGTTAAATGTAGACCTTTTTACCTACCACGGGAGTTCACATCCACCATAATATCTGCTGCTTATATTCCTCCCGACGCTGATGCAAAGCTGGCTATGAACGAACTTCATGCAGCCATCAGCAAACAACAGACTGCTCACCCGGAGGCTGCTTTTATTGTTGCGGGGGATTTTAATCACTCAAACTTAAAGACAGTGCTCCCTAAATTCCATCAAAACATTCTCTGCCACACAAGGGGAAACAAAACATTGGACCATGTTTACACAAACATAGCTGAAGCCTATGCTGTGACCCTTCTCCCCCACCTGGGTCAGTCAGATCACCTTTCTTTGTTCCTTACCCCCAAATACTCACCCCTCATCGACCGTGTGAAGCCATCAGCGAGGACCATCAAAGTGTGGCCAGCGGGGGTAGACTCCACACTCCAGGACAGGTTTCAACACACAGACTGGGGTATGTTTGCTTCCCAGGCCACACATGGCTCTTACACAGACATTGACAGTTATACTTCCTCTGTTCTGGAATATATCAACACCACCATAGACAGTGTTACAACCCAGAAACAAATCACCCCATACCTGAATCAGAAGCCATGGATGAACAAGGAGGTGCGCCTCCTGCTGAAGGCACGCAACACTGCCTTCAGATCAGGGGATGCACAGGCCTACAGCACTTCCAGGGCTAATCTGAAGAGGGGCATCAAAAAGGCCAAGCACTGCTACAAGCTTAAGCTAGAGGAGCACTTTTCCAACTCTGATCCTCGGCGCATGTGGCAGGGCATCCAGGCCATCACCAACTACAAACCCAGCCAGTCCACACCCACAGCCACTGACGTCTCCTTCCTAAACGAGCTAAATGACTTTTATGCCCGCTTTGATAGAGACAATAAAAAACCCTACACCAGGATCACTTCCTCCACCGACCACTCACCTATCACACTCAACTCCTCAGAAGTACACACCGTACTGAGTCGTATCAATGGGCGTAAGGCTGCCGGACCAGACGGTATTCCTGGGCGTGTCCTCAAAGTATGTGCAGAACAGCTCGCTGGGGTATTTACAGACATTTTCAACCTGTCGCTCAACCTAGCAGCTGTGCCAACATGCTTTAAAACCACCTCTATTGTGCAAGTGCCCAAACACTCCAGCCCAACATGCCTGAATGACTACCGGCATGTAGCACTCACACCCATCATAATGAAGTGCTTCGAGCGGTTGGTCCTGCACATCTAAAAGACTCTCTGCCACCCACAGTGGACCCACATCACTTTGCCTACCGTGGCAACAGGAGCACAGATGATGCAGTCTCTATAGCACTGCACTCTGTACTCACACACCTGGACAATAAAAACACTTATGCACGAATGCTGTTTGTGGACTTCAGCTCAGCATTCAACACTGTCATACCCTCCAAGTTACTGATCAAACTAAGGAACCTGGATATCGACACATCACTCTGCAACTGGATTATGGACTTCTTGACTAACAGACCTCAGAATGTTAGATCAGGCCACATCTGCTCCACCACCGTCACACTCAACACTGGTGTACCACAGGGCTGTGTGCTGAGCCCCTTCCTCTACTCCCTTTTTACCATTGACTGTAGGCCTGTTTATAGATCCAACACCATCATCAAATTTGCAGATGACACCACAGTGATTGGTCTAATCAGCAACAATGATGAGACTGCCTACAGGGAGGAGATACAGCATCTGGCCACTTGGTGCACCGACAATAATCTGCTCCTTAACACCAACAAGACCAAGGAGCTCATTGTGGACTTCAGAAAGGGACGAACAGGCTCACATGATCCCATCCACATCAATAGGATGGTCGTTGAGCCTGTCTCATCCTTTAAGTTCCTGGGGACCCACATCTCAAAGGACCTTTCCTGGTCCACCAACACTTCCAGCCTGATCAAGAAGGCTCACCAGCGCCTATTCTTCTTAAGACAACTGATGAAGAACCAGCTTTCATCAGCCGTCTTGGTGAACTTCTACCGCTGCACAATAGAGAGCATTCTGACAAACTGTGTCACAGTCTGGTATGAAAGCTGCTCTGTTGCTGAGCGTAAGGCACTGAAGCGGGTGGTGAAAACTGCCCAACGCATCACAGGGACCACACTGCCAGCCATAGAGGACATCCAGAAGAAACACTGTTTGCGCCGAGCACGCAGTATTCAGCAGACTGAAAAACAGCTTTTTCCCCAGAGCTGTCTCCCTCCTGAACTCTGCCCCACACTGACTCTTTTGCTCCCCAATACACCCCCCACTCTCCTCTAACTTAAACTCCTCACAATAACTGCACTGTTTAACATTTGCACGTTTGAAAATTTGCACATTCACTGCACCACATTGAACTGTTTACTTATTGAACTGTACATATCCACTGCATATGGGGATTTGTAATTATGTACACACCCACTATACATATACACTTGTAATCATGCTTATTTATCTCCATACTACTGATTATTAATAGCAACCTGTACATATATTCATATATTGTAACATATACACTTGTAATCATGTTTATCTATCCCTGTACATATATTCATATATTGTAACATATACACTTGTAATCATGTTTAGCTATCTGCACACTACTGATTATTAATAGCAACCTGCACATATATTCATATATTGTAAATCTGTTCATAGCTTATCCAACCTGGATATAATGTTCATAGTACATCCATCTGTAAATATCACCATAGTTTTCTATAACTGCACTTTATAACTTATTCCTGTATCCTGCACTTGCTGCTATTGCACTGCTGGTTAGACCTAAACTGCATTTCGTTGCATTGTACTTGTACATGTGTAATGACAATAAGGTTGAATCTAATCTAATCTAATATATATATATATATATATATATATATATATATATATATATATATATATATATATATATATATATATATATATATATATATAAACATATTCATTCATTAACTTTTTTTGTCAGCTTAGTCCCTTTATTAATCCGGGGTTGCCACAGCAGAATGAACCGCCAACTTATCCAGCACAGTTTTACACAGCGGATGCCCCTCCAGCCGCAACCCATCTCTGGGAAACATCCACACATGCTCATACACTACGGACAATTTAGCCTACCCAATTCACCTATACCGCATGTCTTTGGACTGTGGGGGAAACCGAAGCACCTGGAGGAAATCCATGCGAATGCAGGGAGAACATGCAAACTCCACACAGAAACGCTAACTGAGCCAAGGTTCGAACCAGCGACCTTCTTGCTGTGAGCGACAGGACTACCTACTGTGCTATATATATATATATATATATATATATATATATATATATATATATATATATATATATATATATATATATATATAAGCTAAATAGCTTATACCCACCTGTTTAGTAGAAACCTGTTGTAAAAACCATTTTATATAAGTGCATATTCCATCTATTAAGTAAATAAACTGCCACTTTTCTAATTAAATGACACATATAAATTTGAGTTCATTCTCTAGAATGGTTTGGAGTATCTTGTAGCAAAACAAAATGTAGCTATTAATTAGATTAATTCTCGATTGGTAAAAAGTCTGACCACCTTTTTTTGTGAACGTGTAAAGTCTTTGTAATGTTTCTATGTTATGTTATATGTGACATCGCTGCAAAACTAGTTTCATCCAAAGTGGACAATAAATTCAGACAAACAAACTTTTATGGGTGTGTAAGCAGGCATGGGCGGTATTTATGATTGTCAGCCAGCCATTATCAAGAACAACAGCAATAAGTGTCATTGTGTCATTTACCATTTACTATTTAGTTAAAATGTATTATAGTTATAATTGTAAATGCAAAGATGAGACAAAAAAATGAAAAGCACAATGACAGTATGACTTTACTGACAAAAGTTGACAAAACAAAACAAATGATTGTAAGTAACTGTCTCATTTACAATTGTGTTACTTATTTAGATTCTTATTTGTGTCCTTTTTACACAGCATCATGGAAGTGCGGTGCTAGGTAACAAGAACATGTGAGGTGCATATAGTGAACAATTAACAAAGGAAAAAACAAATGAAACACATTTAAAGCTCTCAAAAATAAATGTTGATAAGTAAACAAAAGCATATTAACAATTTTCGTAGCTTGTTCTATCTTGATATATTTTTTATTTTGATTCTGATTTTGTGCTGTCTCATGTTATGGTTATTTAATTTCATTAATAATGTTCAATGCTTTATTTGAACAAATTATTAACATTCAGAGCATTTATTGGTTTAAATTGTGTGTGTGTGTGTGTCTGTCTGTGCGTGCGTGTGTGTAGAAATATTGCCTCCTTATACCAAACTGTTTGACATGCACTACTGGTCTTAGTTTCTTCAATTCTATGGGTTTACATTTTTATCTTCTATGTGAGTTTATATTGGCCCATATTTTTCTCATCATCAGCCTTCATGAAAAAAAAAAAAATACAGCATTACCACCATTCCTCACCTGTTGGTGTTCATTCAGATTGTAATAGCACACTGATCTGCCTTTTTCACCCCATCACCAGGCACTGGTGCAGATATATCAGTCTCAGCTTTACTTTTCAGGCTTGCTTGAAATGAGGTGAGGTGGAATGGGGGTGGGCAACAGACCCTGAGCTGGTAATTCAGTTCCATTCAGACCCCATCTGCCGGGAGGCTGTTTCCATCAAGTGTGTGCTGGTGGCCCTAAAAAAGCACTGGCACTCAATCACAGAAGAGCTGAAAATGGAGTGAGAATGGTGAGTCAGAAAGAGCTAGTCTAATCTCAGACGCCGAAATAGACAGTAGTAATAGAACTGAGAGAGTCTCTGGTTGAGTGGAGAATGACTGAGAGAGACTAAATCACATAGGGAAAGATGCACTGTATTTGGCTCAAGGTGACCAATAGGCTAATCACAAAGAGTGTTGAGCATGAAAAACAAATGGAACAAAAACATTAAGATTTTTTTAATTTTATTTTATTAATGAACAATTTGAATACATTTTTATATTTGATAGTTACAGTGCAGCTACCCATATAAGCCTGTCTGTGGTTTTATGTGTTTATTTAGAAGTGACTGGGGTCTCTGTAAAACTATGTAAGATGGGGGTTTTCCTATATTCTGTTTCCTGCCTCAGTTCCCTTGCTATCTGTTTCACCTGTGGTAAGTTTGTAATCAGTCTGTAGCTGCATCTCAAATTACACACTATATACTATGTACTTATGCACTGAGTACTTTTGCACTTAACACTCAACAGCATGGTATATGTATGTAGTGTTGTCCCAAATGCAACATTAATGTTTTTTTTAACTAAGCGGACATCGGGAGGCAGTATAGTCACTCTCGTAGGAAAATTTAGCTTTCACAATCCAAAATAAATATCGTAATCCAACATCAGTTCCTGAAAGCTCCGCACCTTCTGCTAGGTGAGCATAGCAGCCGCCGTTTAGTGCGTGAAGTGTATAACATTCCATACTTTATTTTACCAGTTGAATGAGTGCATCATCCAAGTGTCTATAGTGTGGATGCACTACTTGCACTAATTATATTACAAAATGGCCTAGAATAGTGCGATTTGGGACACACCTTGCGTATTTAAGTTGCAATTTCTCCCCAGTTTTTTAACATCTTTACATCATTTTATGTCAGAGTCTCCCTGTAGTTTGGATCGGTGCATGTTCTGCTGGAGTGAATTCAATATATGTTAACTTGATCTCGGGCAACTACTCCTTGTTTGTTTTCACAGCACAGCATTCATAATACTCTTTATATGTGTGTCATACAACAGCAGTAGTTTTTTAGCTCCGAATTTAATACGACTGCAATTTTAAGTGATCCTAAAATTTACACTGTATTTCTAATTGTAAGAACGGATCACATTCATCATTTATGACTTAATTCAGAGTTTTGATTTATATCTGTTCCCTTAAACTTCAGTTATATGTTAATTAGGGACCAGACACCGCTCAGAGTTTCACGCCCCGGGTTTGCGTGTCTTCTCACGGACAGTATGTCGACACTCTGAAATTATTGAAAGGGTGCAGGATTAACTATATTATTCAAATTGGCTGGTTGCAAACTGCTCACTCATTCCTACAAGAATAGCAAATTTAGCCAAGCCCATGCATTTTGCTACTTGCTACTTAGATGATTAAAGATCTCCATGCTGTCGTGCCACACTGCTCCGTACAGTCAAATGTTTCTTTAGAATCAAAAGTCTGATCAAGTCAAATCATAAAGGTAGCGCAGACTCCACTTAATCTACTGGATATTAAAAGATTTCAGGAGAATTCAGAATAAATCAAAACTTAAAATTTTATTTGTCAGGTAAAATTGTATTATGCCAATTACATAATAAAACAACCAGAAAGCCAATTCAGAGATGATACTGTAAACACACAACATCCATTACTAAAAGACAAATCAAAGAGTTAGAGATGCATACCTGACCAGAGAAGTACATGGCAGCATAAGTCTCAGAGATGCTGCAACGGGGTGTCTTGGCTACAATATCCCAATAATATTTGTTTACGTTTCTTTTAAATACTTAACTCAGAACAAACAGCCATAAATTAATAATAGAAGCGTCACCGAGACCCTTGCCTGGTGAATTTGAGGTGTTAATCATCTCAAGAGGAGGAGCATCTGGCAGAGATCTTCATTCATTCATTTATTTCTTGTCGGCTTAGTCCCTTTATTAATCCGGGGTCGCCACAGCGGAATAAACCACCAACTTATCCAGCAAGTTTTTACGCAGCAGATACCCTTCCAGCCGCAACCCATCTCCGGGAAACATTCACACACACACTCATACATCACGGACAATTTAGCCTACCCAACTCACCTGTACCGCATGTCTTTGGACTGTGGGGGAAGAGATCTTATCAAATAATTAAGCTCCTCATTGATGTATGGAAAGGAGATGATATGTTCATATATTTTTATATTATCTTTAAATTTGTACAATGTAAGGCATTAGTAACTATTAATATAAATGTTTGTTATGTTATTTGTTATTATTTGTTTTTTTATATTACTTGAATAAACCATTAGTTACATTATATTGTATTATTAAAATTTATAAACTATTACCATAAATATTTATACCACTATTAAGCCTTATACTATTCTGTGTGTGCGTTCTATATTCGTGATTGCTTAATTACCACATTATATTTAGCTTGTTCTGATAGATTTAAAGTAGTAATTTATTAAAAAATGTACAAATTTTCTTTGTTTTATCTTCCTATACTGAATAAATCTGTCTAATTTAGTTTGTGTTCTATTGTGATCTTCTAGGGTGTTTGTGAGTTACTTAAAAAGTAAAAAAAGGTTACCTAATCAACATATGTCATCTTTTAGGTAAACACCATTAAGTGATTCCTGGAGAAATTCTGCTCTCACTGCTTGTAACGTTATGCGCTCACTTTCCTCAGCCCGTTTTTAATTTTGATTTTGTAAAATGTGCAAGAAACACATCGAAAATGGTCTCAAACTTTATTACACTTAATTTGTAATAGCGTAGTGTTGCTGTTTAATTACTACTCATAATCAGGTTGTCATGTCCATGATGAAACTGTATTTCGTGTTTGTAAAGTACACCCATCATAAATTTATCAGTCATGTAACACACAAAGAAAATGTTGTATCTGTGTCTGTTCTAATCGCAGATTTTGGAATTATACCCTCGTAAAATTAAGAGTACGTTTAGTTTCCTTTAAGATTTTATTATTTCAGATGTGTGAATTTTATTTACGCACAAAATATTTATGACAGTGATTTTACCCCATACTTTAAAAGCTCTGGTAAAAACAAATCCAATAAAATGGAGAAAATATAATTTATGGCAGCTTGTATGAGGATGTTTTCAAAGAAAGAAAATAACAACAGCAGCAGCAACAATAGTAAAAAACAAACAAACAAAAAAATGAATAAACAAACTTGGCAATACCATTAGCCATGGCAGTAACAAGGCCAACTAATGGTCAGTTTTTTGTCTGTTCCATTGTTTAAAGGTCTTCTTGCCACTAATGACCCTATCAAAATGTGAGCGACAAATATGATTGGGTCATGTGGTCTTCATTCATGAGAGAGATCTTCTGTTTTAACACCATGGGCTCTATTTTGCTGATCTAGGCGCAAAGCGCAGGGCGCAAAAGTATTAAGGGGTGTTAGAATCCACTGTTTGTCAGGTGTGTCTGTATAAAGGACCCAAAAGCAGAGGAGTTCAATTCAATAGGGTTTTTAATAAAATAAGCAAAAAGAAAGTGACTCAGCATTTGCTGAGATCCCAGAGCAGATCTTGAACTTTAGTAAAAAAATAAACTGAAAACTGGACCACAGGCAATGTTCAACAGTACAGGAAAAATACCAACAAAAATTAGTAGCACCACATGAAAAAGAAAAATCAGGAGTGGGCTAAATTTCAATCAAAAAATAAAGTTAGTCTTTGGTCCAGGCCTGGTAATGCAGGAGAAGGGCAATGGCAACGCAAAAGATCAGCTCTCCAGTAGGGCAGACCAAATCCGGGATGGATCCAGGGAACTGGACAGAGAACACAATGATAATACAACAGACCGCCAAGAAGGCTGTAAGAAATCCAACACTCTGACAAAAGGAGAAGCGAAACACCCTCAGATATAGGAGCAGCAATTAGCAGAAATGAAAGGCAGCTGGCAGTAACATGTGAGGCTACTAATTGTAAAAGACGATCAGCTGAGTAAAGTTACACAGCAATTTGGAGACAAATTAGAATGTTGTCAGTAAGGAAAGATAGAAAACGCTGTCAGAAAAGAAAGAGGGCAAAGTTCAAACCCGGGTTCTGACACTTTTGCTATTTTAAAAAAAAATCTGCTTTGCGCCACAGCACATTTGTAAGTGGAAAAACTGAATGCTTCACTAGTGAGAAAAATGTTAAACAGCATATACAGTGCGAGAATGAAAGATAAAGCTCCTCATTCTTTGCTTGCACTTTCACTCTCGGGGATAGGGAAATGTGTTGTACACACAGACATCCATTAGCCTTTTCATAATTATTTTGTTTATAAAGCGCAAAGATTTATTTCAAAACAATTTTTTTTAAAACTCAGTTCTAATTTCCAGCAAGTGAATAATGAACAATAATAACAAAGTGTGTTCAAAATATTTTCAAAATATTTATTTTCAAATACACATGCTCTGCCCCATATGGTCTTGAACCTGACAGGTGGGCAAGTCTAAGCTTGTTTTTAATAATGCAAATATAAATATGCATATAATAAATAATACTAGTACTAATAATGACATAACATAAAGCAAATTGTCATGAATAAACTAAAAAAGTCCTCCAAGATGAAGAACGCATGGAGGCAGTGGTTTTTATTTTTATGTAGACTAGAAAATAATAATTTTTGAAATAGTTTAATCCTTTAAGTCTCTTTCATTTGTAAAGATATATGCGTATTGCTGTACACTCTGTGTATCAAGCAATGTTTAAGCGAGGCGCGCAACTAATGCACTCTGCGCTGGACTTTAGAAGAGCTTTGATCTGGTCTATTGAACAGTCTATTATAGTTCCTCAAAATAGCAACGTGCCAGCAATACGCCTTAACATGCCTCCTTTTTTAGACCAGAACACCTATGGGCCCACACAAGGGCGTAGGTTTGCACTTGACATTGGTGGGTACTGGGGACGAGTCACCCCCGCCAAGAGTGAATAATGTTTATATATATATATATATATATATATATATATATATATATATATATATATATATATATATATATATATATATATATATATATATTTTATATATATTGCTTTTTATTATTTAACTGCTATTAAAATGTATTATTAAGTAATCCTATTTTCTTACAATTTATTAAGTTAAATTAAATAGTCATGCACGTAGCCAAGGGGGGTCAGTTGGTTTGAAAGACCAAAAGTTGGATTATTATTATTATGTTTGAATTTATTTTATTATTCAAATGGCTAAATTCTCACTGAGGAAGGTTGAATGCGCTGGCCAGTTTGTTATTTGCCTAGGCTTCAGTTTTTAATTTAAATCAAGTTTTAACAGATTTCCCAAAGAAAATTATAATTATAAAATTGTATTTTAAAAATAAGTATATTTCCTATTTGAAGAGTTTAGATGCAAAAACCTCTAAATGCCATTTAATATTTACTTCTAAAATGAGCATTTTTCTCCAACTCCTGTGTGTGGACTCAGTGATTTACCTTATATAGTGACAAATACGTTATTTTCATTGCCTTTAAAGTGAAATAACTGAACATGAATATACAAGGCTGAGAAAAATGCTCATTTTACATGGCATTTAGAGGTTTTGGCATCTGTACTTTTCATTTCTTTATTCTAAGAATTTAAAGTCCTAATTTCTAGCTTTAATAAAAACTTTAATAAAACTTACAGTTTAAACGTGTAAATAAAGCAATTTTACAAAATGGTAGGAAATAGTTTTGGTACATCAAAAAGTGTAGTTATAATAACTATCCAACAAGATTATCCAGCAACAATTAGTTCTTAATATGTCACTAAAATGTATTATTTATACCTCAGATGGATAACTGCAAAAAGGTTGTTTTTCAGAAAACAAATAACCCCTCCTTTCAATAAGCTGGCTACAGGCCTGAAAGTGTCATGTTAAAATAATGTTTATTAACTAATGAAGAGAGAGTTTAATAAAGACTTTCGTTGTCTCATAGTATTATTGAAAGATGGAGCACAGGCTGTAGTTTTTCTGACAAATTGTTTCACCTGAACTTGGAGATGTTACTCTAAGAGATTAGGAGAACTGGCAGGGTCATATACGTTTACAAGTAGGTGTTTATTCTGCAGTTAGTTTTCATGGAATATTGTTTACCGACTATTTTAGTCTGCTTTAACGTTAGACTGACGGTAAAAGCGGTGAAAACGCCAGCAATAGCAGGATTACCATGATGGACTCATTCAGTAGCAAACTTGAGTTTATGTGACTTACACTTTTGGTTGAAAAAAGCTCTTTATGTCCATCTTTTTTGATACCTCCATCCTCACTTGTGTGTGTCTGTTATACACCTCACACACATCGGGAACTTCCCCCTGCGCAGTTGTTTTGGCGGCGATGTTTGTATCTGAAACTATGATATGAAAGCAGCCACTTACATAACAGCAGGGAAAGGCACAGCCAATCACAATGTTCATATGTGTTTGGGGGCGGAATGAGTCGAGGAGAGAACGTGATTTAACCCTTTCAGCATGTCTAGGTTTATACTGACAGCGCAATGTTTTTAAGTGAATTAAATTATTGGTGGGGACATTTCAGTAGTTTGTGGATATTGGTGGGGACACGTCCCCACCGTCCACCCTAAATCTACACCCCTGGGCCCACATATGAGCGCAAATACATTTGCTATTTAAACAGCGTGCTGCAAAACATTAAAACGACCCATGCACCGAGCTGAAACTAGCAAACAAAAATTGCGTCATGCCACATTGCGCCAGGTGTATGAAAGGGCCCTACATCATTATGTAACAGTAATTATGATTCAACTTTTTCATTTGCAATGGGTTCATCATTGATAGCCTTGACAGGTCTTCTGTCCCTGACAGGTCCTCTCCATCACATAAAGTTGTGGTAGTGCAATTATGTTCAAAGAGACAAAGAGTTCTGGGACTGCATTAGTAACCTTACCCGATCTTCTGTTGTCTACAGTTTAATAAGTTGATCTTTTAAGTTGAGCTTGCTTTTCTTTGGCTTCTTGCTGTGAGTTACTATGCTAACCACTTAGTCACCATGCCACCCAATATGTCTGCTGTAGACCTTTTTTGTTACTCGAAGACAAAAAAAAAAAAAAGTGGCTCAGGGTAAGTTCACAGAAATGTGTTTCTTATTTGGATATCAACAGGCAAGTTGTTGGCACAACATTTGATTAAACCTGGAAAAAGTGTATACAGCAAAACACAACATCACATAAATTTCATTCTGCTGTCTTTGAAATCTAAAAATAGTGCCAAAAGACAATGGTGGACAAAATCACCAACCACCATAGCCAGGAATAAAAACTGCATTATTTAAAAATGAAAAAAACTCAGTGCAAGTAGTCTACTAGAGAGTCTGACAATAGAATGTATGGCATTTCAATGATTATTAACAAAGGAAAAAAGGGAAAAGAAAGAATGTTAGAAACATGTAACCACTGACTACCATGTTAGTTCTTTTTCCTGCTATGCATGTCAAAGGGAACAGGTTTTTAACATTATTTTACATTCTACATTACAAACTCAAATTCGTTTAGAGTCTAGGATGATTTAAATTTTAAAGCTAAATTAAATACACATCTCTTTGCATTATCATACACATAAAACACAAATGCTTTTAAAATCCAAAAGGATTGTTAGTCTGCATTATTTAGGGCCACTGGAGCCGGGATCACTTACCAAAAGGCATAATAATTTAAACGGCATTTATGCTTATGTTAGTCTGTTTTTATTATCCCTGAGCTTTCCATAATCCTGGACCAGGCCGTATCCTGAGCAGCTGCAGTGGTGCTCATAGAGGAGTGGAGAGCATGACACTGATTTCTGTAAGACTCCAGTGACAGATGAGTCTTCACATTGATTCTAAAGGGCCAGCCTGTACACTAGCCAGTGACCTCTCCCACCTGCAGCTTCTTCATGATGAACATTCAGCTTTCTCATCCCTTCGGCGCCTAGACTGTAGCTCTGCACAGGAAGTTTGGCCATAGGAGAAATGGTTGTGCTTGTTGTGCCTGGTTTTTCTCAAGTTTTTTTTCCTTCACTTTCATCAAATGGTGAAGTTTGTTCCTCACTGCTGTCGCCACTGGCTTGCATGGTTTTGGACTTGTGGAGCTGCGCATCAATGGATTTGCTCTTTAGTGTTTGAAATCTCGGCAGTGACAATTAACCCACACTGAACTGAACTGAACTGAACTTTAAACTCTGAAAACTGGACTGACACTTTCAATTAATTACAATCTTATATGTTAAATTCCTTTGACACATTCTACATCGTAAAAGCACAATAAAGATGAATTAAATTTAATGGTGGCATAATTTTTAGTTTTGGGTGAACTCTCTTTGATGTATGTTTTTAAATTGACCCATATTATGGATATTTTATACAGACAAAAACAATAATCACTGAAGACAACTTAAAGCTTTTTGGATTTATTCTATTTTAATAATATTCAGACTACAGTTCTGCATCATCTTTACTAATTTATTTTAAAATAGTCATAATATTGCTTAAGTATGAGTAATATGTTCACTTTTATTCTCCAAAATATAATCTGCTACTTTAAGTTTTAGATTTTTTTTTCTTGAGTCTCCCTCATTTGTAAAATTACCCAGAAATGTAGTATAACCTGCTCTCTGTAAAAACCCCTGGATGCTGCTGTGTTGTCTTTTATACTTGATGCTCTTTCTTGCCCAGTAATGTACCCTTAAATGGAGCACACTTCAAGCCAGAGAAGCAAGAGGCAATGTGAGCACATTTCCTCTTAAGGATAAGGCCATTTTTGTTGATCTTGTGTTTGCCTAATACCCACATGCCTCACTCTGTGCCCCACTCTTTCCCATGACTGGCAAGTCTCTCTTTCTCACTGAGTGCTTGGTGAAAACCATCTATCATAGTCATCTGCCCTGAACCAGTGTTGCTTTAGCTCCTGGTGGTAGAAGAGGGGTGTGATTGACAAGATTAAGTATGAGCCTTCACACATCCTGCAGAAGTACCTGAGAGAGAGAAAGACAACTGGTCTCCTGCATGTGTATCTGTCTCTATGACTTTTGTGTAGAGCTATCGTTATGCAAAACTTTCTCTACCACATGACTCATTGTAAGCTGCTCTTTTGGCATAAACAAGCAATGTTAGACTAGCAGGCGCGTGCACACATAGGGCTCAACCTGTGCAGTGCACATGCCCTTTTTAGTCTTGGATAGAAAGTGCCCTTCCAAAACGATCAAAAGTGCCCCAGCGACACCCCCCCCCCTATCGCCCTTCAGTATGCGCGACAACACTGCTGATCAGAACGACAAACCCCCCCCCCCCCCCCCTTTCCAAAAATGTTTTCCTGCACATGCCCTTTGGGCAGTCTCTGCACGGGCCTGTAGACTAGACCTATGCTATGATTCGTTTATACCACGGACAGCATGCAAACTTTAGAAGCACCAAGCACAAGTTTGATTCCCCTCAGACAAATCATTTATCATAAAAAAATGTCTCACTCTTTCTCACACACACACACATACACACACATACTGGTTTTTGTGGTATAGAAGGACTTTGATCACCAAACAAGTTGGGTGGTGGTATAAGGGGACACCACTTTCCAGATGTCCTACAGATATAATAAACATATAAAAAATTTTGTTTTCCTCTGCAGATCACATACATCACTTTGGATTATCTATACACACAATAAAATGGATAATTTTACTGTATGATATTATGGTGGTGTACAAGGACAGCCAAGCCCCTTCCAAAAATGTTCCCGTCTATTACATAATTGGTCTATATAGGGACCTATTGAATTATTAGGACAGTAATTTTACAACACACACAACATGTCAGTTCTCTGCATTAGAGGGACCAGTGTGTTTCAGAGGTACACGATCATACACAACACACAAACACAGCACTATGCTACATTACCAAGACTGAGGTGGTTAAAGAGTACTCGCCTTTACAATACACAACTGCAAATCATACATTATGAGACACATGTAATCTACTGTTACACAGTCATCCACAACCTACTACTACTACTAACATACCACGACTGAAGTGTTTAAAGAGTACTGGCACTTACACACAATACAAAGCACAACATACAACATTATAGTGTTTTAAATGTACTTTAATAATGACTTGAAATTGCTGCATACAAACAAAACGTAAGTGAAATTATTCAATTCAGACAATAAATCAACAGTCAGTCAAACAAACAATCAATGAATCAATTGTGCAGTTATTATTTTGAAAACGTCTCTCAACAATTACATTTTGTTATCTGGATTTGATAATTTCCCTGTTTATCACTGTAAAGCTTCTTTGACACAATCTAAAATATATAGGCACTTTATTAATAAAAATGACTTGAAATTGCTAAGATGCAATTAACAACAACTTGAAGTTAGTGAAATCAGTGAGTTGGTTAAAAAACAGGCATGCCAAATATTGTAAGTACCTCACTAAACAGGCAGTAAACATGAGATTGACTCTTATAGTGCGTTCAAGCGTTGTTGGCGAGACTGTCAAAGTAGCCAGAAGTCATTAATTTTCAAAGGGGAGCTGGTGTCAAGCTAAGGCAAAAGCAGAGCGGTGCATTTGGGCAATGTGGGCATCAAGGAGAGCTAAAATCAGGTCTACCTCGTGGTAATGAGCTATGACACAGTTCGATGGAAAATTATCTGACTGTACTAGTCCACTGTTTAAACAGCTTCTGCAGAACGCTGCTCAATAAAGATTCTGACCACACGAGTTCCCAAGCAAAACAAAGCAGAGTTAAACCGTTTTTTTAATGTGGAATAGGCACAAATTAATATTAATGTTAAGACCAAGGCTAATAAACGTCTATAAACGCCCCTTTCACACAGTGTTACCTGGTAAATATCCAGAAAATATCTGGAACGACTTTACCATTAAAGTCAAAAATGTACTGTTCTAAAAGGCAACAATGTTCTGGAATTTTTCTGGAAAAGACCATTCACTCATACATTACATAATACTGGTAAAAACTGACACCATTAGGCAGAAATGAGCTGTAAATGACAGTGCTTGTATTTGTAGCTTGAAAGCGGTCAAGCTTTTTGTTGATAGTTTCACTTTTATTTAAAACTTTAGGATTTATGCAGCTGCGTTTGTCCAAGACAAACCAAAACACTGAAATACAGGGGGGAAAAAACATTGTCGCTAGCATCCGTTAACCAATTACACATTTGACTACATTACAAATTCTGTGAATGCATAATTGTGAACCACTTCGATAAAGGAGCGCTTTCGTAAGTTTGGGCATCTTGCGAGATACTGATTGTAATAATGTTCGTTGTTGAGGGAAGAAGAAGACAGGGTCGGCGATTCAGGTAAACAAATCTTTTATTTATGTTTGGATGTCACCACACATGTATCGCTGTATGTATGTGTGTGTGCTCTCTCCTCTCCCGACTGCTCCTCCTGTTCTCCTTAAGAAGGGAGTCTCTCCGGCCCAATCACAAGAAAGACAGGTGTTATCTATCATTTCTGATTGACCCGCTGATTAGCCGCCGGGCTCCTAGCATGCTCTCCCCCCTGATTGGGTGTTCGATCACGCTTACCTCTCCACATACCCCCACCGCCCGCCTCAGGCCGGGGAGCCGTCCGGCCTGCAGCCCTTATCAGACAATGAGCTGACAAGGGCCGAATAATTAGGGACAAAACGCCTATAATAACCTGCCAGCCCCAAAAACTGTCTCACCTCCTTTTTGGTCTTAGGTCTCGGACAGGTTGCAATAGCTGCAGTCTTATCAATTTGGGGCTGCACCTGCCCGTGACCTAAGTGGAAGCCCAGATACCTTACCTCCACTCGCCCAATTGCGCACTTCCGTGGGTTGGCCGTGAGCCCAGCCCGTCTCAGTGCCGACAATACCGCCCTCAAATGTTGCATATGCAGCTGCCAGTCATTACTGTAAATAATGATATCATCTAGATAAGCAGCGGCATATGCTGTGTGAGGGCCGAGTATTTTGTCCATCAGGTGCTGAAACGTCGCCGGTGCCCCGAACAGCCCGAACGGAAGCGTCACAAATTGGTGCAATCCAAACGGCGTAGTGAAGGCTGTTTTTTCGCGGGATATTGGAGATAAGGGGATCTGCCAATAGCCCTTCTTTAAATCCAATGTCGAGTAATATCGAGCAGCACCTAACCTAATACGCGGCATTGGATAAGTGTCGAATTTCGACACAGCATTCACCTTGCGATAATCCACACAGAACCGGACCGAGCCGTCCATCTTAGGTACCAAGACAATTGGGCTGGCCCAGTTGCTGTGGGATTCTTCTACTACTCCCATTTTCAACATATTATTCAATTCTTCCTGAATCACTTTTTTCTTGTGTTCAGGTAGGCGATACGGCCGGGTCCTAACGACCACGCCCGGTTCGGTCTCGATATGGTGCTGAATCAGGTTGGTACAACCGGGCAGGGGCGAAAACACGTCAGAGTATTCATGTTGGAGGTGCCGGATGTCGAGGAGCTGGCTCGCTGAGAGATGATCGCCCCCGGTGACCAGAGCGC
The DNA here is from genome assembly GCF_052040795.2 of Danio rerio. Lineage (NCBI taxonomy): Eukaryota > Metazoa > Chordata > Actinopteri > Cypriniformes > Danionidae > Danio > Danio rerio. The sequence continues at coordinate 18,272,213 of NC_141039.2, read as the reverse complement.
TCGGCCGTTCACGGCCAGAGCTCTCCGGCCCCAGGTCATCCTCGTTAGTAACAAGCGTAGCCTGCGCCACGTCCTCCGGCTCCCTCCACTGCTTAAGCAGATTAATGTGATAAATCTGACGCGAGTCAGCCTTGTCCGAACGAACTCGTCGTGTGACCACAAACGGCCCTTGCCACTTGGCGAGTAATTTAGAGCTGGAAGTGGGTAGCAGTACAAGTACTTTATCTCCCTGTGAAAATTTACGGAGTTTAGTGCCCTTATCATATCGCCGGCGTTGGTCATCCTGAGCCTTAAGCAAATTCTCTGTAGAGAGCCGCCCCAGTGTGTGGAGTTTTGCTCTAAGGTCCAGGATATATTGAATTTCATTTTTACTTTTAGAAGGCTCGTCCTCCCAAGCCTCTCTAACAACATCCAAAACCCCTCTGGGCTGTCTGCCGTAGAGAAGCTCGAAGGGGGAAAACCCCGTGGAGGCTTGGGGAACCTCCCGCACAGCAAATAATAGAGGCTCCAACCACTTATCCCAATTTTTCGCGTCCTCGTGAACGAATTTACGGATCATTGATTTAAGCGTGCGATTAAGTCTTTCCACCAGCCCCTCTGTTTGTGGGTGATAGACGCTCGTGCGAATAGATTTAATGCCCAATAATCCGTAAAGCTCGCGCATCGTGCGTGACATGAACGCGGTGCCTTGATCAGTGAGAATCTCCTTGGGGATTCCCACACGGGAGATGAGGCGAAACAGCACCTCCGCAACGCTCTTTGCTGAGATGTTACGGAGCGCGACTGCTTTCGGGTAGCGGGTTGCATAATCCACCAGAACTAATGCAAACCGATGCCCGCGTGCAGATCACTCTAATGGCCCGATGAGATCCATACCAATTCTCTCGAAGGGGATCTCCATAATTGGTAAAGGGCGCAACGGCGCTTTTGGGGTGGCTGGCGGATTTACCAGCTGACATTCACTGCACGCCGCGCACCATCTGCTGACGTCACCGTGAATGCCCGGCAAAAAGAATCGGGTCATGAGGCGATTTAGTGTGACCGCCTGACCTAAATGTCCGGCCATAGGATTAGAATGAGCCGCCTGAAAAAGCATTTCCCGGCGGCTCTTTGGTACTAATAGCTGGGTTGTATCTTCTTTTGTCTGAGCGTCTTGGGTCACTCGATACACCCTATCATTAATCACCGCAAAATACGGATAGGAGAGGGGTCTATCAGGCTGGAGGATTTTCCCATAATAACCTGCACTCTTTCGAGTGCATGTTTTAGCGTGTCATCACGCGACTGCTCCAGGGGAAAGTCTTTACACCGGGAAATTCCCAGCCCTTCCCCTGAGTCAGCGCGTGACGTCACCACCTGGGATTCCCCCAGCTGAGCGACACGTCCCCTATCCAGCGATTTCTTCTTCCAAGACGCACCCGCACATAAGACTCCCAATAATCTATTAAATCCAGGCCAATTAGTTCCCAGAATTAGTGGGTGTTTGAGGTGCGGGTAAACTGCTACCTCTACTCTATGTTTTTTCCCCCGAAATTGAATGTCTATTGCCGTTAGCGGGTAGTGAATTATATCCCCGTGCACACACCTTACCCTTACCGTGCGGCTCATATCCAATGCCGGGTCTTGAAGCAGGCTTTGGTGGATGGAAGTCTGGTAACACCCCGAATCCACCAAAGCTTGATATGTACCCCCTTTTATACTCACTGGTACCCGGTATAGCCCGTTGCGACTGGGGGTGACGATTGGCGTGGCAGGGACGGAAGATTTTTGGTGCGCTATCCTCGTGCCTGCGACGCGAATGCATCGGCCCGGACCTTCCCACTATACCCCCGTGGCCAGCAGGAGCAACCGAATGAACCGGAGAGAATCCTGGCAGTGTCTGGGCAACCGCCAGGGGTCGTTGCTCCACCCCTCTGCCCGAATGGGGCCCCGCCCCTCTTGGGATGTTTGGCAGATCCGCCATTGCGCACCGCCGTCTGGGTGCAGGTGTGGGCGGTCCCCGCAGTCTGGGCCTGGAAACAGGAAGAGAGAGAGAGAGGGGGGGAGAAGAGAGAGAGGTTATTTCGCCGACCCTGGACCTCGCCACCAGGTGATCCTCCGCCAGTCGGATGGCCGTCTCCAGATCGTCAGGCCGGTGGCACTGGACCCACTCCGATGTTCGGGAGGGGAGGCTGGTGATGAATTGTTCCAGCTCCACGGCATCCACCAGTTGGGCGGTGGTTCGGCCATCCTGTACCAGACATCTGCGGCAGGCGTCACGGAGCTGCTGGGCGAACGCAAAGGGCCTGCTGGAGAATAGCTCGCTTCAGATGAGCGTATTCCAGGAGATTCTGGGCCGGTAGCTGCTGTGCGGCGATCTGGGCTTCGCCCGAGAGCAGCGGGATGACTCGTACCCGCCACTCAGCCCGTGGCCAGCCACATGCCTCAGCCATCTTTTCAAAAAGATCCAGAAACACTTCCGGGTCATCCTCCAGCGCCATTTTCTGTAGCATAATGGGAGGGTGGGCGGTAGATGTTGAAGCGGGCTGGATCTCCTGGGTCAGCAGACTCCGGATTACCTCGCGGTCCTCCCGCTGGGCTTCCATGAGGACTTGGAAACGATGTTCTAGATCTTTTTTCAACTCCACCAGCGCATGATGTTGTTCCTGATGGAGAACCGCGAGCGCCTGGATGACTTCCGCACATGGATTAGTAGACGGAGTAGACATTCTGGCAGCGAAGTTTCTTCTTCTTCCCGGGTTTTGGCACCACTGTAATAATGTTCGTTGTTGAGGGAAGAAGAAGACAGGGTCGGCGATTCAGGTAAGCAAATATTTTATTTATGTTTGGATGTCACCACACATGTATCGCTGTATGTATGTGTGTGTGCTCTCTCCTCTCCCGACTGCTCCTCCCGTTCTCCTTAAGAAGGGAGTCTCTCCGGCCCAATCACTAGAAAGACAGGTGTTATTTATCATTTCTGATTGACCCGCTGATTAGCCACCGGGCTCCTAGCATGCTCTCCCCCCTGATTGGGTGTTCGATCACGCTTACCTCTCCACACTGATATACTTGAAACAAAAGACTAGGGTGTTGTAATGACTTCAAACCACACTGAACTGAGCTAAACTGAACTGAATTTAAACACTAAAAACTAAACTACCCTGATCCAGTTACTATGACCATTTATGTGAAGCTGCTTTGACACAATCTACATTGTAAAAGCGCTATACAAATAAAGCTGAATTGAATTGAATTGAATTGTACTAAAATTTGATTCACAGAGTGCTCATTAACATGCACGCGCGTCACGGCTTCCAGGTAATATCACAGCAGTTTATCATAAGTATTTTATGGATAATTTTTCCACTGTTGGTGTTTATTTTTATAAACAGCACAGATGTGAATGCATCTGATTGGTTAAGAGTAGACATCTCACGTCTAAATGTAAACGTGCTTTTTCTGGCAATTTTCCCTCTGCGTTTACACAGAGCAGCATTACAGAACATTACCTGCAGTTTTACAACTTCTCTTTCTCTTTTTTTGAATCTCCAAAATTCTAAATTGAGTGTGACGTTGAACGCAGGGCTAGAGTACAGGTAGAGAGTTTGATAACTAAAGGACAGGTAATCCAAAAATCCACAACAAGAGATTGCTAGAATGACAGATGTCTTTTTTTGCAAACTGATAGTGAGATATAGGCTTCCTCTGGGCCTGCGGTCGGCCTTTTTTAGCCCACCGAATACCTTGGGCCAAAGAGGGCTAGCTTCATGTAATAATCTTTACACCATATTAAAGACCCAGCAGAGGTAACTTTCAGTTGTCTGGATTTTTTTGTCAAGATTAAAAGGTGTGTTTGTGCATGAAACGTGTGCGTTTAAATGCCTGCATATGTGTGTGACAGACCAGCAGAAAAAGCGCTTGGTTCACAGCTCTGTTGATGCCGCGAGCAGCTGGGTTTCTTTCTTTATTTTGGAGATAATACAAAATATGAATAGAACTGAAAGACATTAAAACTTTACAAACTGCATGTCCACTTTTGTAGAATCAAAACAATAGTATCTATTTATATCATATCCAATCATATCTAGATAAAATAGCCTAAGCTATATTGAAATCATTTAAAGAATTAAAAATATCATATTTAATAAAATCACATTAAATAAATAAACCAATATAAAACAAACACAAGCTAGAACAATGTAAGTATATACAATACAGATAAATTAAATCGTTTCAAGCCATTTTAAACTTTCATTTTACAAAGGCCTCTCTGAAAGAGAGATTTTAGATATTTACTAAAAAAAATAAACAACGGAGGAGGTTAAAAGTATTCTTGATAAAGTATTTGGATACGATGATATTAATCAAATCGTGCAAAAAAAGTATTTTTTGGGTGAGTGAAACCATCAGAAACTGCCTTCTTTTCTGTCATCCAGTCCTGCGCAGCGCTGCTTTACAAACGGATTGGGAAAAACTGCAAGTAAAAAAAAAATATGTAGCCCAGTCTGTGTCCTCAAATGTTTGTTTTTATATGATGTGGGAAAATTAAAAAATGTAGGGCTTTATTAGAAGGACATTTAATATTTTAAACCGTAAATCATTTGCTTTGAAGAGAATCAGGCTAGATATGACGTTCTGAAATATTTAACTCTACTTTAATCAAATGACACATTTTTTTTCTAAAAACTGATGAGGATTGTGCTGAGCGCAATGATATAGGTTATAGTCTATATTATATTAGTTACTCTTGCGTCCTGAAACACTTATGATTTCCTTTACTGAAGATAACTGAATAATATGCAACACCGTAAAATTACTCTCTTGAAAGCGTCATAAAGCCTCGTAAATATTAATATGTTTTAGGTCTCTCCGGAGTATTTGGGCTGAATGTTTGACGGCGTCTACCAAAACGAGGATGTTATAACTAACATTTTATACAGCGTTATTAGCGGAACATTTCTGTGGTTTTATATCATGGATGGTGTTCTAAGTCATCCCTCCGTTAGTGGCGAGACCACTTGATGTACGCTGCCAACAGTCAGTCGGCAAGTAAACGAATACAATGAATGAAAACAAACAGGCCTGTGCGTATAGACATATCATGTACTGCTGTACAGTAACGTGTCATTTGTTTGTTTCAGTTGTCTTCATTTTAATAGTTTCGTGATGATACAATGGTGTGCTTTTTCTGCCTGATTCCTGCTGAACTGGGCGGGTTGTGTGACGTTTGATTCGGGGGACGTTCAGGGGTGGGGTTTATGTGTTGTGCCGCAAGCTACTAGCCCAACAATAGAAACGTGACATGATTTCGGCCGCACTGCTCAAGCTTCTGGGCTATTGATACGGCCCGATAGCCCTGGCTCGCACTGGCCCGACAGTGGAAATGCAACTATTGTTGACACTGAACAAATCTCTTAACATTCACTCAGGACATCCTTTACTCACATCCTGCATCCAAACTCTTCACTCAAGACATCCAGAACTTCTTCCTCATCCAATGTTAACCAATCTTCCTCCAGAGTTACTGAAATTAAGAAAACAAAAAATTAAATATTCTACTAGACATAAAAGATTCAGAAACTTGAGTCCACTAACACTGACAGCTGAAAACCTGCAAGTAAATAAATGAAAATAAACACATGTATATGTATGGCAAGCCGTTTTGACTTTTATTTATTCTCAGGATATGTATTCTTAATATCAACAATTCAGTTCTTGATATCAAAAAGGCAATTGTTGATATCAATGTTACGTTTCAACTAGTAACAACGTTAATTCTTGACATCAGCAATGAAGTCACCATTCGCATAAATACAATTCTTGATATCAAAAATTCATATCCAGTTCTGCAATAAAAGACAAAACGGCTATTCTGGCAAGCATAGTTTACTTTTATTGCTTAACAGGATATGAATTATTGATATCAAGAATTAAACTGTTAATATCAACAACTTAATTATTAATATCCAGAATGCTAATAGTTGATAATAGCATTTCCACTAATAACAATGTTAATCCTTGATATTAACAAATCAGTTTCACTGGTTAAAATGTTCATTATTGATATCAGGAACTGAATTTTAACAAGTAAGAATTATAGTTCTTGATATCTATAATTGTATTTTTACGAGTTAAATGTCACCATAGACTACCATTCAAATTTCATTGTTGATATCAAGAATTGATTTCCTACTAGTTAAAATTTCTATTTTACATATCAGGAACACATTTAATACTAGTAAAAGCATTTATTTTTGATATCAGTTGTCATATGAGTACTAGTGCAAAAATCCACTCTTGACATCAACAATTGAATTGTTACTAGTAAAAACTAATATTTGATATCAAGAATAGGTTGGTCACTAGTGACAATGTTAATTTATGATATCATGAATGCGATTGTAACTAGTAAGAAATACATTTTAGATATCATAATTTATATCCATATTAGAAATCCATTTTCAGATATCAGAAATAACAAATTAACATGTTGAAATACATTTAACTGATATCAAGAATTTACATTTCAACTAGTATCAAATAATTTTTTGATATTAGGAATTGAAATTTTTACTAGTAACAAATTCATTATTGATATCAACGAAGGCAGTTGATATCTGAATTTACCTTTAAAACTAGTGAAAATATAATTACTTATATCTTCAATGATCTTTTAACTAGTAAAAATACTTATGCAGATATCTAGAAAAATCTTTTTTTACATGTATAAATACCTATGCTAATGAGTTCATTAATATTAATGTGATTTAGTTTTCTCACAATAAAAATCTAAATATATAATTGTAAAAATAAATGTGTCTAACCTTAAGACCAAATAACTATTAAATGATAAAATAAGTATTTTAAGAACAAAATAAGTAAATGCTTTGTTTGTAACCTGCCTATAAGATAATGTAATTATGGCAAAACAATATATCAGATTGGAATAGAAAGAGAATATCATAACTCAAAAGATAAAATGGTGTTCTTATTTTAAATAGGGTGTAGGACTACAGCACTAATTGTACCTGAAAATTGGACAAATCTTCTCTTTGGAAAATGTACCTTGTTGTGTATGTTGTTAAAATGGAAAAAAGTAATATAGAAAAATGTGACCCTGGATCACAAACCTGTCTTGTGTTGCACGGATGAATTTTTACCTATTTATTGGGTCAGCAGTTTTCATTTCTATTTTATGTCAACAATCATCAGTAAAGATTATGTGCTTGTGCAATTTTCTACTGTAAATTTATCAAAACTTTTCTGCTTGATTAGTAACATGTATTGCTAAAAGCTTAATTTAGGCAAATTAAAATGCTATTTTGTCAATAATAAATTATTTTGAACTCACCTGTTCCCAGAGTTTCTAATAGCTGCAACTATTTAATAATGTAAAAATAACTATCACAACAATCATGTTACAACATACATAAATAGAAACATTACTTATTCCACCTTCATATATGTATAAACGTCATGTTTAGAAAATTGCCACGTATGTCTTTGTGTGTTATTTTACCAGCACTCATGCTATTTAATAGCCTACACAAAAGACAGCCTATTAAGAAGTTAATCACTCCATATAATAATTAGCAAAACATTGTGGTCAACAAACGCCGGTTGAACATTAAACGCGATGGCAAAGAAAGCAAGAGAGGTATTTTTGTGGACAGACGACGAGATTGAGTTGTTACTAAAAGTAATAAATGAATAACTGCACAATGGCGCCTAAAACAGACAATAGTGCAAATAACGCTCCCATTTCTGTGCCCATGTTGTTGTTTACAGTGAAGGCTGGTCTGCTGTCTCCAGGTAGCGTTAAAGCCATGTGTTATAGTCATGTGATAGTGGCTTGACGAATAAGGGAAGGATACGCAATAACACAAAAGCCCCAATCAGGTAGCGAACCTCAGCAGCCGTTTTTAGATGTCTCCGTTTTCCCTCATTAACACTGAGATGGAGCAGCAGCGTTTCAGAATGAAAACGGCCTCTCCAGCGTTTTCGAAACGCTCTGTTTTTGGCGGTCGAGAACTGCGGCGTAGTGTGGACGGATGGCGTAACCGTAGCAAAACTTATGCGTTTTTAAACTAATAGCTTAAGTGTAAATGGGGCCTAAGTTCTATGTTCGTTCTTGATGCCAACTGTGGAAACAAAATATTCTATAAAATGTTTAGCCTATGATAAACTGCTGCTACCTGCCAACATTTGTCTTCAAAATTCTGGTAGATTGAGAGGTGGGTCGCGGTATTTTTGTGGTTTTAGTAAGTGAACCATGGACCGGTTATCAGGCGACGGAATGTTGGAGACTGTACCAAAAAGATGAGGACCGAGTGGTGAATTTACAGAAGTTTTTCCTAGAGAAATAACAAGAAAAAACAGATGGGTAGCAGGAAATGGGTGTAAAATACGGAAAACTCCTTGGTTTAACTACAAGCACTGCGTTTAAGTGTGCGATGTGCATGCACGCGAATGGGAGTGGTTTATCCCGAGAGTGAACATCGGCATATAAGAGATGACAGGATGACACTCGTCATTAAATTATGCACATATCCAAAAAGGTAGTTTATGATATCTAAAATGTGACAAACTAATTTTTACTAGTAGCAATTCAGTTGTTGATATCAACAATTAAATCTGAATGGCAGCCTATAGTGACATTTAACTAGTGAAAATGCAATTGTTGATATCGAAAATTCAGCTGTTCATATCAAAAATGTAATTTCGTCATTACTATGCACATATCCGAAAAGTTAATTGTAATATCTAAAATAACAATTATTACTAGTAAAAAAAAAGCATTTTTAACTTGTAAGAATTGAGTTACAGATATCAAGAAATATGTTTATTACTAGTTGAATTAAAATTTTTCACATCATGAATGTTTTCCTCCAAGTAATGACGTAATTTTTGATATCAAGAATCTTGGCTGGTACTAGTGAAAATGCAATTCCTGATATCAACAATCAGCATTTTTTATATCAAAAATTGTATTCTTGATATCAACAATCTGCAATCCTAATATCAGAAACTAAACTGTTGATATCAGAAATTATATTGTTACTAGTAAAAAAAGTCAATTCCTGATATCTGCAATTATAATTGTTTCTGATATCTAAAAATGCATTTCAGATATCAGCAATTGGGGAAGTAATTTAGGATATCTAAAATTACTAATTTCACTAGTAACAATTACATTCATGATATCAGGAGTTTACATTATCAATAATGACAAACCAATAGTTGATATCAGAATATCTTTACTAGTTGATAAGTATTTCTTGATGTCAACAATTTAATTCCTGATGTCAACAATTAAATTACTGATATCAAGAATTTAATTTTTACTTGTAAGAAATCAATTATTGATATTAACAATTAAATTTGAATGGCAGCCTATGGTAACATCTAACTAGTGAAAATTTCATTCTTGATATCAACAAGGTAATTGTTGATATCATAAATGTAATTATTGACATCAACAATTCAATTTTGATTTCAACAATTACCTTTTTGATATCAAGAGATGAGTTGTTGATATCAAGAATACATATTTTGAGAATGTAGAAAAGTTAAAACGGCTTGCCATAGTACATGTCATGAATAAGATATCAAAGCATAGGTAGTTTGATGGTTTAGTGTTATATGGTCATCTATTTGGTGTGCGTTCATGACTTTAGGAGGAAGTTTTCAACGCTAGCGTTAGCATTTTGGCAGGTCACCTACTGCACCTTTAAAATTGTACTAATGTAATTTAAAAGATCACAGAATTTAATGTTAATAAAAACTATTTCAGTATTTCAGTAATAGTCATAACCTTTACTGATTTTATTACACACATGTTCATTTCAGAATGTCACACTGTGTGTGTGTGTGTGTGTTTGTGTGTGTGTGTGTGTGTGTGTGTGTGTGTGTGTGTGTGTGTGTGTGTGTGTGTGTGTGTGTGTGTGTGTTTACACCTGTATCATGAGGACTATGATTTATGGGGACTATCATAAGAACATGTTCTTGAAGACAGCTTGTCGTGTGAAGATGTCTTCATAAAACAATGTCCTCATGATACAGGTATAAACACACACACACACACAACATGCCATACTTGAAATGAACATGCATTAGAGTTGTAATGGTTCAAAAAAATTCACAATCAGTACATAATCTTAGTTAAGTCAAAATGTGCTTCAGCTTCAGTACATTTAGAAAAGAAATGCTTAATATAATAAAAATAAAAATTGCTTATTACTATTAAAAGTCGAAGAGTATTCAGATACAGAGATGTAATGATCAAATGTAACAAAGCTGTATAGTCTTCATTGTGTAATTAAGTATATACAATTACAATTATATACATCATCCTGTGACATTTTAATTCTTTTTTTAATATTTCCCAAGTGTTGTTTAACAGAACAAGGACATTTTCACAGTGTTTACTTTTAATTTTTGGTCCGGAGAAAGTTAAAAAAAACCAAAGAAAGTAAAACAGCTAATGTCAGGATTGTTAGCCCCTTAAGTAATAGTTAGAAATTTTCCCCTCGAATGCTGCAGAACAAACCAAAAAAAAACTTTTGTCTAATGACTTGCTAATTAAACTAACTTCATTAGTTAACCTAATTAACAAAGTTAATCTTTAATCTTCAAAGCCTTTAAGTGACACTTTTAGCTTAATACTAGTTTTGCAAAACAACAAACTAAATTATTTTATATGCATTTTATATGCTGTCAGCATGGCACAGAAAACAAATTGGTCATTAGAAATGATTTATTTAAAATATTATGTTTAACATGTCTTTAAAAATATCTTGTCCGTTAAATATTCATAAAAGGATGAAAATTTCACAGAAGAGCAAGTAATTTTGTCATCAACTATGTGCATGAAATACCGACTTAAAGTCTAGAAATAAAATGACTTTATAATGATGCTTAAAGGTGCAGTAGGTGATTATCAACAGAAACATTTTTTGTTGTGCTGGTTGAAAGTCTTTTCACATTTCAATAGTAATGATTAAAGTTAATTATATAAATGTGTTTATACACATTTGTATATTCTGGGTAAGGCATAAAAAATGTTTGTTTAATGAAAAAGTTCTCGGGCCGAAAATTAACTAAATTACAACAGGTAACTCAAACTGTCAGTCAACAAATTTGTCTATCTGCGCACCCTGTTCATGCAGATGCGTTACTCGCGCTTTCATGTGCAGCGTGGCGATCTACAGCTGACAGAGAGAGTGACAGCAGGCAAACTCTACATCAACCTGACCTGTTTTCTGAAAGGCCAGCATGGCCTTGTATCCATAAAAAGAAAGATTGTTTTTGAAAGGGTATTGCCAAAAAAGCAGAATCAAAACATTTCTAAATCCTGAATCAATATTGAAGTTACTTTTCAAGCTGGAGGGAAATAAAGTTACACAGTTCAAAAACACAATCTAAAGTATGACACCATGTTTCCAGTACTTCTTTTAGACGGGTATGTTTTAAAACTATTTTAGTCACGCAAAACTGATGTGTTCTTGTATCTGAATGTGCTAATGTTATATGCATGGAGGTGTTTTTCAGCCACTACAAAAATATGGTGAAAGATCGGCTTTTTAAGAGTTCATAAGATATCTTTTACAGGATCGATAATATAGTCAATTAAATAGAACTGAGCATTCGTTTAGTTGTTCAAGTGTAAAAGGAGATGAAAACGAGCGATGTACGAGGATCAGCAAGCACAGCTGAAAATGAAAAGTAACGTAAGTGTAATGTAAAAAGATGACAGGATATTTCTGTTTTTATTTTAGTTCTTTATTTCTGACTATTTATTTATTTCTATTTATTAGTTGAATAACAAAATGTAAGTAAATAGTGTTCTTCAGCTTAACTATCTTTAGAAGTTTAATTTATATTCACACATTCTGTGTGACTCGCTCCTATTCTAATGTTACTTTAAATATTGGTCTGAAAAAGAATTTAGTATGACTCCAAACAACATTAGCACTATTTCATTGACTTCGAACAATGTTGTATTTTATAGTTATTGGCTGATTATATGATTTCACCATTTAGAATTTGTAAACACTACTTTTCTGAAATTATATTATTAAGGAGAAAGTCTGAATGTGCGAATATAAAACCAACTTTACCCCAATGCCAGTTTTGGGAAAATATAATTCCTGCACCTGGTGGCTTGACAACAACTACGCTGGATAAAGTGCGTGTCTCCATAGAGACGACAGCAGACTAGCAATCCTTGCATGCATGAAATATTGCACATTATGACAAGTTTTGCTTGCTACACAACTAAAAACGCTAGCAATAATACAGTTTTTACAAAGGTTTTTAAGTTTGGAACTGTAATATTATAAAGTACTGTGAAGTTTTCTAACTGGTAAATTACATGATTTAGTTTTATATGGTCATCTATTTGGTGTGCGTTCATGAGTTCAGGAGGAACGTTCATTTTTAATGCTATTATGCTAGCGTTAGCATTTTGGCAGGTCACCTACTGCATCTTTAAACATTTACCAATGTAATTTAAAAGATCGCAGAATTTAATTTCAATAAAAACTATTTCAGTATTTCAGTAATAGTCATAACCTTTACTGATTGCATTACACACATACTCATTTCAGAATGTCACACTGTGTGTGTGTGTGTGTGTGTGTGTGTGTTTACACCTGTATCATGAGGACTATGATTTATGGGGACCATCATAGGAACATGTTCCTGAAGTCAGCTTGTCATGTAAAGATGTCTTCATAAAACAAGGTCCTCATGATACAGGTGTAAACACATGCACACACAACGCGCCAGTTAATCTGAGTTAAGTTACAATGCGCTTCAGTTTCAGTGCATTTAGAGAGAAGAAATGCTTTATTAAAAACTTTAAGATTACAGTAAAATTTACAGTGGCCGAGAGAGCAGGACGGGCTGCAACTTAAAAGACATCTTCATTGGTTCGACAGCACCTGTGTTGCAAATTCCTACAATGCAAACATAAATAGAAAATGTGCTGCAAACCTTTAAAAAACATGCAAATAGCATAAACCACAACAGAAATGTTTGAAGGATAAAAGTGATACTGGCTGGAATTTGCTAATTGTGCAGTTACTATTGGTCAGTAAATTTGTAGCTGACCTGAAAGGTGATTTGTATTAGGTTGGCCTTTCCAAAGCCATAAACATAAACATATATATATATATATATATATATATATATATATATATATATATATATATATATATATATATATATATATATATATATATATATATATATATATGACCTCGCTTTATCAATTAATGAAACATTGTAAATTTATTTTCATTAACCTCGAAATTATGTTCACATTTACATTAATTAATTAACATTTAAAATTCATTAACCAATCAATTAAATTTAAATATTAATTTCATTACCAAACAAAAGTAAATTGATGAAGCTAAATTAATTTATTATTTTTATGTATAAAACATTATGCAATTTAGTTTAAACAAAACGATTTTATTTATGTTTTTATGTGCTAAATATGTTTGTATGTTGTTATTTTAAATATAATTTTTGTTGACTTTGTACAGCAGTTTGGGCAATACTGTAGTTTGTTAAAATGTACTACATAATTAAATAAAGCTAAAACTTACATGAAAATTCTGTGGTTAGTAATTTGTTCTTTAGTGTTCAAAGAAGAAAGAAGCGTATACAGATTTAAAAAACTTCACAGTGTCAAAAATCTTCACTTTTGGGTGAACTTACCTTTAACTCACCTTTAAAAGTCACTGATTAGCCTCCAACCCATTTTGTGTCTTTCTTCATGTGAAAACTGCTGGGCATCCGCCTGTAGCTCAAGTGTTCTTCTTTGATTTTTCACTGCAACCATCATGTGATATGTCTGCTTTAAATTACAGTAATAACAACACCACCTATAATAAAAATATTATTAGCTGTAAAGCCCATAATAACTATTGGATTGTATTTTACAACTTTAAATTTGTGTTTATATTAAAAATTAATAATATTAATTCTACTGGGGAAGAGGTTGAGCTGAAAATAATGTATATAAAGAGCTGAATAAACTACTTTGCCTGATTTTCTTTATAAAGGTGCTTTGACAGTGTGTATTGTATAAAGCACTATAGAAATAAAGATGACCTAAGCTATGTGCTTTAAAGTTTTAAGATGTTTATTACATTTCTAGAGAGAGAGAGAGAAATAATAATAAGTTGTTTAATATTATAAATGTATCATACATTATTAGTTTATATATTACTACATAATTATGATATAACATAAAATCGCTTTGCTGGTATGACAGGATACTTACTATACTGACCATTCACTGAACTGGATTGTACTGTACTGTACTGCACTGTTGATCGTATTGCAGACTGTATTCATAACAGGGCTATATTATGTGCACTAAACACATCCTTCTACAGATACAGTTGTACAGTAAACGAAAACAAGTTAAAACTGATCAGAACAGCCGATTGCATTACTGTTAAAAGACTGAAATCAGTGTAAATATGCTATCACTGTTAGCATTATATATAGAAAGAGGCTAGCGCGACTTGCTCACGATGCACATATGCATGACGAGCCGCAAAGAGCTTATCATAAGCCCCTTTCACACAGTGATACCGGTAAATTTCTGGAAAATTTCCGGAACGACTTTACCGGTATATTGAAAAAAGCGCTGTTCACACAGGCGAGGACGTTACGGAAATTTTCCGGAAAAGAGCATTCACACATCCATTCCAAAATACCGGTAAATTCTGACATCATTCACCACAAATGAGCTTTAAACGGCTGCGCTTGTATTTGTAAACATTTGACTAAATTACAAACTCTGTGGATGATCAATATTGTGAACAACTTTCGCAGGATCACTTTCGCATGTCGAGATGTTCATAATGTGCGTGTGCAGGCGCTCATAGGCGCACGCAAAGCTTGAAGGTAAACAAACAACGGCTTATCATAAGCATCTCATCGATGATTATTTACACAGTTGGCATTAAGAAGAACATATAAACGTGATCTGACTAACTTCTAGCAGCTAAATGTGTCTGGAAAAATATTCAAAGACTTTTATCCTCACAAACCGCGCGGACGTAAATGCGTCTGACTGTTGTGATTGGCTAAAGCAGACGTCTCACGTCAGCACGTTCTAGACGTGCACGCGCTTATTACGGGAATCTTCCTTCTGCATTCACACAGCGCAGCATTCCGGCAAATTGCCGGTAATGTTACAACTTCTCTTTCCGGAAAATAGCCAGAACGAATTTACCGGTATTTTCAAAAAGGACCTGTTCACACATACAATTGTGAATTGTGAATGCCGGCAATTTTCCGGAAAGGTCTGTATGTGTGAAAGGGGCTATATGCTCATGGACATCTTAAACAAGACAAAATACAGTCAAAGAATCGATTTATAAGCAGTAAAACTTACCTTTTCACAACACTAGATGTTCACCTGCCGGTGTCTTCCACTGACGTCCAAACAGGAAGTTACAAACGTCACTTGCTTTCATATATTGCACGTTTAAACGGCATTTCAAATTATAATACCAGTAATATATCTTCATATACAATTAATAAGCTAAAGAACGAGTTTAAACAGCTGTTAAGCTGTATTGTGGACCGAGTGAAGCGAGTGAATATAGCCCCGCCCACCCGCCATTTTGTTTTTTCCGATCTAGCCAATCAGCGGCCTCAAATTCGATACACAGTCGTAAAAAATGCAAATTTCGATGACGCAGTTGCTGTACTGGGTTCGGGCTACAGGGGCGCACCCACGGTCTCAGAGGATACAACGTGTAATGTGAGAAAACTGGTTTTTGTGGTTTATTAAGACTTGCCGCCAAACTTCGAGGAAATGTTTTTGGGACATAGTGAAGTGCATCCGCGCTGTTTTGTTTATGAGGACATGGGGTCAGTCCTCATAGGCGGAAATGTCCGTGTTATGCTGGTGCGTATTCAGCTTAAAAGTCCGTGTAAACCACAAAAACCAACACACACACACACAAATAAATAAATAAATAATACACTATACATATTTGGGGTGTGCTTCACAAGGATGAGTGGTCTTGGCAAACCACCCGCTAGTGTTGGGGTACTCGAACTTGGACTCGGACTCGAGTCCGGACTCGAGTCCAGTTTTCATTGGACTCGGACTTGTCACGGACTTGGGGAAACTTTTACTCGGACTTGACTCGGACCTGGACATTTTGGACTCGGAAAATATCATGAGTCCAGTAGAGTCCACATCATTCACAACACAAATAAAGATATTAAAAATGAATAAATAACAGCATGAAACTATAACAAGAATTTAGCGATCTCTCTGGCTGCATGCCAGCTTTTATTTACGGCACCGCACCATACCAGCAGGCAGCAGCAGCACGTCATCACCTTAAACGTGTAACCAGAAATAGCCATAAATCACACAATGCGTGGCTAGGTTTAGGACAATAATGTCTTTAAAATCAGCAATAGCATGTTAAAAGAAAACAAAGAAAGGTAAGAGCTAATTTACTTGAATTGTACATTCAAATCGTAGGGATGATGTTAAAACATCTTGGCGATATTGTTTTGTTGTTTATATTGGTGTCAATATATCGCATATAACTATCAGATTCAAAGTTTTGCGCTTTGGCTCTGAGCCAGAGAAAGATGCGTTCAGCGCTTGATTTAGGCCAGGGCTTCTCAAATCCGGACTCCGTAATATTCAAAGTTTTCCTGTGTGACTCTTATAATGATATCCCGCTATCATCCCGATTCATTTTTCAATACTTCCCCCATATGCTTAATCTTTCTATGAAAAGTGAAAGTACCATCGACACAGCGATCTCAAATGCGATTGAACTGCAAGAGCTGTTCAAGAGAATTGTGCTTTCGCTTTATTCTGGCTTGAAAGCACGTTAAAATGAATATAAAAATGTCTGCATTCACTTCCATTAAAGATGTGCGTCGATCATCACATTTCTGAATCAGTGTAGCCTATACATGCTGACTGACGGACGCGTTACGTATAATAAACTCATCCCAGATCCCAGATCAGCTTCTGCTTTTGAGAATAGGGTTAGGAGAGTATAAAGATGTTGTAAAATTACAGTAATTAAATAATGGTTTAGCAAAAATGTTGTAATAATGTTGCTTGGAGTTGCATATTATATTAAGTCAATATAAGCATACATTAATTTAATGTAGAGTTATATTCAAATCCCGACAACATTCAGAATGGATAATCAGTGGACTAAGTCCACAAATTCAAGCAATAATTTAATCTTTTTAAAAATAGAATGAGGTTTGACTTTAAATTTGTGTAAAAATTAATATTCAGGTAATATTTTGATGAGAGACATTAGAGAGATTAGGGGAGCCTGTGTCCACAATGTGAGTCTTCTGTGTGAGAATAAACATTACTGATTGTGAGCAGCAGTATATATCTTCCCTACATGTTGAATATGCAAGAGAGAATCTGATAATGACACATTTCTGATTCTATTTATATGTAGTCAATGACAGAGTGCAAGAATATGTGTATTGCACAATTAATCATCTCAATTGTTTCATTTTAAAAGGATTCAGAATTATGCATAGTTGTATGCTGATGTCATCATCACTGTCTTTTGAACTGAGGACCAGGACCATGACCTATATCCTCAAAAGCCCCCCACCCTCCATTTATTTAAATATATATATATATATATATATATATATATATATATATATATATATATATATATATATATATATATATATATATATATATTATTATTATTATTATTATTATACACTTAATATTCTAAATAAATAACAGAAATTTGTCCTAAATGTAACTGGAACACAAAGACACAACAGGAGTGATGTATTAAGATCATTTGAGAAGTCTTTTGCAAGAATATTAATTTAATTTGACAATTCCGTAAGATACAAAAAGATATGTTTTATAGAATTATCTGTGGGCTGCACGGTACACTGTTAACCCTTACTGTAGATTATGCAGTAAATAACTGTAAAATAGCCAGTGTTTAGCTGTAATGAAAGGGAACAGTATTTTACTGTAAAAGGAGCAGGATTTGTATGAAATTCTGTAATGCAAAGAATAAATTACAGTTATTTACTCTATGTACCATTACAGATATTTACTGTGATAATAAATGGTAAATTACTGTTCAACCATTACTGCCCCATCTACTCTAATGCTTTATGTTCCTATTTTATATTTATTTTATCTCTGTGTTTTCTTTGGTTCCTTTTATGTTTTTAACATTGTGTATCAAGAGTCAACCAATGCCACAGAGCTTATTAAAAGGTAAGTGTAAGATATGGACGAAATGCATTTGAAGGCAAAAATATTCACACAGAGCAAAGAAATTGTCACAATAATTTTTATAACTTTGTTTACTTTTTCTATAATTAATCTAATTTAATTGCCTAGTTTGACCTATAGTTAAGATTTTAAATTGCACTTTCAACTGAATATTAGTATTTTGCTAAATAACTAGTAAAAATGTGTTATTTAAAAAAAAAAAAAAAAAAAAAAAAAAAAATATATATATATATATATATATATATATATATATATATATATATATATATATATATATATATATATATATATATCTTAAACAACACGCACATAAATTTTTGCAGAGACTCAATGAATTTGTCTGGAAAACTGGCAAGTAAAAGTGCCATTAACAGTATAAAGGCTTTCCTAAATAAAGGTATAAATCATAATATTTGTTGTGTTTTTATTATTACTACAGATTTGGAGCAACATGAGAATCAGATTATTTATTTATTTATTTTTCTATGGATGAAGTTTATATTATAGTATATTTTTATTGTTTTTATTAAACGATATGTGCATAACTGTGATAAATGTAGGCAGTTGCTTTGAAAATATGCTATGTACCAGGGGTGTCAAACTCCTGGAAGGCCACAGCCTAGTAGAATTTAGTTCCAGCCCTGCTTCAACACACTACCTTTAGATTTAGTTTGATCAGGTGTTTAATTAGTATAACTGCAATGTTACTCTGTAGATTGTGCAGTAAATAACTGTAAAAACCAATGATTTAGGCATCACCACACACTCCCACAGGCTGTCCGTCTTATTCTAAACACAAAGGTGTTAGAAAGAGTTTTCCCAAAAAGCTGGCCCTTTAAGGGAGCCAGGTGTTTGATTTGTTTACTGCTGCGTGTGCTCTATTCTCTGTCTATCAATTCAGATTTTGAGTCTGATATGTTTTAGGCTTTAAATAAGAATCTATAATGAGTAAGTAAAATGTGTTCAAATGTTTTTGAGGGTTTATAAAATAAGGCTGTGTTTTAAGTTATATTGTTGTTATCTTGAACTGTGTACTTGAAAGCTACATTGTTAGCTAGTTAGCCTCTCCTCATATAACTTCTTACATTACTTTTGTTTAAGTATATGTATTTATTGGATATTGCATACAGCCATAATGTACAGATGCTAACAGTTGTATGTATCTTTCTGGCAACTAAGCCAAAATTAAATTCCATCATCTCAGTAAGGTAACATGTGCACATCATCACAGGGAATCACAAAAACATGATACACATAGCCATCCACTCACAAAAGCTCAACTGTCCGGTCCCAGGTTGTGAGTTTGTTGCTAAGTATTTTTCAGAGCAGTGTTTCCACCTATGAATTTATATTTGAAACAATAAAAAAGTTTGTTGTCATGAGATAATTATAACAATAAAAGATTGGATCCTTTGGTTTTTCGGTGTTGCCAACTTTATTTTTGTTTTCTATAATTATTTTAAACTTTTTGAGATTTGACAGAGCTGTTAATTATTTAAAACTTTAAAATAATTATTTTGTGTTTTTTGCTGTTCAGTTTTTTTTTTTTTTTTTTTTTTTTTGCATGGTCAGCATTGAGGAGAGAGTAACACATTTCACTGCAGCACTTTGTGTGTGTGTGTGTTTACTGGATATGTGATTGTAATTGTGATAAATGTTAGCAGTTGCTTTAAAAGTATGCTATATACAAGGGGTGCTTAATCCTGTTCCTGGAGATCTACCTTCCTGCAGATTTCAGTTGCTATCCATATCAAACACACCTAAACCAATTAATTAGGACCTGAACACCACGTGATAATTACAGGCAGGTGTGTTTGATATGGGTAGCAACTAAAATCTGCAGGAACGTAGATCTCCAGGTACAGGATTAAGCACCCCTGCTATATACCATGGGGGTCAAACTCCAAGTTACTGGAGAACTGCAGCGCAGCAGAGTTTAGTTCCCACCCTGCTTCAACATTACCTGTAGATTTCTAACGAGCCTTAATTAGTTTTATCAGGTGTGTTTAATTAGAGTTACAGCCTAAAGTCCCAGTCACACTGCACTTTTCTCCCTATAGACTTCCATTCATACGCATGTGAATGCTGCAGACCTGGAATGAATGCTCATGCGACAAATTTTACAGTTTGCAGCATTGGAAAGTTCAAGCTTGGAGAACTCTGAACTGCAAAATCACATCATGTGATTGCTTGAGACTAATCAAAGATCAAACCATGACCTCTCTGAACAGAAATTATGGACCAGTTGCTTGCTTTTTCAATCTCTAAATATTTTGTTTAATCCCACTCCTTTTCGCAGAGCCATATGACATATGAATTTTGCATGCTTAAACGTTAGTTTGACTGCAGCCTTGCTGTGCAGACCTGTGGCTCTCAGTAATATGTAAGATGATATTTATATCTGCTGATTTCTTAATTTTGTTACACATTTTCTGTTTTATATTTGTTTGCTGCCAAAACAATAAAATAAATTTGTCAGAATTTACAACTTAATTAATTTAAAGAATTAATAACAGGTAAGAATACTAATTAATTTTAGTAACACCTTGACATACTATTGTGTATGCAGTATAATGCTGTGAGTTGTAACACTACAGTACAGTAATTAACTGTACACAGTTTCCAGTTAGTTACCACTACTGCTCTATTACAGTAATTAACTGGCAACACTGTTGCCAGCTACTCACTGCAATGGTTCGGTTACAGTAAACAACTGGCAACACTGTTGCCAGCCACTCACTGTAATGGTTCAGTTTCAGTAATTAACTGGCAACACTGTTGCCAGTTACTTACCGTAACCAAACTTTTACAGTGAGTAGCTGGCAACAGTGTTGCCAGTGTTCTACTGTAAAAAAGCCTGGTAAGGTCTAACAGTGTAGCGCAGTGAGTAGCACTGTCACTTTACAGCAAGAAGGTCGCTGGTTCGAGCTACGGCTGGGTCAGTTGATGTTTCTGTGTGGAGTTTGCATGTTCTCATTGTGTTGGCGTGGGTTTTCTCCGGGAGCTCCGGTTTCCCCCACAATCCAAAAACTATAGGTGAATTGATGAGTTAAATTGGCCATAGCATATGAAGGGAAGGGCATCTGCTGTGAAAAACATGCTGGATAAATTGGCGGTTCATTCCGCTGTGGTGACCCCTGATTAATAAAGGAACTAAGTCGAAAAGAAAACAAATGAATGAATGAGAATTATCTGTTGTCTTTTTAGACCTGAATTGTGAACTGTTTTAGGCCTAATACCTGCCTGACTCCTCATCCTTCTTTTCTGCTTCATAGCATGTTTAGTTAAAATAAGATCATCATAATATTGTTTTAATTTTTGTTTTGTCCACTTGCAAAACTTACACAGGTTTCACAATGCATAATCGCTGCGTATTTTTTCGAGGTGTCCCAGAGTTGCAAAAACTTCTAAGTATTTGGAATGTACACTTGCTTTATTAAAATGAAAGAATGTCCAAGACAAAACTAATAAGTGTCTTATGAGTATATGTACACTAGCAGTGGAATTTACTGGAATTCACCCGAAATCTTGCCTAGGGCTCCAAATTAGTTAGGGCCGGGCCTAATCATGATCATGCTGGATAATCGTGCATGCACGCCTGCTTTAACACACTGCAGCAAAGCAATAATTTTAATGGAAGATGTCGGCCTCACTGAAAAGAATTGATGAAGAAAATAGACAGTTTAAAGTTGAATGAACAGATAAGTATGTGTTTATTTTGCCCTAAGCCAGCTCGAATCAGTAATTTTCTTGCTGTGAGGCCATTGTGCTACCCACTGCGCCACCATGCTGCATCTTATGGATGTTTATTAAAAACAAGTTATGTAATATCAATTGTTTCATACCTTTGACCTTAATAAAAAAATTCAGATTTGGACCTTTTGATGTAGACATTGAGAACCCTTGTTTCAGGCTATCATTAACAGATAGACCCAGATCATGAGCCTAGAAATCTGCACTGGACTATTTTTTCAGTCTGATTCCCACTGGGTTTTATTTTGCACCCAATCGCCCCTGCTATTTATTTACTCTTTGTTTATTTAAAACAAATTTTTTCTAACTCTTAATTCCCTGTTAAGACAGCGATGAAGCCGAATGGTCTCCCTTTGCTGAACCTTTTATGTTCTGTGCTGAT
Source organism: Danio rerio (assembly GCF_052040795.2). Taxonomy (NCBI): domain Eukaryota; kingdom Metazoa; phylum Chordata; class Actinopteri; order Cypriniformes; family Danionidae; genus Danio; species Danio rerio. Next base: position 18,249,789 of record NC_141039.2, on the reverse strand, counting down.
CTGGGTCAGTCGGCATGAGTATGGTTTCATTTTCCACACTGAGGCTGATAACAGAGTTCTCTGGAATCAATGCTAATAAAAATGCGTTGTTGCCTTGGTAATGCAAGCGTAATTTAAACAAGAAATGTGAAAAAGTAGCATTAGAATAATGTCAAACGTGTGAGTCTTGTAAAATAATAAAAATTTGACATATATCCTCCTATTTTCATTTTAATTTTAAAATTATAAAGTTTAATAATTAAAATTATAAAAATTATAAAATTTATAAAGTCATTTTGTGAAAATGTACCAAAAGTTTAAATTCTTCATTTAACAGTTTAATTGTTAATAGAAAAATATATTTATTATTATTATTGTTATTTTACATTTTTTTACATACGTGGTACCATGGCTCAATGCTTAGCACTGTTGCCGCACAGCAAGAAGGTCATTGGTTCGAGTCTCGACTGGACCAGGAGTGTTTCTGTGTGGAGTTTGCATGTTCTCCGTGTGTTGGTGTGGGTTTCCTTCGGGTGCTCCAGTTTCCCTCACAGTCCAAACACATGCGCTATAGGTAAATTTAATGTACTAAAATGGCCGTGGTGTGTGAGTGTGAATGAGAGTGAATGGGTTGTGGCTGGAAGGGCATCCACTGCATTAAACATATGCTAGACTAGTTGGCAGTTCGTTCCGCTGTGGCAACCCCTGATAAATAAGGGACTAAGCCAAAAGAAAAAATAATAAATGAGTTTTAAGACTGTCTGGACTCGGCCGGACTCGACTCGGACTCGGATTTTAAGGACTCGGACTTAAGTCCAACTCGACCCCTTTTGGACTCTGACTTGGACTTGTACTCGACTGGTTAAGGACTTGGTCTCGACTTGGAATCGACAAAGGTGGACTCGACCCCAACTCTACCACCCGGAGAAACTCTTTATTTTTATCTTCCTAATAATAATAATAAAAAACACCCGCTCCTACTCTAGCACCTCATTCACTAAGCACTAACAGATCTTTGGTATAATTACCTACTGTGTGAACTGCCTCTTCTTGTTGAATGTCTCCTCAATCATAAGTCACTGTGGACAATTGTGTCTGCCAAATGACTAAATGTAAGTGTGACCCACTATCATTTATGTACAAAAGTGAAAACTCAAAATGTTTTTTGTCTTTAAGGGTTAAACACATGATACCCTTCTGAACCTCCTATTCTGTTTTCTCGCTGTATAGAACTTCACTATGGCTTAAATTAACAAGTGAATCATTAAGATAAATTGAAGTCTTGAGTGAACACATAAGGTGATTGTTAGAGCGAAATTGGATCAAAATGTTCATTGTTGCTTAAACGGGTATAAAGAAAAAAAATCTTTAAATGCATTACATTTACTGACTTGATGGACATACTACATTGTAATAATGTCAGTTGAATTCACCAGCAAGCATAACCTGTGCAGGAATGTTGTTGATCGTTATTATTTTAAAAGTGTTGCACTTGCTGTTATTTACCAAATAAAAGGGCAAAGCCATTAAGGAACGGGCCAGAATGCTGCAGATTGTAATCTGTGTGTAATTATTTTCCCTACAGTTATTAGTTCTCATTCTTTACCGTTTGAGACTGGTAAAACAAACATAGTGGAAACAATGGTTCATCTGGACATAATGAATCGCAAACAAGAACCAAACAATACAAAATACATGCTTTTCTTTGTGAGAACTTTCTCTGTGTTTTTGTTTGTTTGTCTTTTCTTAAAACAAGATAAAAAATTGTTTAAAATGTCTTAATAATAATTATCACAATTGTAAATATCTATTGTAAATACTGCAGTCATGTTTTGATACATAGGCCTATTTAAAAAAAAAGAAAAGAAAAATTATATATAAATGTTTTGTATTGCATTATTCTTGTTCAGGTGGTGGAAATGAAGCACATTTATGACACAAACTGTATGATTTCAAAGACATTGGAAGAAACTGGTCCACTGGTCTCATACATTAATAGTCTTTGCTGTTCCTTCCAATCACAGCACATGGTATACTGTGATAGTGTTGTGAACATTAATCCTTTATTCCCCACAGCCAAATCTTCATTTCTCAGTGATAGTAACTTTTTAGTCATGATCAATCCCCTGATGATCCCCTGCACTCCGCTAATGTTTTAAGGGAAGGTCGTGTTCACGTTTTACTGATTGAACCAGATTTTCATATTTGGCCAAGGTTGTGTATCAACGTTGATGAGTGTAGACTAAAGATCAGAACACAAAACTTATCATTCATTTGACTCTTAGCCAACTCATTCTTTACAGATTCAATAGTTTATAACACAGTGCTCGTTCAGGTTTAAACAACAGCTGGATGTTTTCATTCACTTAAAGCTGTTACACTCTGCATGAAAAGTCATTTTCAACAACTCATAATAAGAGCTCTTTTTAAATTATCATATAGCATCTATGATTATGTGACATAAATTATCTATTCAGAATTTAAAAGAGGATCAGAAAGAGGCTACAGTGACAATTGTTCACTGTATTTGTGGTACTCAAGAGGGCTGCTTTGAAAACTACTTTTGGTTTGACAATTAGGTCTGATCATCCTCCATTCATTATATATATAGAGCGATTGGAAAATGAAACTAAGACGCCTGGCTTTAGACCACAATTATTAACCTACCTAAGTCTTTAAACATCACTTTAAGCTGACCAGTCACTTACAGTAGTGTCGCGAAAAATCAGTTACTAGAAATGAGTTATTAACTGTTATGTTTAGAAATGTGTTGACATTTTTTTTTCTCTCCGGTAAAAAAAAAATTGAGAAGGAAAAAAAACTGGGGGCATAATAATTCAGGGGGGCTAAAAATTCTGACTTCGACAGTATATATATATATATATATATATATATATATATATATATATATATATATATATATATATATATATTCTTTTTTTTCCATTATTAAATTACACATTCCACCAGTAAGAGCAGAGTGTGAAGGTTTATATGGCAGAGTAATAGCGCAGATTTGCTTAAAATACTGCAATGTATACAACACTATGGGTTACATAAGAGTTCAAAAGAGGACAAATCATTGGTGCACATGTCGCTGGTAATGTCATCATACCACCAAGAAGGAGAAACCACATCCAACAGGACTAACTGCAGATGCAAGAAGAAGCTGTCTGAAGCTGGATGTCCGAATGCTAACCCAGATTGTATCCAAAAAACCTAAAAACACCCTTGGTCCTACTCACTGCAGTAGAATGTGGAGACATGGAGTCATGATGTGGAGACATGAGCGCTGCATGAGAGAGCTACAGGGACAAGGAAACCTGCTGGAGCTGGTGAGATGAAGGCCCTCAATGTATACAGTGAGGTGTGGGACACAGTGGAATTTCAAGAGCTGAAGTGGAGTCGGCGGAAGAAATCTTAATAAGCAGCAAAACACAAACAAAACAGCATATATTGTGGATCCTTTAGAGTGCACTGAGAGCCTGAATTAACTCCCTCAAGTGGACGGGAATAGGTGACATGATGGCTCAATGTCATCTCACAGCCAGGTTGCTGGTTCGAGTCCCTGCTGGGTCAGTTAGCATTTCTGTGTGGAGTTTGCATGTTCCCAGTACTGGGTTGTGACTGGCAGGGCATCTGCTGTGCAAAACATTAATTTATTCATTTCCTTTTCGGCTTAGACCCTTTATTAATCTGGGATGGCCACAGCAGAATGAACAGCCAACTTAGGTCATGGTTGGTTGCAAGAAATCGGACCTAGTTGCAGCAATGAACTATACAAAGGGGTTTATTGACAGAATAAGTAGACAAGTAGACAAGGGAATGGCAAGGTCCAAATAGTAGGGGCAACAACACAAGAAAGCCAGTGGTAGTGACAAGATGGTATTAAAATTAACAGCCAGCCAGAAGTAGAAGCAAGTTGGAGCAAGCCACCTAAACTCCAGACTGACAGGCCAGGGAGGTCGGGCCATGGGATAGGACTGGAAAATTATGAGGCAAAAGACAGGATAGCAAACAGGCAGCAATAATATACAATAAAATAATGAAACTAACTAAATCTTAAATAACAAAATCAAATATCAGTACTAGAAGAGAACTAGACTGACTTGGGCAATCGGATAAAACAGAAACTGAAATAAAGACTTCTAAATTTTTAAAGAGAGTAATTAAACAGTAAAACAACAACTAATAATCAACTACTATAAGACTGGGACTGACAGAAAAATGGAACAAAAATGGTTCAAAGGATAAAAGCAAGACAAAGATTAGAACACAAAATTAAGTAAACACTAGGAACAAACAAAAGAATGTAGCAGCAACAAACAAACAATAAGTACACAAAAGAATGTTTTGGTTATGTCCGTAACCCGCGTTCTCCGAATAGGGAATGGATACATGCATTTGGAAACCGGACTATGGGAGTGTGTTAGATGACAAATCACTTCTGAAGATAAAATGGGCCAATGAAACTGCAATTGAATTGGCGGAGCTTGGCTCCACAACTGATCCTGATGAGTTCATCACCGCTATATCAGTCGACTGCTAGTGTCAGCTCACTAGAATTTTGCCTGCTGAAGAGACTCAGGTGCTGTGGCAGTGGAGATGCATGTCTCCGTTCCCTATTCAGGGAACGTGGGTTACAGACGTAACCAGAACGTTCGCCTTCATAAGGAACTTCGACATGCATCTGGACACTAGACTATGCGAGATTGTATGGAAAACGCCACAGCAGCTAAGCCCGTCCCACTCCTGATGTGCAGTTTGCCAAGCGAAGTGTGAGCGCACTGACATCACCAGAAGCGCAACCTTCCAACTACCCCTAAGCCCAAAATATTACCAATACATGGGAATAATAAGAATTAGATTGGGGGTCGTATCGTGCCTTTACCTAACTAATATAAAGTAGGGATTATAGAAATACGAGAGTACAGTACGTTGAAAGCGAAGGGGGAGGACATTGCGGAGACCACCTGCTACCCAAGAGGGGAGACTTGATGGTAATAAAACATATGGACTAGCTCTAATGAGGGGGAGTGCTACATATGATAAGCCTGTTAGCGGTTAGGGAAGACACGGGTCTGCCTGAAAAGCTGGGAACACACCGTGGTAAATAATGCATATGGCATCCCCAAAACAGGGAAATGCACATAGCTGGCACCGAACCTCAGTATGTGGGTAGACCAGATAGGCATACCAGACAACACACTGAGCCATGCACTTGACTCCTCCGCTGAAAAAGGTGCTGGGGCCCTCGGAGGAATTCACTAGGGTTCTCCAGGGTAAAGGGAAATTTACTAGTAGAATAGAGTATGCGCACGCATCTCCTGGTTAAGAGGCCTGGCGCAGTAAAGTGTTTATTGACACTGAGCTTAATTTCCTCCCGATTGACCGGGCTAACCAGTAATCAGGAAGAAAGTCACTTAACTCGAAGATATAATCTCAAGAACGTGTTAGATGCCACCCAGCTTGCAGCTCTACGTGATTTTTTAAGAGGCTATGCGTACTCGCGATGAACAGGAAGCAACGCTTATAGTATTATTGTTATTTTTAAATAAGTGTGCTCTCTCTGCCAGGGGAGACAGCTCGCCCTTGCACATAAATGAGGGTGATGTCATAAATAAAAAAAAGGACCAACTGCTATTTAAATATAGCACTTCCCTTCTGCTGATCACAAGAGAAAAGAGCTGCGGATACTTCATGTCACGTTAAAAACAGTGCGTGGACAGAAATAAAAAGGCTAGGTCTGCCTCCTCCTCCTTATAAATACTGATCGAGTGACTCAACGGATCTAATCAAAACCGCTGGAGCTCTACTGGTGTTCCTATTGGGAGCTCTACTGGTGTTCCTATTGGCTGTCACTCATGAAAGTCGCTCTTCATTCGATCTTCAAAGTTGAAGGATTCTCAACTTTGTCACATCGCTCGACACTTTTAACTGTTTGCCAACCGTCGCTGTCACTCACATTGACAGAGGTCATCAGAAGTTGCTCACTTTCTGTTGAAATGATTGATTGCATGTCACTTCACAGCTGTGAGTTGCTCGTAGTGTGAATGAGGCTTAGTTAAACTGACCTGATCAAAGTAATTGAGTGCTGTAGTCTTTGTTTGATACCTACAGATAAGTGTGTTGAAGCAGGTCTGTAACTAAACTCTGCAGGGCTGTGGCTCTCCAGGAATTGAGTTTGACACCCCTGAGCTAAATGATAGCCGAAGATGCATAGTAACCTCTCTTGACACAACCTCTGTAATGCAGCACCTCGCAATCTTTACAAACAAGTCAAATAAATCAGTACTTGAGTAAGAGTAAAAGTCAACATCTTTAAATGTATTCAAAAAGCACAAGTTACCTAATACATTTACTCAAGTAAATGTAATATAATAAATGCAATTTATTACTAGCCACCTCTGACTCTTTCTCCTTCACTGTGGTGTAGCGTACAGTCCGAAGATAAAATTACTTATTGATTTTAGTATTTGATATTTACTATTTGATTTGAGTATTTTGCATGGGTTTTACGACTCCTGGCTCCAAGAAGTCTGGATTTTCGTGACAGCTTAAGTTGTTTAGGGGGACTGGAGAGATAAGCAGGAAAACTTCAAAGACATTCCTGCCCAAATACACACACACATACACACCCCCCACGAGGCTGTTCCGACAGAAAGAAAATGAACTCATCAAATCCTGAACCAGCACAAAACCAATGTGTTATGTTTTGTAAACTTTGTACCTCATTTCTGACTTTTCTTACCTGTGTAACCTCTCTTATAACCTGTATGCCTGTTCCCTTTAGGCCTTTGTAAAGCATAAATATTGTAAGGATATGCAAAATTATGTTGATGTACTTTTAAACCCCCCATGTTTGGAACCGATGGGTTTCTGCTGACATTTTACAACACATGATGCATAGAGCAAGACCATAACTCGCATTGCTTTATTCTTTAAAGCCCTGCATTAAATGCCTGTCCGCATGCTTTAGGCGAACACTCAAATTTGCATACAAGCAGCCCCGAGACAAAGAAAGGTTCGCGCGCAAACTTTCCCCTGAAATCATTGGTCAGAATGCTGTACGGGTTGTCACGTGACCCGCAGGTATAAGCAGACCTTCTGCCCAAACAACTAGGCAGAAAGAGAAGGTCCTAAAAAAAGAACCCATCAAACGTGGTCCCTTTAAGGGCCACGTGGCTTTCTAAGCCGCATAGACTTTTTCCCGTAACGATTTCTTTATTTTCCGGCAAAGTAAACTCAGTTTAAAATTTGCGATCGTGTTCGTCAGAACTGCATTACAAACTCCACGCATCAAGAAGGACATTAAAATGAGTTTTCATCACGACGGAAGAGAGACGCATAAGAGAGACCTCCAGACATGAACGACCAGGTGATTTTAGCTATGCGATTAAGCTGTGCCCCTTTTATTAAAAAGGTGTTTTTTATAGTCTCTGTGGTCCTTAATGGTGCGTGTGGAACTGAAAGTTTTGTCACTCTTTTATCTGAAATCTATATTTCCTAGCTTTACTATTTCTCTTTGCTGTTACACGTTCTATAGACCCTATATCTCCACGTGGTTTACCTTTGTTCTGTGTTTAATGTATGTTTGTGCGTTTGTTTGTTCGTTACATCTGACTAGTCAATAAATTCCATTATAATCAAATGAATTGTATTGTTTGCCTCACGAGAAAATGTCACTGAAATACAGATTCCCCTGCCTAGCTATTATAAGTTGTTTAAAACTTTTGAATGATTAATCTACTTCACAAGAAGTAGCAATTAAATTCCCTTTTTCTAAATGAATAGATTACCGTGTCCGCTCGGAAGAGCGGCGGCTCTGCTTGTGTTTGTTTGGTCAAATTAACAATAAATTGATCCGGAATATTAATGATTAATAATAATTTGTTATTGTTGATAATTAATATTTATAATCTGGGAGTCCGCTCGGTCGCGCGAGCATGATCATATACAATCATATGTTTGTTTGACCAAACTGACTGAAGCTTAAGCCGGGATATTAATAATTAAGAATAAACCGTTATTGTTGATTATTAATATTCATAAAATGAGCTAATTTCATGTTACAGTGGACTCTACATATCCAACAGCAACACATTTTGTGACAAATACATATAGTCACATTTGGTTCAAAGTGAGCCTTTGTTTATCTATTATCTTTATAAATAAACAAATAAATGCCTCTATTCTATAGCCTATACTTTAATCCCGTACTATGTAAAACATGTAATTTTGCACTTAAGATTTTAGTTAGAGATTTTAACATTACAACGCAGAATATTTAGTCAAAATAATTTTATATAAACCTAAACCTTTTAATACCTTCAAGTCTCATACTATCTGTGTTTCATACAGGCTAACAGAAAAATAAATCAATGTGACAGTTTAAACGCACCCTTATGAAATTATTATTTTGGTAATATTCCCTTTACAACCCATTTTATGAGCACATCCATCTTATTGTTTACATTTTTTCCATCCCCATTGAGAAGGACACTTGTTTATCAAGAGTGATTCATACAGAGTGCCAACAGTATGAGTCAGCCTATAATGTTTGCAGAGACAGCTCATACAGTCTTAGCAGTGCACAGTCAATTTTACACATAAAAACGTTAATTGAATGCAACTGTAACATAATTCAATATGATTCATATGTTTTTTTAAGAATTATATACTATTTCCTTTTTTGTGATACTAAATTCTGTCTGATAATCTGAGAACACCAGATAAAAGGTAATAATAAATAATTATCAGTTCATTTAACAAAAGTATTTTTTCACTTCATTCACCTTCATTCATTCATTTATTTTCACTCTCATACACTACGGGCAATCAAAATAAATTAATACATTCAATTCACTTATACCTCATACCATTAGACTGTGGGGGAAAGCTGAGCACCTGGAGGAAACCAATGTGAACACGGGGAGAACACGCAAACTCCACACAGAAATGCCAACTGGCCCAGTCGGGGCTCAAACCAGTGACCTTCTTGCTGTGAGGCAACAGTGCTAACCACTAAGCCACCATGTCGCCTTATTAAAATGTGTAAGGGTCGAAATTTAATGATGTGGAGGTTAACATTTTTTTAATACAAGGGGTTAAAACCAACTGAAACAAAGATCTATGCTAAAAACAAGTGACAAGAACAAGTTAATAGAGCAAATACTACTACTACTACTACTAATAATAATAATAATAATAATAATAATAATAGAGTACCCATTTGTTCGCATATGATTTGGTACTATTGGAGCCCAGTGTATTACTACACTACATTTGCTTGAAATTACCGTTTCAAGTTTTTGAAATGCTGAAGACAACTGAAGAGCTGAAGAGTACAACAAAATTGTTACATTTTCAGTGAAGGAATATTTAAATGAGTTCATAAGATATTATTCCAGAGGTTTATATATTTATTTCAATGTATTGTATTCCACTGTATTGTATTACATTGCATTATGATTATTCTTTTCATTAAATATACCCTAAGGGTATTTCAATAAATAACAAAACATATCTGCATGAGTAATTAAGAATATTATGTTTTGGAAATAGATGTGGATGTCATAAGCATATGAGTCCCTTTTCAGATTATACCAACCATAAGCAGCTTGTGATATCAACTCTTAATAAACAATATCTATAAAGAAATGGAACACAAACAGTCATCAGAATGTTCAAATGAATTCAGCCTTTCAGACAAACATGAAATCTCATGGGCCACAACACTGAAGCAGAAGGTTAATCTAAACACAAACACAGCATAGTAAGAACATTTAGAGGTGACAGAGGATTTTTGAGGTTTCTGCAATGTACCAGCAGCATCTAGTTAATCTTTTTTTTTTTCAATCTTTAGAAAAGAAAGATATTTTTCAAACTGTGACCTGAGGTGAACTGTGATCTTTGAGTTATGTCTTTCAACGCTACTGTTCTAGTCGGCATTTTATCAGGGATTTAATATCTGTTCCTACCAAGAACTGCTAAAATTAATTCTGGAAAAACCAAAAAACTGAAAATAAAAAAAGATTCCACTCCCTACACAATAATATAATTCCCTACACAATAATGGAATTAATTAGACACCAAATTGTTCAAATTATGAACAGTTGCCGCTAAGGAGGACATTGAGCACAAGAGTTGTATTTAAATATGTTATAGATTTTAAAAGATGAAGATAACTGCAGAAAAATTGCAGACACTTTCCATTTAAAAAAACATATTTTATTAAACAAGGTTTTTGTGAGAAAAACAATGGCATATCTTAATAGTGGCCTAAGAAGTAGAAACAATTTCAATACAAATAGTAAAAACAACTAACTAACGAACAAACTAACTAAATAAAAAAATAATAAATAAGAGCTGCAAGTGTGTGAAATCATGCTCACATGGAAAGCTAGATGTGACATGATACATTGTGACAAATAAGAAATTGTACTGCTTCATGCAATTTAATCATTTAATCAATTTTAAACAGAACGCAATGCTTGGATCATATCTAGTCTATTTAAAGCTGAGTGCAGTGGAATTTGTAGAATCCAAGACAAGCAGGAATTAGACACCATCAAACAATTGAGGATCGACCAACCCTTATTTATTTAATTGTTTGCTCATGATTATAAAAGCTTAAAACATTAAAATGAAGTTACATTTAAAGACCACCTTTCCTTCTTCAGGAGGTCATGCATTTTTTTCTTTATTTTCTTATGATCTTGACAAACAAACAAACAAACAATAAATAAATAAAATTCAACCAAGCAACATATTATCTAAGAAATAAAGAAAATATAGTATTACATATTTTAAATACATGTATTGTTCTTTAGCTATTGGTCATCTGTGGTCCAGTATTGGCTATTAAAAAAAAAAGAAATCACTAGCAAAAGACATATTCTGGGCATGGGCAAGTACATTGACACAGCGATATGATTAAAGAACCAAATTCTGAACTGCATAGACAACAAAGAAGCAATTAGTTAGACCTGAAAACCTTTGTTCGCCCAAGGCTTTATCTGTTCTCACAGAAAGCCAGGTTGGTGTTCTGCTATTAGTTTCCGTAATGCCACATAAAAACATAAGACAAAGAACCGTGCTTTGAGTTGTATAGAAATGTTACCTCGCTACTTGCTACCACCGGGTTTTGCTTAAAGGTCAAGCAGAAGCTAATTATTCCCACAGCATTACGGAATTACTCAAAGCCATCCTTGGCCTTTAGACAACCTGATAACTAATCCTCCACCTTCATACAGGGGAAGCTTTACCTTACATTATTACAAAGACTCACCTGAGCTTTGCACACATCTGAGTTTGTCACACATCCAGCCAGTGTCACAGACAAATTGCCCCAAACCAATTCATGTCCCTGGCAATTACTATTGCCTAAAAGAATATACAGTTTGAAGGGATATGGTATATTATTGCAATAAACTCAAAACAGGTCGTTCTAAATGATCAGTAAAATTCTTTTACATGACCAATTTGAATATTTTGGAGATGGAACTTCCAGCACATCAGCACCATTTAGCCTTTCATTCCACACAAAGTCCACACCCATTTTATAATAGTTAAATGTGAAATATCATAAACTGTGGGAATATCTCATAGCAATATTTGGTCACAATTGTCTATAATGACAACGTGAGCAAATTTGACTGTAATGTCAAGCTTGCATTACAAAGCGTTTTACATTCTACTGTAATTTTAATCAAATGTAATTTACTGACCAAAGACATTTCTGAAAATAAGCCAAAATAACAATGGTCGTGTTTCATATATTTGCTCTGGTGCAAATAGCAGATAATTTGGTAACAATTTATTATTTATTATTATTTTATGATCCCTATAGATAATATGCTGACTATAAGTTGCTTAACAAGTTCATATCTGCTTATTCACATCTCGGTATTATCTGTATATTGTATTTTAAATATTCGTAGGCAACATCTACAGCATGTAAACAACTGTTAAATGTGAGGTCAGTAAAGAGTTACCAATGTGTTATCAGTTTAGATTCTAGATCAGGGCTATTTGATTGCCTCCCCTCCAGGCAATTTGTTTCAGCTCTCTAAATAATGTGACCAAGACACCAAAAATAAATTGATTTCAGTCGAAAAATGACTGCCATAGTTATGGAGTGACGTGCGTCTGTTTGATACAGCACGAGCTGCAGTTGAAGGCTGCGCATGAGTCACCTGACATTAAGCGAGTGGTGCAAGCGGCCAAAAACATTTGGGTACTTAATCATTAAGGCTTCTCAATACAGTGTTTTTGTTGCATGGAACGAAACTGCTGCAACTAAACAAAGTTATGCCACCTGTGTGCTAGTTTAAAGTTTCGAGCTTCTACACCAAGGCTAATACACGCGTACACTGGATTAACTATAGCAGCCGGCCATTCACATATCATGTCTTTTCTGCGTGCAAGTTTGTTATTTCCAATGTAAGAATATATGCCAATTTGCACGCTAAAGCAGAGCGATGCACTTGCACCTTTCAGACGCACAGAGTAGAAAACATCTCACGCCATAGTACTGAGAGTTGTGCATGGCTTTCAGTGCAATGTAAACAAAAGATATGTTAGACGAATTATTAAAAATTGATAAAATGTTATGTATGAAAACAGATGATAACAACAGTTCATTTAAATACTTACCTAATATAAAGCTTAGATTTACATTAGACATTTATTACCGTGAAACTATGATTATTCTTCAGACTATATAATCGTATAACCAAAATCTATAATTGTTGCATCCATAATTGTTTTGCAGTTTAAAACATAACATATGACTGTCTGAATGTAGAAGAAGCCTACTTAAGCAATGCACTGCTTTTGTGGTGCTTTGAAATACTACATTTGAATGTTTGTAAAAAAAAAAAAAAAAAAAAAAAAGTCTATTATACAATGCACTGATATTATGTAGTTTCCAAAATAAAATATATTAACATTTCAATGTAGAAAAATACAGCATATGGGCTCTTATATGCTGATGTGTCATTCATATTGCAAGTCATATCTCACCAGCCCCTAATTTGGGATGCTTTTTATGAACTGGCCCCCATGACAAACTAATTGAATAGCCCTGTTCTAGATGTTTAATAGTGTATTAACAAATTTACAACAGGTTTTCAGCACTTTTATACAACTGAGCTTTTAAATCTTTCAGTACACATTCAGATGCCTATAAGTAACAACGCAACATAATTTCAAATGAACTTTAACTGTGCATAAAGTTACAGTTACAGTAACAATAATAAATTAAGACAGTGGCTGTTTATTATTTTGTTAACATTTTATTTTGATGGTCCATTTAAGTATTAGTAGACTCTCAGATGTTTAACTTTGCAAGTACATGTCAATTTACACTAACTCTAACCCTAACCCCAACCTAACAGTCTACTTATAATCTACTGAGAATTAGTTGCTATGTAACTTAAATTCAACAAATGGACCATCAAAATAATGTGTAACCATCAGTTTTTATAAAGTACGCATTCTGCATTTTCCTATTCTACATCCCCAACCTATCTAGTACCTGTACCCAATTACTACCTTAATAACTATTAATAAGCTTAAAATTAGGAGTTTATTGAGCTACAAGTCATAGCTAATAGTTTGTTATTAGTAATAATTGCACTTTAAAATAAAGTGTATCAATAAAATAAAGAGAATCAACAGACTAGTGCAAATATTTGCCACCAATATTTCACCATAACATTCACAGTAAAAAAGTGGTTGCCAGAAACGTAAAATTGAAAAAAACAAAAAAACAAAAAAACAAACATTAAAATGTACATTTATAAATTTAGAAACAATAAAATCTACATTGTACCTGTAGAAAATCTTTGTGACGTGCTCCCTGAAGCCCTGCCCACTGTTTGTTCACAGCTGCACCCTATTATCCAAATCATCAGTCCCTTTAAATAGTGTGGCTTCAGTGTAACAGTATTCTCCAGTCTTTCACTGCTCTGGACTCCTCATGTGGTGTTGTGGCTGCGTTCCAATAAACCAGTCTTATACCATGTGGAGAGAATGTACTGGCATTGGTAAATAAAACTCCAAGAAATTGATCTTGCTTCAAGGGATTTGACTGAAACTCTATTGTGTATTCTAATTTCTTACATGGTCCTTCGAGCGGAGATGAGTGTTTCAATGGATCAAGATCAAGTTAATAGCCAATGCCATGTACTAACTCGTCGACAGTCTTCAAGACAAACTAGGCCTCCAGTCTATCTTGAAGACTATGAGAGTACTATTCCCAGTTTGAAGTAATAATAATAATAATAATAATACCTTTTATTTTTAGGCGCCTTTCAAAGTACTCAAGGACACCTTACAGCAGATTACAAGTACATCATAAAAATACAAGCAGTAAAAATGACAATCAGCATAAAATTAAACCAGCAAATCATTAAAAGCTATCCTAAACAAAAACGTCTTTATCTGAGATTTAAAATTGGAAACAGAGTCCATCTGGTGAATGTGCAAAGGCAGGGAATTCCATAACTTTGGTGCTGTACAACTAAAAGCCCTGCCTCCAAATGACTTCATCTTAAAGTGTGGGACAGATAACAGTTCAGCAGAAGATGATCTCAGTGAGCGTGAAGGAGTGTACAATTGAAGAAGATCAGAAAGATAGTGAGGGGCCAGGTTATGAAGAGCTTTGTATGTTAAGAGGAGGATTTTGTATTGTATACGATAGTGAACAGGAAGCCAGTGCAGGTGAAAGAGAATTGGAGTTATGTGATCAGAAGTACGCGAGCAGGTAACTATCCTAGCCGCTGAATTCTGAATCAACTGTAGTCTATGAAGTTGTTTATCAGGAATACCAGAGAGAAGCGAGTTACAGTAATCAATCCGTGATGTAACCAAAGCATGAACAAGCACTTCAGTACTTTGTTGAGATAGTGAAGGGCGAAGTCTTGCAATGTTACGGAAATGAAAAAAGGCAGAACGTGAGATATTACTAATTTGAGAACTAAATGAGAGCATGCCATCCAGTATAACCCCAAGACTTTTCATGTGGGTTGAGAAATTGACTGGGGAGTTATCAACAAACAGGGTAAAAGATTGAGCTTTGGATAAAACAGATTTTGAGCCAACCAAGAGGGCTTCGGTTTTACTGGCATTTAACTTTAAGAAATTATTAGTCATCCATTTATTAATCTCATTTAGACATTTGGTAAGGTCAGAAGGGGGTGCGATGTTGTAGGTTTTGTGGAGATATAAACTTGTGTATCGTCTGCATAAAAATGAAAATGTATGCCAAAAGAACGAAATATATGACCTAAAGGTAGGATATAAATAATAAATAAAATTGGCCCCAATACTGACCCTTGAGGAACACCATGAAGGACTGAAACAGGATCGGAGCGTCTATTCTTTATCTGCACAAACTGTTTTCTGTCACTTAAATAGGAAGAGAACCAGCAAAGTGCGTTGTCAGCTATTCCTATAGAAGCCAGTCGTTCCAATAATAGTGAATGACTAATAGTATCGAAAGCCGCAGTAATATCTAAAAGAATAAGTATGGACAGGTAACCAGAATCAGCAGCTAAAAGAAGATCATTTACAACCTTAGTGAGGGCTGTTTCTGTGCTGTGTTTAGGGCGAAACCCAGGTTGAAAGTGCTCATAGATGTTATTAGTAAGCAGATGTGAGTGAAGTTGAGCTGCTACTGTTCTTTCCAGTATTTTTGAAACAAACGGAAGGTTGGCAATTGGCCTAAAATTGTTTAGGTCATTAGTATCAGCCCCAGTCTTTTTGAGTATTGGAGTGATAGAGGCCATTTTTAAAGATGAAGGAACAGTAGCAGTTGATAGTGAAGAACACACTATAGATGTAATTAAAGTGGATAGTGAATTAATGCAAGACTTAACTAAAACAGTAGGTAGGGGATCAAGTGAGCAGGTAGAGGTCTTAGACTTCATGATCTCCCTAGTAATAAAATCAACTGAGGGCAGTTCAAAATTAGAGAGAATACTTACTGACCCGCTAATATGGCTATAATCATACTGATAATTGGGAGCAATCAAAACAGAATTAAGCAATTCATGATGAATATGATCAGTCTTAGCATGGAGAAATTTAGAGTAGGGAACACACTGAGTAGGATCAAGGGAAACAGAATCATGTGGTTTCAACAATTTGGCAACAGTACTGAACAAAGTTCTTGTATTTGAGTGTCCACTGGTGATGAGATTTGAGTAGAATGTTGATTTTGCTCTTTCTATTTCAGCCTTGTAAGAAGCAAGATGCTCAGAATACATCTGCTTATGGACTTCTAGACCAGTTTTATTCCAGAGTCTCTCCAGGCGACGACCTAGAGCTTTTTGATGATGAAGTTTAGGAGTAAACCATGGAGAGGGATTGGTATAAGATACAATGCGGGTTCTTAGAGGAGCCACAGTGTCTAATATTTGAGACAGGCTATTGTTATAAAAATTTACCAAGTCAGAAGTAGAAGTGGACAGACACTGGTTTACAGAATAATCAATCATTCCTTCCAGGACATGATGGTCAATGTTCTTAATATTTCGAAATGAGACAGAGCGTGGAGGTTTAACTCTTCCCAAAGAAAGAGAAACATTAAAAAAATACAGATTTATGATCTGAGATTAAGTGATCAGTTGAAGATATATTATTAGGGACAACACCAGAACAACATACTAGATCAAGAATATGCCCCTTAGAGTGTGTTGGAAAGTGGACATACTGCATAAGGTCAGCACTGTCCAGGACCAGTTTGAAATCATTATACTGAGTGTTGGCAGTGTTATCAAAATGAATATTAAAATCTCCCATCAACATAATGTTCGGAGATAAAGTACACACATGTGTTAAAATAGAAGAAAGCTCATTTTCTTGC
Source organism: Danio rerio (assembly GCF_052040795.2). Lineage (NCBI taxonomy): Eukaryota > Metazoa > Chordata > Actinopteri > Cypriniformes > Danionidae > Danio > Danio rerio. The sequence goes on along the minus strand of NC_141039.2, from coordinate 18,232,937 downwards.
TCAGAAAAAAAGATATTCAATGCAGATACCTTTGGTGGTCTATAGACTATAACTAGAACAGTAGGAGTCGGACCTTTAAGTAGTACAGCCAACACTTCAAAAGATGTAGGCTCAGCTATCTGTATTGGACAGGTCTTAAAACAGTCACGGTAAATTAGTGCAAGACCTCCCCCTTTACCGGTACAGCGAGGTTTACATAAATACTTATATCCGGAAGGTACAGTTTGATTAAAAATAAAAAAGTCATTAGGCTTCTGCCAAGTCTCAGAAAGACACATAAAATCTATACTTTTGTCCTCAATGAGTTCATGAATGTAGGATGTTTTATTGCTGAGAGATCGAACATTAAAAATCATAAAACGAACAGTAGACATATAATCTGACCTGGGCAGCGATGAAAGCACGTCTTGGTTAACACCCCTCCTGGCGAATCTAGGCAGTCTTGTATTAGACCAAAACGACCGAATTATACCATTCTTATCATGATGCCATATGTATCCACCTCAAATGCCAATCCCAATGAATGCTTATGAATATCAACATCAACGCCCACCAGATTTCCAAGGTGTTTTTGCTTCATCCCAATGTCAACCACACCTTCAGCAGGTTTTGCATAATCCAGGAGCTGGACAGGAGTACTTAAATAGTCAGTTACACTCTCTACCTGTACCTTCAGCATCTTGTATAAGTAATCCAACATCTGCACCCTTTACAGCAAAAGCTGGAGGTTTGACTAACCATGTTCAGCAGCAAAGTCAAGTTGGCATGCCAGGAAACGTTTCAACTGGCACAATGTGTGTTCAAACTACCTTTCATGATGTTCAGTCTTCATCCCAGCTAGCGATGTCAAGTCCATCTTCCACTTTGCCAGTAAGACCTACCCAGCAACAAAGCCAAACTAACCAAGTGTTACAGAATAATCCTTTGCCTCATGTTTCTGGGGCTTCAGTTCCATTACCTGTCTCAGAATTTCAACCAGAATCTGTGCCCAGATTTCTTGCCGGCCTTCCTCCAAGATCTTCAAGAATGAAAGGGCCTTCCCCTATCTGTGTAAAGAAGATCCTAAACAATTTATTATGTTGAAAATGGTTTTGGATAATTTATTACCAAGTGATGAGAATGAATGAATTATATGAAGTATAAATTCCATATTCTCTTAGACCATTTAAAATTGGATTCAGCATGCAACTTGGCTTTAGCCTATTCTAATCATCCTTTGCCATTTAGTACAGCATGGACAGCCCTCCAGCAGAAATATGGTCAGCCCCATCAACTTGTCCTGAGGAAAATTGCCAAGATCATGAGCCTGTCAGCCATCAAAACTGCTGATTCGCAAGCTTTCAGTGCTTTGGCAGTTCATATTCATGCCCTGGTGGGTATGCTACAGTCTTTGGGTCAGTGTGAAGGAGCAGCAGAATTGGCTTGTGCTTCTCATGTGCAACAGCTTTTGAGTAAACTCCCCCTGAACAAGTTGCTAATTATATCCGACATGGTAGACTCACTCGACCAGGACAATCTCATGATTTGGTGGACTTATCTGCATGGCTCCAAGAGGAAGCACATTGTCAAGCAGTGGTGGGACAAGTTGATGCTGTCCATAGTAGATCTAATGCCTACCACCAGGAGGAGAGGAAACCAATAAGGCCATATCAACCAACTGCCACTTTTCTTAATGGAGTAAGCAGTGTTCCAGTGGTAAAAGCCAATGATTCTTTTAAACCTACTAGACCCTTCAGTACCAAAGAAGAAAGTGAGTTTTTAAGGTTCCATTGTCCATTTTGTAGTGATGACCATCATCTTAGTAAATGCCAAGCCTTCAGTCTATTAGATTTGGAGGAAATAAAGAAATGGATTAAAGATAATCATCGTTGTTGAAGATGTGGCAGAGACCACTATGCTTTCCAGTCTGATCTAAGAAGAGGTTGTCCTAAGTGTAAAGGTAAACATCTGGGAGTTCTACATGAGGTGAATCAGAAGAAGCCAGATTTTGGTGGTTTATTTCTTCGTCGTCCAATTTGTTCCCCTAGAGTTTTATTAAAGGTTGTTAAAGTCCTATTGAACCATAATGGTAAATGTATGGAAACCTATGGCATATTGGATGATGGATCTGAAAGGACAATGCTTTTGTCACAAGCAGCACGGCAACTTGGATTAAATGGCACAGCTGAGTCCTTACTGCTTCAAACTGTGCACCAAGAAACTGAGATTCTCAAAAGAGCTAGTGTGAGCTTCACCATTTCTGCTCCCAATTCTCAGCACAAGTATAAGGTGAAAGGGGCCTTTACTGCACCGCAATTGGAGCTTCCTGAGCAATCCTATCCTATTCAAAGCCTCCTAAAACGATTTAGCCATCTTAAGGGCATCCAATTTGTAAACCTTTAACAAAATCCAGCCTATGCTTCTGATTGGTGCTGATCATCCACATCTTTTGGCTCCAGTGGAGAAGGTACGTCTCAGCCTTCAAGGAGGCCCAGCTGCAGTTCATACCAGATTGGATGGGCTCTTCATGGTCCAGTACCATCAGATAAGTCAACTGAACCTGAAACTCTGTGTTTATTTCTTTCTGGAACTTCTGTCTCCTTTCAGCTCCAGCCAGATGTAGAACAGTTACCACAAGTAGATGTACTCTCTTATAGGAGTGAAGAGGCCATTACACGGTCTAAACAAAATCAAAATGCCATTGATTGTATTAAGCAGATGACAACAAGACAAAATGTTAATGGTGTCTCAAGATCTGTTACTCGTTTGCTTCATTCCAAGAATGCACACTTGCTCAATGCTCTTAAGAAGGCAGTCACCACCTCTCTTCGAAGAACTGAGCACCAACTCCCTGATGATCCAAAGAAAGCCCTTGTCTATAAAGGAGAGGTCCAGAAACTAGTGGAGGCCGGTTGTGAGAAAATCGATCCCAAAAGAAGTCTGTCAGAGCCAAGAATCCTGGTTTGTACCTCACCACTTAGTTGAACAATGGCATTATGCTGACACCACTCGTAATCCAGCTGATGAGAACACCAGAGGCAAGTGCCTTCCTGATCTAGACCATTGGAGTCAAGGTCCTGATTTCCTTTGTTCTAAACTCAATCAGTTGCCAAAATTAACTAACAGAATTGAGAACTCTGTTGATTCCACCGAGCTGAGAGACTTTTGTGGCTTGGCCAAGACTGGAGATGACCATTTGTATGTACATCAATGTAAGCCATGGGTTGATCTTCTCAAAGCTGTGGTAGCTCAACCTGCTAACTTTTCTTTTAGTAAAGATCAGTTTGAACTGCTCCTGTTGCAAGAGGTTCGTACAACTGTTTTGGTGGAGGACATTTTGAATTCTAAACCCCTAGGATATGTCTCGTGTGCTGAGGATCTGGATCCAGTAACTCCTTATGGGGCGGTGAAATGCTGCCCTACCTCAAGTCCTTGATGCTGATTCAGATATCTTTATTCAAAGGAGATGGAGACGGCCAGATTTTGGACGATCAATTCTGCCAAAATTTTTCACAATTATCTGCCTAATCTACAAGCTCATCAAAAATGGTTGCAGGATCAGGATAATTTGGAAACCCTGCTGTGGTTATGTTTTTGGACCATTGACGTCCATGTGCTTTAAGGTACATTGGTAAAGGGCTTCAGACATTTTATTTCTTTCACTTTGTGAAGTGCTCTCTGAAGCCCTGCCCACTTTTTGTTCAAACCTGTCTGATCCACGCACTGAAGGCCAACCAATGGTTCACAGCTGCACCCTATTATCCAAATCATCAGTCCCTTTAAATAGTGTGGCTTCAGTGTCACAGTATGCTCCAGTCTTTCACTGCTCTGGACTCCTCATGTGGTGTTGTGGCAGCGTGTCAATAAACCAGTCTTATACCATGTGGAGAGAATGTACTGGCATTGGTAAATAAAACTCCAAGAAACTGATCTTGCTTCAAGTGTTTTGACTGACACTCCATTGTGATACTCCCCCTGCGAGTCAGCATTACCTTTCTAATTTCTTACAGTACCTTTTGTAATTAACAGACAAAAAAAAAAAAAAAAACAGACAAACAACTTTTCCAGAAGCAGAGAAATTTACTAATATTTACGACTTGTCATCAAATGTTCTTACTGTTGTAGGGTCCGCCTGTTTGGTCCAACGACGGCAGCCAATCAGACGGCAGAAGGATTCTTGCGCGTCACTGTCTTCTTTTAAGCACAAATAGTATTGAGTTAAATACATATATAAGTTTGATATAAGTATATCTTTCGTTTTATCTCACTCCAATAATAAAACATTGATAAAGTTATTTTGTTTCCTTTCACATTATTTTAGATTATGATTGAATATTCTTTTGATTTGTTATTATACCTTATTCTCATTTACTCAGATTCCTATAGCATCCCGAGTCTTGCACCGGCCGGGTATACAATCTCTTAATACAAGCTTGTCAGTCTTGGTCATTAAACAGAGGCGATTAACCACTCTCCTAAGAAGGCAGAACTCTACTTACTCAATTTAGGAGATTTTTATGTGGTCCCCATAGATCTGTTATCTACTAATTCAAGACAAAGTATTTTAATAATAATCGCGCAGGATCATACTATTGTAGATGAAGGCCTAAATATCGACATTTAAATTAGTTTCAACAATATTTTGTTGTTCTAAATAGAGAACCCACAGTTGGCCTTTTGCAGTCTACGTATACATGAAATAATGCCAATTTGCTAGTCGGATCTCTAACAACATTGAATAGCGTGCCACGCTGCTCCGTCTAACATGTTTTAGTCCGTTACTAACCTGTACAGTGGCTTGTAGTGCTATGGACAACAACATTTATCAGTGATAATAACACGAGGACTATTTGAATAATTCAAAACATAGCAATTTATTTATCAGGTAAACAGGATAATTCAAAGATCAATTCAAGCAATCAAAACATTAATCAATTCATTATGTAACATCAATCAATCAAAATTACATTAGTGAAACATTTAGCCAATTCAAAGTACATAAATGAAAGTTTAGAAGTTTACCTGAAGACGAAAAAGACTACACACAGCAATTGTGCGGGAGATCTGGATACAGATTCCCCGACTTCTCTGCCACCTTCCCTTAAGTACCCATCTTTGCACCTCAGGGTGTTTCTTTGATATTTACATTTGGCCATCTCTCTACAGGACATTTTCATGGGAAGAAGTTTCGGTTGGGGTTTCTGTGGTATTACCATTTGTGTGTTTCTTTGTTCTTGGTGAGGGGATGTTTTGCTTGAGGGGCCTGATTATAATTTTATTACCGGACCGAGGGCAAATGTTTCAATATCTAAAGGGGTGAGACCTTCTTTATCAGACACGCTGGAACCTTCAATGCGTTAGGTAAACAGAGACAAAAGGGGAGAGGGTATAACAGGAGATACGTGTCCGGGGGAAGTTTCGCTCTCACACTGAGAGCGACAGATGTGAGCTCTTTGATGCTTATCAGGTAGCTGTTCTCATTAAAACACAGATGTCGTAAATAATCATTCCTGATACCAGCCTTACAGTTTTCCCCCTTTGGCCCCGTGGGCTATTTTATCCTGCGGGGTCATCAGAGTTCTTGAAGCTTTGGCACCTGTAATGGGCTGAGTGTCAGAGCAATGTTCGTTGATGTCCTTAACGATCTGATGAGACATCTGAAATAACAGCATTGGAACAGTGTGAACATAAAGATGAGTGCACTGCCAATGGCACAGCTCCGAAGTATCCAGTCCCACCATGTGTAGGCATTCAGTGCTGAGCGCGTAGACGAGCTGGACAGGATCGTTGCAGTCTTTCGGGCCAGGTTTGTCTCTACCTGTGCTTGGAAAAGATGATATTCAGTCTCTGAGATGGTTCTTTCCACCAGATTCATGGTGTCAACCAGTGTCCGTGTTCCTTGTTCGTAGAAAGTGTCGTCCCACCATGGGGAGACTTCTGCATCTAGTGGCATCCTTCCAAGGATGTTGATTTGACCCATTGAAAAGTCCTCTGTGATTTCCAAACAGAACGAATGGTTGGCAGGACAGGCTAGTCCTCCATAGGTGAAAGAGTTCATCTCGCTGACGACACACCATTGTGTATGAGAAACCTGAATTGCATCGGCATACCCATGTAAAGACTGAACATTAATAAGTCTGCTGTCATTGGAGGAAAAAGGTTGTAAGGTATTACATGTACAGACAATGTAATTGTGGGTTTCATGGCAACAGGTGCGGCTGGTAAACAAGGTCTCAGAGCCCTTAGAGGTCATGTATCTGGTAAGGTGGTCCCATTTAATGACCTGTTTCTTAATTATAGTACCAATTGAACGAATGGTAGTTGAGTTTAAATAAACTTGGTCTGGGTGTATTAAAGGAAAGGTGGCAAAAAACCCAAGGCATCCAACACATTCTTCTCCAGTATACATCATGACAGTAGCTAATAATTCAGAATATTTTACATTTTTCATTTTCTCTGATGAAAGCCATCTATCTAAATCTAAGATTTCAATCAAGTCACTTAAAACATGTCTAGGTGTTTTATGGAGACGGAGGTCCAGAATTTCTTGTCTGGTTGTAGCAAATAAATCTTGTGCAAATGTTCTGCAGGCTAAGTCACGTTCGATGGTACGGGTCTGATTGAACAATGTGTGGCTGATCATCAGAAGCGCCTGCGCCTCAGATCTGACCGCTTTGATTAGGTTGTCATTACTATTGGTGATGTGTTGAAAACCAGTGGCCATCTGGTCTGTCAACCATGTGGAAAATTGAGATTGTTTAGAAATCTTGTATGTGTTAGTTAATGAATTAGCCAAACCAAATAGGCCTGCTATATTTCCGAGCAGGTCACGTTTTGAGCGAACAGGTGGAATTTGGACAGCAAGTCTGTTCTTATAATCAGAAATTAAATCATCGATTTGTGACTGTAGCCATGCATATGATTCATCATCAACATTACAATGCTTAGAGTAGGCAGACAGTATATTGGAAATATTGTATGTTATATGCGTCATTACCAAATTCACATCATGCAAAAGAGTCTTATTTACATTTCCCTTAATCAATCCGCCAGGTGGTGTTGGGTATAGTTTTGGACATACTTTAGGTTTCGTATATCCACAGGTTGTTATATTGAAACAATATGTTAAAGTCCATGAGTAATTTTGTGGATTTGTAAATTTCTCCATATCTGGGGAACATTTCCCCACACAGTTTGTTCCTTCTTTTCTGTTTGTCCATATGAAAGTTTTCGGCTTTTGTTCAGTAGGTGTGTATAATGTGAGGTTGTAATTAGACTCCATGAAATACATGTGTGTGTTGTTACGTGTTTCTGTGTGTGTACATCTATATGTTACTGGTTCTAAGTCTTTGATGTAATAACATAATTTTGGGTCCGTCCCATTGTTTTTGTTTTGATAAAGGGTGTTCATTTTCCCGATTATGGCACCTGGATCTATTTTAAGCTGATACCAGGCTGTGACATTGTGTAAAAATTTGGGTGCTTGTGTGTGACCTGAAATGCTTTCTGTTGGTGGGTGGGTGCTACCTAAACCACAACAAATTTTTGGTGTGCAAATTTGGTCCGGAGCTAAGCCGGGAGGCCATGTAATTACATCTTTTGGTGTGATTGTAATGTTTGGTGTGGATGGCCCCTTGGAAAATTTCCACACCCACCTTCCACATTTCAGGTTGTGTGTGAGTGAAACCCGTTGACCCAGTCTGATGCATGTTGGTCCAGACACCTTTCTCTCATCCGGCCTCCACGGTATTGCTGCAGTCAACCTAGAAGGCGAGAAGGGAAATAGGTTATTCACTGTTTCTGGGTACCTTTAAATAATTTGCACTGTGACATGTGATACCATCGTAGTTTTCCTTTTATTGAGGTGGCAACACAGCTGTTGCACACAGCCTTAATCTCATATGGCCCATGCCATCTGGGTGTGAAAGCACCTTGTTTCACAAATACTCGTATCATTACCATGTCTCCTTCTGAAAATTTTATTTCAGTGTTTGGGTTGAATTGTGCATCATTATTTAAATCTGATTGCTGTTGTTTCAGTGTGGTTTGTGCATAAAGCACTTCCAATCTTTCTTGCAACTGTTTTAGCACAGATTGTTGTGTTGCAACCATGAGAGGTCCCATGTCTGTTGGAGCAATCTCTGGATCAATGGGTATTTTCATGACTCTACCAGTCATGATTTCAAATGGGCTGATGCCTGTGGCTTTTGAGGGTGTTGCCCGCAGTACTGTCAGGACTGTGGGCAATGCATCAATCCATTTGTTGTCGTGTTGTGAAATTTGTTTTGAGATGTTTTCTTTTATGGTACGATTTACACGTTCCACCATTCCCGAGCTTTGTGGTCTGTATGGAACATGAAATCTTTGTTTTATGTTTAACATTTTGCATATGGATTTCATTATCTGACCAGTGAAGTGGGTTCCTTGATCAGATTCAATTTGAATTGGGGCTCCCCACAGAGGAAGAATTTGGTTCGTTTACACTCGTGCCACTGTGTTTGCACTGTTGTTGCGTGTGGGGATCACTTCTACCCATTTTGAGAATTTGTCAATTATTACTAAGCAATAACGATATCCCCCTTTGGCACTAGGTAGTGGGCCAATGAAATCCAACTGCAAAAATTCCCAGGGCCCTTTGGATGGTTCTGGTCTGCATAATTTTGTGCGCCCTGATCTGCCTTGGTTAATGGTGGCACATACTATGCATGTATCGCACCATCTTTGAATATCTGATGTCATTTCTGGCCACCAGAAATTTTTTTGAATCAGCTGCTGTGTTTTGGGAGCTGATACATGTGCGTACTCGTGGTATAGTTTTATCACTGTTTTTTTTAGGGCATCTGGAATGATGTACTTCCCATCTCTCAAAATCATCCCTTCTGTGACATTTACTAATTGATCCTGTTTGAGATGTGGAACGAGTTCCCCTTCTGTGAGCCATAGCTCTTGCTGATACTGATTTAAATCTAGGGGGGTAGTTCGGATCACACTCACAACAGGAGCATTTAGGTTGTCCAGCTGCCATTCGTCTCCTTTCACTGCTGCCAATTTTGCTAATTGGTCTACAATGTTGTTATTTTGTTCGTGTTCGTCTGGGTTTCGGCTGATGTGAGCGCGCACTTTAATAACTGATATTGGAGACTCGTGTGTTTTAACGGAGTGCCAGATCGCAGTTATAATATTAAAGTGTTTTATCGGCGTTCCTGCGGATGTTAAGAATTTTCGCAATTGCCACTGAGCCATGAAGTCATGGACCACGCCAAATGCATAACGACTGTCGGTGTATATGCATATGGGTTCTGGGTGTGTTCGGATTGCTTCAAGTAGCGCAATGAGTTCGGCTTCCTGTGCTGATGTATTAGCGGTTAGCTTGATTAGCAACTGGCTAGCATCTGCATTAGGGGAGTGGGGGGTCCATACAGCACATCCTGTGTGAAAATTGCCATCATGCCAATATCTAGACCCGTCAATATACACTTGGGTCTGATTTGGAAGCTTTTGGTCATAAACCGGACTCTGTGTCTCTGGTCTGACTTGACATGTGTGTGGGTGACCCTCCACATCCCCCAGCAGATGTGGCAGAATACGGCTATTCATTGTTGTGATCTCTCGTGCTTGTATATCTGCTAGCCATCTTGCTAATCTCTGTGAAGATACGCCTTTTATTCGTCCCTGTAGCAGCATTTGTACTGGCGTGTGCATTGTATGTATGACAACAGGCTGAAAACCCACGATCGGTTCTGTTGTTGTCAGCATCCAGTGAACCGCCAGTACGTGCTGTGTACATGGGTCGAAACCCTGTTCAATGGGGGATTTTTTTCGGCTGTAGTATGCGATCGGGCGCAGTTTCCCCCCATGATCTTGAGCTAAAACACCACTTAGTGTGTTTTCGTTCGCGTCAACTTGTAAGTGAAAGGGCTTTGATGGACAGGGCAGACCGAGTGCAGGCGCAGAGCATAGATGTTGTTTCAGTTTTTCAAACATTTTGTCATGGCTCTCTGACCATTCAATTATGTCTGAGGGCTTTGATTTCCCTTTTACGAGAGCATAAAGAGGAGTAGTAATGTTTGCGAAATCGGGAATAAATTCTCTCAAATAATTCGCTGTTCCCAAAACTTTTTGTAATGCGTTCAGCGTGTGTGGACGGGGCAGGTCTGCGATGCATTTGCGTCTGTCATCTGTTAGCGCTCGATGGCTTTGTGTGATTGTATAACCCATGTATTGGACCTCTTTTTGGGCAATCTGAGCTTTCTCTTTGTTTAACTTAAAGCCGGCCCTGCCGAGTGTTACCAATACTTCGTCAACAAGTTGCAGATGATCATCAACAGATCCATCTGTTGCAACGAGTATGTCATCTACATAATGGATCACATTTCCTGTGCTTGTCAATGAATTTAGTGCATCTTCGAGCACTCTGTGGAAAATTGCGGGGCTGTTATGGAGACCTTGTGGCATCCGTTCCCATGTGTACTGTATCTGATTTACAGTAAATGCCAATTTCCACTGATCTTCGCGTCTAATTTTGACAGACCAAAACCCGTTCTTTATGTCTAACGCAGTAAACCAAGACGTGCTGGTTGAAATTTGGGACAGGAGTGTCGACGGGTTGGCAACTATAGCGGTGGCTTTAGGTAGTACTTTGTTTAGACGTTGATAATTAATACAAAGACGCCACTTGCCGTTTGGTTTCGGTACTGGTAGACATGGAGAGTTTGTGGTTGAACTGCATCGCCGAACAATTCCCCTCGCTTCGAGCTGTTTTACAATGTCATGAACGGCTGCCTCTGCCTCTGGCTTGATGCGGTATTGTTTTTGTGGGGGAGGTGGTTCCCCCTCAAGGTGTACTACGTAATCGATAAGACCGCAATCATGTTCATGTGTAGCCCAAATGCTTTCATGTTTGTTAATTAGTTGTTGAACGGGATCTGTGATGGTTATGGACATGACGCTGGCTTTGTTTTTTGGCAGACATTTCTTTGTTGTTTTGTTTGTCTGTATCTCAACTTGTTTTTCAAAACAATGAATTACAAAGCCATGTTTTCTCATGATGTCCATCCCCAACACAGTTCCCTCGCTATTTTCTGGTGAAAACCAAAAGGATTCTCTCAGTGTTGTAACGCCTAAATCGAGTTGAACAGGCTGAGTTAATGTTGCAATCATTAATGTGTCGTCAATGCCTTGTATTTGGATTGTTTTATCTGTTAGGGGTAATGGAATATTTGTGAGGGAACAAGTTGCGCCGGTATCAAGAAGTATGTCGGCTAACCGGCCTCCTAGATTAGCCCTTATCTTGATTCGGTTTCCGCTTTTGACTATATTCCCGACAGCTATGGAGGCCACGGTTTCCTATGGTGAATGATAACTTTCGTTCGTGTTACGGGCACTTTTGGTCCTAGTTTGGCTATTTTGTTTTCTGAACCCGGCAATGAAGTTTGAGAATTGTTTTAATAATTCTGAGTCTTCACTATGGGGGTCTGATGATTCATGGGCCTGGGTTTCTTCACGTCTTTTCTCCTTACGACGGCAGTCTTTCGCTCGGTGGTTAAACCTGTTGCAATAATGGCATTGTATTTTTGTCTGTTTCGAGTAAGAGCGATTTTCGCCTTTCCCTTCTGTTAACCATTGGGCAGATGCGACAGCTCTGGGTTTTGATTTCCATCTACTCTCTATTCTCGAGCCCCAGTCCACTATTGATCTGAAAGTATTTTCTGCTGGGTCTACGCCGCTTGATAAAGCTTTTTGTATAGGGGTGCCAGCGTTATTTTTTATTATTTGTAGCAGTGGATCGTGATCTCAGCTAGCGTTTTCCATGCCAGCATTTTCTCTATATGTTACCCACAAACGCTCAGCGTAGCTCTCAAACGATTCACTATTTCCCTGTTTTATATCTAATATTTTACTCCAATCCGAAATCGTTGGGCCCCTTATGTCTAGTAGATTTTGTTTTAATCGCTCGTATATAGCTTCGTCGGTTTCCCCGTTATTACGTTTTATGACGTTCCAGTTTTCATCTCCGCGGTCAATTTTGGTCTGAGTTCCTCTGGGATGGTCAGTAGTGCGATTTGCCATACATCTCTGACTTCAAGTATGTAAACTGTGGCCAGTAGCATCAAAGTTTCCCAGTATGGTTCGAACGGTCCCTTATTGGGCATCATACCTACGACTTGTTTGTGTTTACAACATTCGTCGCACGTTAATGGGCGGCTGATCGTGGTTATTTCATCGTTTGCATTCGTGATGGTTTTGAAAACGGCAACTTTTGTCGGTTTCGAAGGCGCATCACTCGACCTGTTTCTTGTTTGAACGGGGCTTCGCTGATTTGATTCGCGACTTTGAGAGGGCGTTTGGTTATGAATTTGTTTTGGTCTTTGACTCTCTAGTGCGGCAACATTATCTTCGTCGTCTTCATCATCATTGTTTTTTTCATCATGGGTTTTTTTGTATTTCGATTTTGAGACTAGCTTTATTCCTTCCGTCATATACCAGGATATTATTTCGTTATTTTTCCACGTGAGATCTAAGCCTTTTCCTCTTAGTTGGAAAAGGGTTTCTTTTATTTGTAGGGCATGATCCTCCATAATTCCCTGATCTACACTATCACTGTACTGTCCCTGCGAAGCCATGTTTCCCACTAATTATTTCCCACCGGATTCGGTCTCCGGTCTAAAAATGGGTATTCCGACCCGTTCTACAAATGTGTCTATATGTGGGATGTAACGAAGGCTTTCCCTCAACACTTCTACAAGATAAAGGAACGAACTTACCAAGAAAGTTGTAGACAGCGAAGGAGCAGATCAAACCTCATACTTCCTTTGGAAATCAAGACTGAAACTCGCGCTGGAGAAGACGTCACTCGCCTCAGGAGGGGAGATCACGGAGGTTGGTCACCACTTTGTAGGGTCCGTCTGATTGGCTGCCGTCGTTGGACCAAACAGGCGGACCCTACACTGTTAATGTGTGTTAAGGTCAAGGTAATCAGACTAACATTTGTTTATCATGTGTAGTTGATCTTCTCAATTTAAACATTAAAAGTAAAACAAATGCATTCTATGGTTACATAAATGAATGTAAGTAAGGAATAAGTAGGTAAGTAAAAACTGACAACAGCATTCATTTTTTAATTAATTGTTAGACAAAGATGCAGTCACAACTTAATGTAGAGTAGCTGTTACACATTGGGTGTGCACTATTTTCTAATAGTTCCACAGATTGGAGTGGATTATTCCACTTATACTATGGTAACTGCACCTAAAGTCACTGTTTAGGTGTGGTATTTTAGATATTTACAGTTTTTTTTTTTTTTTACCTCAAACTGCTCCTGTGTTTAGCAATAGATTCTTGCACATCTGGGGCCTGTTTCAGTAAGGAGGTTCAACCAACTCAGAGTTTAAACTTGAACTCTTGAAACAACTTGAGTTGATTACCGAGATATTAAAAACGCTGAGTTTTCGGTTTCATATTAGTGGATCTGAGTTAGGTCAATCAACATTGAGTAGACCAACTCAGAGTTAAGTGCACACACTTAGACAGCAAACAGGAACTATCAATGGAGCGCAGATATTATTATTGACCATGACAACTTCTGAAAAAAGAGATCACCATTTCTTTCTCCAGCTAAACTTGGCTCATGCAGAGTTATAGAAAATATGACCATATATTTAAAAAAGCAACACCACTGCATCAGTGAAACAGAGACAGTTAGTGTGGGAAAACAGGTCAAGTTAATGCACAATTTTACATTTAAAGTATTTAAATATTTATGTATAATATTACAAGTAATGTTATGTGTGCATTAAAAAATTAGTACACACGTTCCCACTTTTATACACGTTGATCAGTTTTAATAGATTTAAAAGTGAACTTGTGTTTGCCTTTTTTATTGATCAAGTGATAGAAGTTGATATAACACTTAGAATGTAAACAGAACTAAACAATAGTTTTTAGAATAGACTAATAATCCCATTAATCTAGTAACTGTAAATGTCCCTGTTAAAGATGAGTGAATTTAAGCTAATTATGTATTTAAAAAAAGGACAAGCCATTCTCCTACGTGACTTTGTTCTCTGTGTGACTGAAATTAAGTTACAGTTTTTTTACTATGGCTATGACAATTTTTTCAATACATTTTACAAGTTTCCTAAACTTTTAACATAGTTAGCACAACATCCGTCTTTGTTGACTATACATTTCTTGTTGCTTTGACACAAAATGCATTCAGTTAAAACCAATTTAAAATGCTTTAACTTCTTTTACACACAAGCACAACCATTACCAAAACAAAGTAATTTTACAGTCAAATTTACAAATGCCTTCACACAGTATGTCAGAACAGATAACATCATGTTCTAAACAGAACGTATATAGGCTAAAGTCAAAGTTAACGTCTGATCATATTGTCAATTGAAGGACAAATATATTTCCTGTATTTTATTATATTGCTAATTGCTGTTTAATATATATCTGTCACGGTTTGTTGACGGGATGAGACAAAACGTGTCAGATCCAAGTGCAAGTGCAGTCCAAAATACAAAGTAACAAACAAATAAACAAAACAAGAAACTCTGGCAGAAAATACTAGAACAAGGCTCAGGAACAACAAACCAAACAAGACTTACTTCGACTAGAAAGACAAGATAGACAAACGACATAGTGACAAACAATGGGTGAAGAGGGAATAAATAGTCCATGAAATCAAACAGGAAACGGAGATAGCTGTGTTTTGCAAATCCGTGTAAGTGGAAACCAGGTGTGTGCACGTGGGATGTATGGACTTGTAGTTCTAGCAACTGTAGTTCACCACCAGAGTTCACCAGCGAACTACAGTGCCACCTGGTGGTCTCAGACAGTCATGACACACACACACACACACACACACACACACACACACACGCACACACACACACACACACACACATATATATATATATATATATATATATATATATATATATATATATATATATATATATATATACACAACAGTTCTGTCTGGATCTTGAATCTGATTGGCTGATAGCCATGATATATTTAAGTAATATCAGCATTCGTACAGCCTCTTTAACCTTTGTGTATTACTCCGCCCACACACAGCCAGCTACAAGCAGACACTACAGTTTGACAAATATTACTGCAGTTAGACAACAAAATATACTTTTGAGGCTTTTTTAGTCGATAATGTAGTTGTTTTGGTTGCAACTATGCAGTTTATTTGCAAGAATAGTGCCTATTTTAAAATATTTACAATATCTGAGAGACAGCTCGTCAGCGACAGTTGACGTTTTTGACAGAACTTCATAATAAGCCCTTACGCTTTGAAGATATAACAGTCTGATTTCTAACTATAGCAGATCAAATCAATTTTAAACTGGTAAGCCAACACTTCCGTTTTTCATGGGAGAATCCCATATTTTAGACCAGTCTCCAGCAAACACCCTGTTTTTTTTTCTTTAAAAAAAAAACAAACAAAAAAAAACTTTTTTTTTTTTAATTCACTGACCCCTCTCTTTGGTACAGTCTGTAAACTAAACACCCCCGGGTTGCCAATTTGGTACTGTACCCGGATCGAAGCAGCCACCCAAAACCCGCTGCATCCTATCCCGGTTCTCAACCTCACCCCTGAACACCCTGTCCCCCCGTTCTCCCGGGTTTTCAGAGACATGGTGGCAGGTTAGATGATCTCCCTTTTTGTATGTTGTAGTGCTGTATTTATACCTATTTGCTCGCATATCAGGAATGTGTGTTGTGTTGGCAGATTGAAATATACAAAGTCTGCATGTGCTTAGCACTTTTCCTTATCGCAACCACAACAGCAGTCTGGTAACGTTAGTGGATTCGTTGTTATTTTCGGGGTTAATTATTGTGAAATCCGGATTGCAAAAGAGAAATACTGTATAATGAATGGCAGAAGAAAGTATTGATATTTTGCTGTAAAAGAAAGAAAATGCATGCATTTACTAAACCCAACAAAACAAAACTCTATAGAGGCTTCAAATATAAGTGCAGAGCTGACACATAAAATAATGCAGTTTCTGTCATTTTAGCTGATGATAGTGTTTTTGTTTTTTTTTTGTCAATGTTTTATGATTGACTAAATGTTCCTATTGGAAGAGAACATGTGTTTGTGTTTTAAATCATTATTTCATTTTGAAACATGTTTGCAGTGTTTTGTTAGACATGGTGTATTGTATTAGTTTATTATTGTATTTTGAAAAGTGTGAAATGTGTGATTTTGAGCATGAAATTAACTGTTTTGCCAATTGTGTGTTTTAGGTGTGTTGCTGCGTTGAAAAATTGTCATAGCAATTGTAAAACACTTTAATAGATATGTTTTCATTCAAATATATGAAATAAATTTATGTACAAAACTGGAATATCGCAAGATGTGCAAATAAAGTAGCGTTTCCATCCAACGCATAAAAGAGAACAAAATCATCACTTCCTGATTAAACGGGTGACAAATATCAACCTTAAAAACAGAATTTACTGCGTTAAGAAGAGACTGCGTCAATCTTTGCTTTACTTAATAAATGTACTTGCGCCTCAGAAGACAATGCTGACACACAATAAACACGTGGGGGCATTTGAAGCAATGAGACACGGAGAACAGATGCTCTTGACACGCACCAGATGCTCTGGAAGTCATTAATAATATAATAACATTAATACTGAAACAGTTAAGGCGTTTTAGAATTAATGACTAACACAACATTTAAGATTACCGTATGCTCAGCCTGCTGGTTTGTCCATTCACACACATTTTCATCATCATATGATCTCTTATAACAAAAATTTCAAACATTTTTTTTAATG
This sequence comes from Danio rerio, assembly GCF_052040795.2. Lineage (NCBI taxonomy): Eukaryota > Metazoa > Chordata > Actinopteri > Cypriniformes > Danionidae > Danio > Danio rerio. Next base: position 18,216,149 of record NC_141039.2, on the reverse strand, counting down.
CATTTGTTCAGTAAAAGGGTTTCTATCGTAGTTTATGCACATATTTTCTTATCGAATAAAAGTTTATCCTACTTAGTTATGCGTGTGTTTTTTATGCAAATTTTTAAAAGTTATGTCTATCATGACATTTACATCAATCATTTTTATGCACATATCCAAAATGAGAAATAAAATGGGTGGGTGGAAACGCAATAATAAGGCAAGAAATACCACTCCGTCTTTAAAAAAGGGGAGGAGACCGACAGAAACTCAGAGTTTAGAAAATAAAACCTGCTCCTGACCAGGTTAGGTTCACAGAGTAAGTTACCACAGTAACTGACTCTGAGTTTTAGTTACCTCTCTTTCAGAAATAGACTTGACTTACCCTGCTTTCTCGAGTTTAACAAACCTGCCACTTTGAAATGGAAAAGCCAGAGTTTCTCTCATTTCAGGGTTAAAATACTTAAAAAATAGTTAAAGTAGTTTTCACTTAACCTCCTTTCTGAAACGGGCCCCTTATCTAAAGCCAAGATTTGTTTTGATGTGATTTTTGACTGTTGTAGCTGTGAAATAACTGAAACCATTCAGTGGAGATATGGAATGTTCAAAACCAGCCTGGAACTACTAATTTACCTGTGTTTATCTGAAAATAAGTGCACACCTTAGAAAATTATTTAACAATCAGAATCATTCATTCAAAATTTCCAAATAGTCAATTTGACAAAATGTGTAAGTATAAGTATAAATTTAAAATTGTGATTGTTTATAAAATAAAAGGGAAAACAGTACCCATAATTATTTGTGATCGTCAACAAAAAGATGTGTACTGAATACCAAAAATCATACACGATAGAATGCATTTCTTTCAAAGATTCAGCACTAAATACCTAAATACTCATGTTAATTATTGCATATGGTATGAATATAGGTAATTTTAGACTCATTTATGTAAAAATTACCTGTAAATGCAAAACTGATTGTTTATTAAATAAGGAAGAAAAATTAAACAATTATATTTGAAAGTCAGAAACTACATATTTAAAGAACATATGTTATAATAAATGGGTAAAACATGTTTTGGAGATTCTGCAAAGAAACATTTAGCAATGGTTGAAACAACAGGTGACAGGGAATAAATATGGGTTATTTTAAATATATCTTATGCATTAGAAGTGTAGTGTCACAAAAATAAAACTATTCAAAATGTATTAATAAAACACTTTAATTAAGGATTTGTGATGATCAAAAACAATTTAATTCCCAGAATACCATCTGATTAAATTAATTTATTGCAAAAGTATAGAAAATATAAAGTCAGTCGGGTCACATTAGACCACTGTAGTGCGTCAAAATATTAATGCACTCTGTGTAAACAAGAGCTAAAAATGATTAATGTTATTTTCATTAATTAGGTTAGCACAGATAAATAAACAGTGTACTTTATATTTTGTTTATTATTATTATTATTATTTGTTCAATTTAATAAAGTCATTAACTATCTAATGGAACCTAATTTTAAAGTGTTACACCTTTTCTTGGTATATATATAAAAAACATATGCAAAGTAATCACAAGTGACTTAGCTGTAGTTTTCAGTTTGAATTGAATGTGATGACAGAAAGACTGACATGTGTATATTATGTTTCATGGTGTACAACAAACACAAAGCCTGGACTTCGTGTAAAGATTGAATCTGAGTACAGTTTTTCTTTGTAGAATTTTTCCTTTGTAATAAATTAAATTGTGGACAAGAGTCTTTTTTATTTGTTATTTATTTATTTATTTATTTATTATTGTACTGACAGGGTCTTGAGAAGCAGATTTCGTGTGCTCATTTCTTCAGATGATAAAAGGTTGCCCTTTTAGAAAAATGATACAAATTCAATAGTAACAATTCTATTAAATACATATTTAACATGCCAATTAACATACTCATATGGATTATTATAAATACTCTGGAAATCACAGAGAACTGCACTCTGTTATCTGAATAAATTGAATATGACTTAACATTGAGCAAAAAGAAGCTGAGAGAAAAAGAGGTCTTGAGCATGAAAGTTCCAGCAGATATTGGTTCCACTAAATCAATATAAAGCAGCTCTCCGTCTTCACTGTGAAAGACTTTGACTGAAGAAAGATTTGGAAGAATATTTCCAGTCACAAACAGAAGTCCTCTAAAGTTGTCTAAATAGATCAAATACAATAGCCACTTTTGGGTTTAGGGTTAAATGTAGGCACCTATCAAGTCTCATTAGTTCTGCATGAGGAAACTGAGGTTATTCTAAAACGCAAAGGAAATGGAGGCTGGTTCCTCATGGCATTAATTTTTGGACCAAAATTACCATATTTAAGCATGGAAGAGGAAAAGATGTCTACAAGATGTAGCACTTGTCTGAATAATACACTATTCAAATCAATCAAATGGTATGTCACAAAAGTATGTAAATTTTCTAAGAGCATTTTGTTGCAGAAAAAAAAATCAACAAGGTGATAGCAATAATATAAAAATAACAGGTGGTCTTTGCTTATTGGATGTTACGTAAGAGTGACGTAACCGGGGCCGGGTCGTGGGGGCAGCAGTCTTAGGAGAGAACCCCAGACTTCCCTATCCCCAGACACTTCCTCCAGCTCCTCCGGGGGGATCCCGAGGCGTTTCCAGGCCAGCCAAGAGACATAGTCCCTCCAGCGTGTCCTGGGTCTTCCCCGAGGCCGTCTTCCCCGAGGTGGGACGTGCCTGGAACACCTCCCTAGGTAGGCGTCCAGGAGGCATCCGAAACAGATGCCCGAGCCACCTCAGCTGACTTCTCTCGATGTGGAGGAGCAGCGACTCTACTCCGAGCTCCTCACCCTATCCGTAAGAGTGCGCCCTGCCACCCTTCAAAGGAAACTCATTTCAGCCGCTTGTATCCGAGATCTTGTCCTTTCGGTCATGATCCAAAGCTCATGGAGGTGCTGATTCTCATCCTACCGCGTCACACTCGGCAGCAAACCGCCCCAGTGCATGCTGAAAGTCCATGTCTGATGAAGCCAACAGAACAACATCATCTGCGAAAAACAAAGATGAAATCCTGTGTTCCCCAAACCGGACCCCCTCCAGCCCAAGGCTGCGCCTTGAAATTCTGTCCATAAAAATTATGAAATTAATTGGTGACATGGGGCAGCCCTGCCGGAGTCCAACATGCACTGGAAACAAATCTCTGTTCATACAGGGACGAGACAGCCCTCAACAGATCGGCTGAGATCTCATTTATATCTCTCAAAATGTATTTTATTGTGTTTCTGTGCATTTCAGTAGCACCCATATTACGAGATTTTTTTTGCCTCCTAAAGGTTCACGAAACCTGTTCATGATAACTGGATAATTTTGAGCTTTTGTCAGCTCATTTCAGCTAAAAATAATTTTTGGATCAAAATCGGCGACGTATTGCAGAACTGTAAGTGCAAAGATGATGCGTCAGTTTTTTATTATTATTCATAGCAGTTTTTTCTTATCCTATGAGAAGAGCCAGCTTCTTAATTACGTGCTTTTCGAAGGCAAAGCAGACCGGCCAGTGCCAAGCTGTGAAATCCTACCTTGATGACTGGGACCCATGGACCCACGGCACAAAGTATTTAGCCGTTTATGTGTTTGTTTCCATGATCCAAGTGATTTGTTGCATGTTTTTTCCCGCGATCCTGTCAGGGCCGATACAGCAAAGTTGTGTGTGTGCTGCAAGCATTTTTATCGGGAGAGCAGTTAGAGTATTGGAGAATGGCGGACTTTGTCTTTTATCAGGAGTTTGTTCACATTTAGACACATCGCCGTGCTGCTGTGTTCGCCTAAGTCAGGGGTGTCAAACTCAATTCCTGGAGGGCCGAAGCCCTGCACAGTTTAGTTCCAACACACTTACCTATAGGTTTCAAACAAGCCTGAAGGACTCAATTAGTTTGATCAGGTGTGTTTAATTAGGGTTGGAACTAAACTATCCAGAGCTGCTGCCCTTTTGGAACTGAGTTTGACACCTGTGGCTCTCCAGATTACCAGCAGGGTTAATGGTTAAAATAGACTGGGAAAAAGACCTGCTGCACTAAGGCCGTACTCACACTAGGTACAGTTGCCTCGAACCGGGCCAAAGCACGCTTGTCCCCCCTCCCGTCTCCCGCGACGGCCCGCGCTCACACCACAAACGGGTTTCGGCACGCTTACGTCATCGCTGCTGCGCTGTTCAGTGAGAAGCACTCTCTCACTCAGCAGCAGAGTGGAGATTGCTCTAGTTATATCGTTTCAGTCGTTTGATATGCCTTCAAATATTTCGCCAAACAGTCCTTAGGGATGCGGGGACACGCAGTCAGATATTTCGCCGAACAGATCCGCCACTTTTGGCGCTCATAAGCAATTATAAAGCTCTCATAAAGCAATCATAAAGTCTGCTGAAGGCGCGCAGCTGTCGTGCAGTGAGGGGTTTGCGTCTTTAATAGGGATGGGAAGATTAACCGATATCTATCGATACGCGGTCATGCGCGTGCACGATGCGAGTGCATCGGTAGAGCAGCAAAGGATGAATGAAATTTTGGAAGCAAATCGAGATGCATCGGTTTTTGCGAGATGCATCGGTTTTTCCAAGATACAACTTATATTTTTAATATAGAATGTATTTTTTATTTATTAACAAGTGTTGTCAACCTGTTTTTGGCGCATAATTTAATCGACCTACATAAAGTATGCATTAGCAACAGACTTGCGGAAGTGTACATTTTATTTCTCGCTGAGTTTTAAATCTAAAGTATGGCAACATTATGGATTCTGCTAAAAGGATGGACGACTTGACAGGACAGATGCAATTTGCAAAATGTGCCGCGCATCTGTAAAATACACGGGCAGTACGACTAATCTGAAATCTCACTTGAAGCGGCGCCTCGGTGTTGTTGTGGAAGCATCTTCCAGTGTTCCTGCATCCCTGGTTTCCTGCTCTGCTTTAACTGTAGCTACCAGCTCCAAAAGTGGTGAGAAAAGCATTGAAAGTTTTCTCCATGCGCAACAGTTCTGCTCGCTCTACGCCAATAACGAATGCTATTGCATTGTCCATCTGCAAAGATTTTCAGCCTAGTGTCACGGAGAACGAAGGTTTTAAACACCTCCTGTTAATTTTTATTTATTTATATTTTTATTAGCCTGTTGTTTACAGTGATAGTGATGTTTCAAAGCAGCATAACACTGCTAGTTCACAACCTTTTTTGAATATTCAGTGGCACAATATATCTTTGTAAAACTTGTTTTCATAGTTGAAAAGTTAAATCACAATTCTTGTTGTGCAAATGTAAACCTTTATGTTGAAAGAGTGCAAATATATACATTTATAATATTGCAATTATACATTCTGTTTATCTTGAAAATACTTAAATAATATGTGCTATAGGTTCTAAAATGGCCCTCTACTGTAAACTGACACTCGGGCTCTGAGAGAAAAGCCAGTTTGTAAAAAAAGTCTTGGTTTTACTTGGTTAATAAATAATCAAACTCATTCAATGGCACAGCATCCTTTCTTACATCATCTCATAAACTTGATCTAATAAGTTAGTGCGGAATTATCGCATTGTATCGTGATGTGGGTGTAAATCGTATCGTGTTGCATCGCAATGTCACAAATGTATCGCTAATATATCGGATCGTATTCTTTGTATCGAGATGCGTATCGGATCGGCATTATAGCTTAGATGCCCAACCCTAGTCTTTAATAAACTACGGCAGTTTGCGTTCACTGAACAGTAAGAATTATTAATAAATCCATATGAAACAGTGCCTTAAAAGTCACATCTTACTTTCAGTTTTGGGCTTTGGCGCGTTTTGCACTCACACACAAGCGTACCGCGCCAAAGCCCAAGTGAACCGGGCTCAGGCACACCTCTTCCAACCGGGCCAGGGCCGGCCAAGTGAACCAGCGGATACAGCGCACTCACACTTCTCAAACGATCCGGGAAACGGGCCTGGGCACGGTGCGGATGGCATAGTGTGAGTAGGCCCTTAGTTTTCAGACCAAGGGATTGAGGGAAAAGTCCTCATTTAGTGTTTATATAAACACGATTAACTTTACAGGCGAAGCAGTGGCACAGTAGGTATTGTTGTCGCCTCACAGCAAGAAGGTCGTGGTTTGAGCCTCGGCTCAGTTGGTGTTTCTGTGTGGAGTTTGCATGTTCTCCCTGCGTTCGTGTGGGTTTCCTCCGGGTGCTCCGGTTTCCCCCACAGTCCAAAGGCATGCGGTACAGGTGAATTGGGTAGACTAAATTGTCCTTAGTGTATGAGTGTGTGTGTGGATTTTTCCCAGAGATGGGTTGCGGCTGTAAGGGCAGCTGCTGTGTTAAAACATGCTGGATAAGTTGTCGGTTTATTCCGCTGTGGCCACCACGGATTAATAAAGGGACTAAGCCGACAAGAAAATGAATGAATGAATGAAGGATTTACTTTTCAATTGTATAAATTGTAGTTGTGTGTATATGAAATTATGAATAACAAATGTAGCAGGGCATTAAATTACTGTTTATTTCTTTGCATTTTAACTTGTAAACTATAAAATCATGGGTCTCCTCATGGTTTGTGTCTCAATTTGTGAACCGACTGACAACAGTTGTTCGCTCCCCTCTTTCTCCTCTGCTTTGCTGGCCACACCCACTCCTGCCCTTTGCTTGCAGAGCTCGACGCCCACTATGATGCATCTTTTGAAAAAATTCTGAGGTGGACCTGAATCGAAAGTGGGAGGTGTCATGGCTTTTTAAGCAGATACTTCCACAGGTCTCAAAATCAAAATGAACTATTGACACTTTTCATTTCACCAAATGAGTCAAAATGAACACAGATAATGTAATTAATTAAAATTTAGAAACCGGACAAATTATCAATACCATTTTGATAGACTAAATTGATAGCTAAATGTATTTTAATCATTCTCCTGTTATCCAGGAACATTTCTGATGGACCCTGGATCTCACTTCCTTGCTAATGTTTTGAAATGAAACTTACATTGGAACCCTCATAATGATAAGCATTGCTATCAATGCAAACATTATGGTATTAGTGTTTAATCTGGATCAGGGTTGTCCCGCAATCAGTTTTGTGGCGGCCCGCGAGGCTTTTTTTTAAATATCAAGAGAATCTGGCCTGCTATACAAAAATAAACGTAATTCAATAGATAACCACTGGGTGTCGCTATTACATGCATTCAATTAAGCAGCAGTTCTTGTTATGATCTATCTATCTATCTATCTATCTATCTATCTATCTATCTATCTATCTATCTATCTATCTATCTATCTATCTATCTATCTATCTATCTATCTATACACACAGTTGAAGTCAGAATTATTAGCCCCTCTTTGATTTATTTCTTCTTTTTGAAATATTTCCCAAATGATGTTTAACAAAGCAAGGACATTTTCACAGTATGTCTGATAATACTTTTTCTTCTGGAGAAAGACTTATTTGTTTTATTTTGGCTAGAATAAAAGCAGTTTTTATTTTTTTATGAACCATTTTAAGGTCAAAATTATTAGCCCCTTAAGTCTTCAGAACAAACCATTGTTATAAAATAACTTGCCTAATTACCATAACTTGATTAGTTAACCTAATTAACCTAGTTAAGCCTTTAAATGTCACTTTAAGCTGTATAGAAGTGTCTTGAAAAATGTCTAGTCAAATATTATTTACTGTCATCATGGCAAAGATAAAATAAATCAGTTATTAGAAATGTGTTACTAAACTAATATGTTTAGAAATGTGTGGAAAAAATCTTATCTCCGTTAAACAGAAATTGGGGAAAAAATAAACAGGGGGGCTAATAATTTAGGGGGGCTAACATCTCTGACTATATATATATATATATATATATATATATATATATATATATATATATATATATATATATATATATATAAATTTGGCCCGGTACAACGTTTTTTTTTTTTTTGCATCTGGCCCTCGGCCCAAAAAGTTTGGACAACCCTGATCTGGATGAATCACAAATAAGAACCCAAAAGTAGAAAAGGCATATTTGAACAGTTTGCAAAAATGACATTCTTGGTAATTATTTGTGTTTGTGTGGCTTTTCTCTCTGGCTAGATATGATCTATTCTTTTTATAATACTGATATCCTTTATCTGTTTAACTTATTTAGGTGTATTTAGTGCCTCTCCTACAAAGAGTTAAAAAAAAAAACACTGGAATAGTGTTAAAGTGCTGATTGAACAGAGAATGATGAACTCCTGATGTTAACAATCGGTATCACTGAAGAAAAACTACAGCTGATTTCAGTCACAGCAGGGCTGTGCACAGTTTATTTTTTAAAACAGCAGCCTTTTTCTATGCTGTCTGACTGTTGGCCACACAAAAAACTTAATATCATTTCACTAAAACACAAAATTTTCAAAAGGACCAGGGTCTGTTTTTTTTTAAGGAAATTGAGGAAAACCTTTTTTTTTTTTTTCACAAAAATACTTGTGTGAACATAGCCTAGAATGAACTCAACTGAAAACTTTTTAAATTTCTCAAAATCTCAGCACATCAGGATCACTAAAAAACTTCACCAACATTATCAGCGGCTTCACTTATTGCTAAACTGTTGACTAGTTCAGTCATTATATTTACAAAAGTCCTTAGTGATAGTTACTAAAAATACTTGTTTTGTTAGATGTCACTATTGTGGAGAGCAGGAGTTTTAAAAAGGTTGTTAACACAAAAACTCAACTGGTGGAGTGCGAGAGGCAGATGAAGAATGGAGACTCGTAGAAGATTAAAGATAGGAGTGTGTGGAAAGTCAAATTAGAGAAAGGTCAGAGAAAGTGATGCTTGTAAATAGCTCCTTTCTAATTGCCTGGAGAGAAGCTCCATCAGAAGTTATGCCATCAATTTTTTATGAGTCAACTTTGAAGCAAATACTTTTTTTTTTTTTTTACAGAATTAAGATGCTTAAACCCTTTAAAATTGACCTGAGGAGACAGGAGCACCACAATCAATAGAGCACAACAATATAAGCAATTAAAATTCTTGCTCTTAGTTTTCAGAGATGCACAATAAGTGCAGAGTTTTCAGGTTATGCATAAAAACGAACCGTTGGCAGCCTCAAATGCATACAGGGTACTTTAATTTAGAATTTTGATTGTCTAAAAAAATGCAACCAAACTACTCTCACAGTTTTCAGATGGAATGCTCACAAGACTCACTAAAGGACACTACAGATATCATCCTGCACCCCAGCCTTTCACCCATGCTACACATCATGTGACCACACACACACTCACACACTCTGACTCTGGCATGCACTGCAACGTATGTGGACGTCTGAGCTCCAGGCAGTTATCTACCCAGATGAGAGCTGTGCTTGTCAGCCTATTTATCAAGGATTTACCACTGGATCTCATTTCACCATACTTGTTAAACATAATATTTAATTCATCTTGTTGTGTATATCTAACAACATATTCTCCGACTTTGGTCTTTTGAAACAATTACTTGTTCTCAGGTCACGTGTTTTGGCTGAGCCCAAAGATAAGTTAATATATTAATGTAACTACATATATTTTGTATATTGACTGATTGCTTGCCTTTATTTCCTATAGTGTATAAACCTATTGTACGTTATACTTTTATAATGACCATTATTGTTTGTTAAAACTGATATTCAGCAAAAGAGAGGGTATTTTTCATATTTTCAATAAGAATAAAAATAGACAGTTATAGGCTCCGTTTTGTTATAAATATGCATACAGTGAAGATGATGCTCATATTAATATGCAGCTACACGATGCCTCAGCATTTCTGCTGTCTGTTTAGTTGATAATATCAAAATGAAAACAGCAGTTTTTTAAATCATGTTTTCATTTTATGGTCAGGAAAGTGAAACAATGTAGCCAGGGTGAATGACACTGTCATTATAAATTAAAAATAATAAATATAAATTACACTGTTCCCTTTGAAGATTTACCTGAAGATTCCTCTGGAGTTTCCATATAAAACTTGCAGTCTGAACTACTGAAGGAGAGGATGCAGGACTGAACTGTGTGTAGGCTACTTAATATTGTGGGGAAAGCCCTAATCAGACAAGGAAATGTCTGCGGCCCCACCACTATTTTCAGATGTCTCTGTTTTCCCCCATCCACACTAAGACGGACCAACAGTGTTTTAAAATGCTCCATTTTCGGCACTCGAAAACTTCGGCATAGTGTGGATGGATGGCATAACCGTAGCAAAACTTATGCGTTTTAAAGGGTACCTAAGTTACCCCTTTTTTCAGATTCAGATTTAAGTGTTTTGCGTCTTCAGAATGTGTCTGTAAAGTTTCATCTCAAAACACTCATCAGATTTTCTATTATACCTTTCACAAGATTCTATTTTATAAATTTTTGCACCAGGGGGTGGTTTTGTCATACTGCGCCTTTAATGCTAGTCCTACCCACCTACCGTTTCTAAGTGCCTTTCTGTGTGCCTTAATCTCTTCCCTTGGCTGTGTCAGACAACAGACAGACTTGAAGGAGGAAGATCTCACGTAGTGTTTGTGAGAAATACTACAGTAAGAACTTTGCCAATGAGCATTTGTTGCGGAGTTGCATCGATGAGACACACACAATGTCATTACAAAGTTCCCGCCCACACACACACACAGATACACAGCGCAGACACACACACACAGACAGAGCGCGCGTTTAGCTTTGTACACATTTGCACGCAAATGTGACAGGATACAGGTTAATCTCCACTGGTGTAGGGAAATCTGTTATGTTAATGTACAAAATAAACCTGATTTAACGTCCACAAACTTGGATTGAAACATCTTCCTTTAAAATTGTTCTGACAAGCGGCTGTGCTGATGAAGTAAAGCTGAAGTAAATCAATGTAATTCATTACACACGTGCACTGTTTTAAAACATTTTAAACATGTGAAACTTACTCTCTATCACATTTGATGATGATCGATGATCCTAGGAAACTGAACAGAAGTTTTATTCCCCGTTGCTTTGCGCATGTCTGGTCTTGTTCATATGATTATACACGTGACTACCAGGACATGTTAATACACATCTATCAATCAATTACGTGGTTGGGGGGACCGCACTAGTACGTCAAGTTGCGATCGGTCTGAAAACCGCTACAATTGGTCCACCGTTTTTATGTTGTTAAATTGTAAAAAAAGGACTGGGTGTGTTTATATCACCCCAATATGATGGTCTATACACTATATCTACACATATGTCTATCCAAACAGCTTTGTAACGAATATGGCCGGCCAGACACACAAATATTTTGCATTTTATTCCACAACCGAGCCAACTTTGCCAGAGAAGACTCGAAACCTGATTCCAAGGTATTTACAACCCAAAGGAATGTGCCATGCGGCATTAAACACAGGATTGACTTACAAAGGACTTTTTAAACTGCTTGTTTAACGCTTATGTTTTCATATAAACTTTACTCTCTTTATGTTTAATCATATGTTTTGCAAAGTTTCCCTTACTCTTGTATTAATATTTTTGGTTTTAATACCCCTGCATATAATGTTTAACTGTACCTATGCTAAACATCCTCTTATACTGTTCAAGTTTGGACTTTTTGAAAAGCTTACTCGCTGTACAAATCAATCGTTGACATTTTATTTTAATATGAGTGCAACATATTAACGTTTTAAGAGACTTTAACATTTCTGTCCCGATTTGCATAAAATTTACCTATGCAAATTCTTCTGCCTCAGACAAAGAGCTGTAAATAACTATTCCAGGAAGTTAGCTTCTAATTGGTCAACTTTCCATGGAGGGTGGATCCGAACCCACCCTATATATAAGTTAGGACCAAGCTAAGCTCTCTCTCTCTTCGAAACAAACCCTCTCTCTGTTCAAACTTTCTTGGGACCCCTCTCTGCTCTGAAACATGCTGCCTGGAAGCTCCCCCTCTCTCTCCCAACTCCAGGCAACCCCCCTCTCTGCTCTGGAAACGCGTTGTTTTGAAACCTTCTTCAAACTCAGCAACTTCCTCACAAACCTAAGTATTGCAACTTTCAAGAAAGCAGGCGGAAACCCAGACGGAAAGGGTTTATTGCACCGCGCTCGGACATTTCACTGCCCAGAATGCTTTTTGCCACTTCAACTTGAAACTAAAACCTCGTGAGGAACAAGGATCAGCCAGCCAACCACGTGCTCAACAACGGGAGCTTGGACATCACAAACAGACCGCAAGTATCACCTTTCTCCCAACATCTAAACTGGTGTGAACTAAACTCAGCCCTAAAGAGACAATAGAAGGGTTATATTGAATTTGATTATGTTTGGTTTGCTTGGTTTGTGCTTACAAACTCAGAGGTTTTCCCATCATTACATATTCTCAACCTCTTACCTCACATTACTCTCCCCTATGTTTGTATGAATGTGTGTTTGTGTTAGGTGTTAGTTTTTGTTAGATTAGTCAATAAAGTCTACTTTTGTATAAAGAAAGGTGCCTGTGTATATTAATGAATCTAATGTCTTGAACTTTGATCTTGCAACCCTGCTCAAATTTTATGTTGATAGCATCACTGAACGATTCATTTGTTCGGATCAAAAGAGTCGATTCATTTGAAGCCTCGTTCTATAAGCTAGCCTGCTATATAATGTTCCAGAAGGTACGCGAGCATTGAAATCTAAATCATAACTCGCAATATTATAACGGCGGGAAAGGCGCGGGAAGAATAACCTTGAGCTACTTTACTACAGTAATAATGGTGTAGATATGCGAACACTTTAATCTACAGTATAATTTGTCACAGATTATTAATGTGGATATGCGTGCAAGTTAATCTATATTATTATTATGATGTGCTACCTGTTTATTTGTGGAGAATAAACAAAGCATGAAATATGTAAAATTTTACAGCTTGAAAAGTAGTTTTTTTTTTTACTTTAAAACTAAAACGTATTAGTGTAAATGGGGCCTTACTATTGATTAAATTAGTGTGAAAATGTTTGTTGGTCTGGTCAACTTCATGTCTGTCATACATGTATTTCTTATGTGTGTTTGTTTTATTTCCATTGGCGACTCCTACAGGCAATTATGTTACATTGCACATTACAAAGTATCCCTCCAACATGTGAAAAACATTGCTATTAATTTATAATTGATCAAATGGGTTAAAAGACACAATATGTATTTTTTTTCTAATTTATGTGATTTGAACATATAAAAGCATTTGCAAATGTACAAAACCTTTAGTCTTTGGCAATCTGGGGGAGGAAGTGTTGCGGACGCTGCCCTTACTATTCTCGCCTCCATGGGTGCTGTCAACGCTTGGTTTCCTGGCAACTTGTTCTGTCCAAAGGGAACTGGCAGACCACTTGGGGTTAAGCCAGTCATTTTTGAGCCATGCAATGCCAATGCCAATGTAGTTGCAGCGAACGACTGCACCCGCATTGCTATTAACCCTCCTGTCGTGTTCACATCCTGCCCCTTACTTTAGTGTTCCCGGTCAAAATTGACCGGTCTGTTTTAACTGCTCTTATATTAGCACAAAAATCTTTTTTCTCCAACAAATTTTTATTCAACATTCTTTAGCTGTGAACAATGTCTCAAAGTAGTGTTTAACATGAATTTACAGAATTATACATAAAATGACTGCAATGAAAATAAAAATAGGCTCTGAAAATATATTACAAAATGAACAATAGATGACAGAAATCAAAACACTCTGCTTTATTACTAATAGACAGCTCACTAAAATAACTATTACTGGGTCTGACCAAAGAAATTGACATTTTAATCTATCTGAATGATTGATCAACCAGCAAAGCACAAACAAAATACTATTCTTTCCTGTATTCTGAGTAACCGAATTGTCAGTCTTTCAAGTGAACTTATATAGGGAATAGTGACTGAGGGTATATACGGTGAGCATGGACACAGAACCAGCACTAGTTATACTTTGGTCATATTTGAGCAAGATAATAATGGTCTAATATAATAAAATAATTGATGCTAAGCTAAGCTAAAAGTGCTCCTGCTAGACTCAGAGATTGGCTAAACAGAGATTGGCAGAAAGAAAGAAAGAAAGAAAGGGAACAAGATTCCTTCTCTGTGCTTCTTTCCAGAGAGAGAGAAATACATATGTAAACAAAAAGAATAAGAAAAGGAAGAAAGAAAGAAGGAAAGGAAGAAAAGAAAGAAAGACACACAGATGGATTCACATAACAAACAGCTATTCTGTGTAAAGATATGATACACTGTTTTATCAGTAAATTGATTCACATTGGAGGATCCAACATTTTCATGGCAATTCATAACTTATTGGTTTAGTAGCAAATCCATATGAATTTGTACGATCTCATTCATACAGTTTTGTACAATATGCTTATCCCCAATGACGATTGCATTTAGGGCTGGGGTTGGGTGCCACGCCTCCTTTTAAAAATCATACAATTTTGTAGGACTGAACTCATTTGAATTAGCCACTAAACTGACAAAACGTAAAATAGTTAGGTTTCCTTGTGAGATCAGGCTGGAGGATCAACATATACACACATAAAAGAAATGTGTGCCTGCAAAAGACATTTTTCAGTCTGAAATGAGTGAGTGAGTGAGTGAGTGAGTGAGTGAGTGAGTGAGTGAATGAGTTTAAGTAGTGTGTGTGGGGATGTTTTGTGTCTAATGAATGAATATAGCCTGGATACCCATTCATTTCCTATGGCAGTCACTTTTGACCGTTAACACCACAGGTGTAACAAGGTTGATTAAAACACTCAAAATTCAATGAAAGAGTTGATCATCACTCTTATATGTTTAAATGCATAGTGTGGAGGATATCATGAGGCCTTGAGGCAATCAGATGTAAAACACAATATTTCTTAGGGATTTAAGTTGTAAATCGGTCAGATTTGACCCGAACTCGACAGGAAGGGTTAAGGCGCTATCTGAAGATAAATTTGCATACGTGAATTGGATACTTTCCATTAAAAAAATGTGCAAATAATATGTGATGCTCAAATGCGCTTAACAAATATTGTGGCAAGGTGGCCTTGGTCAGCCCATGATTCATTCATCCTCACAAACAGCATGGTTGGGATGAGGCTCCAAGGTGGCAGGGTGCGCAATGGGTGGCTTCTTGAGTGATGTATTTAAATGTATTATTCCAGCTAAGTTTCTTTATTTTATTTTATTTTATTTTATTGAGCATAATTATTTAACTGTATTTCAGGAGACCACAGTTATCAATTAAAGACATGACTGTTAACCTACTTAAACAACCCACAAACTGACCAAGAGAGCGGATACAATGAAGCCCATTCTCGCACTTGGGTCAGTTGTAAAGCGGGCAATTGGGCAGCTGAAATGCCAGTGGTGCTGCCTTTATAAGAGCAGAGGGATGCTGCAATACTACCCTAACAAAGTGTCCCTCTAAAACATCTGTCTCCCACAGACACGGATACTACTCCAGACAGTAAAGTGTTACCCATAATTGAGGCAACTCTCTCCTCAAATGGTGTTAGTTCAGCATTCCCTGTTACGCCGTCTGTTCAGTCCACACTTTGATGGTGCGCCACTGGTCTTCTCTTAACCTGCACCTTTACATAGGACTATTTATTTTTTAATTTGTCCACAGTGCGATGTTCAGACCCCACTGCGTTAACCACGTCAGCTAAACTCTCCCATACTATTTTTTTTTCTTTTGTTATTAATTCCGGAGGACAAACCTGCAAATAACAGCTTTTCTCCGGTCTACCTCCGATAGGAGCACATCCAATTCACATGTCCTGACACAGTGAGAACCAAGCAGGGGCCTTCGATCAGGTTGCCTGCTTTGGTAAATGTGTTTGTTTCCCACGAGCCATTGGCTGCACATCCTGGCACATTGAGAACCAAGCATGGGGCTTTCGACCAGGTTAGCTGCCCTAGCAAGTCTGTTTGTTTCCCGCGAGTCATTGGCTGCGTGTCCTGGCACAGTGAGAACCAAGAAGGGGGCCTTTAACCAGATTGGCTGCCCAGGCAAGAACATCCATTTCCCACGAGTCATTGGCTGTGCATTCTGGCATGGTTGAGAAAGAACCAGAGGGTCTTTAGGCAGACTAACTGCACTACCAAACGCGTCTGACCCCCGGCCCCCGCGTGCAAGGCAAACATGGAACTCTTATATTATCTGGTGGTAAAACTATGTGTCGTTGTTTCATCTCAGCCACTTAAATAATTGAACAGGGCCTCAGGTGGTGGATTTGGGAAAGGCGGGTGCACCCCAGCTATGACATCCGCTGCTTGAGTAGTTTAAACCCAGGTCCAAGAACGCCAGGCCATGCTCGACAGGAGACCACCTTTCCCGGCCTACCTGTCGGGATGTCCCACACCTGGATGTACATGTCAGACGCCAATTATCTCTGACCTACCACTAAGTTTTCGGGGAAGGCGTGAAATTGTGGAATTTTGCACCTGGACCTTTCCTCTGGCCGATTGGAGCTGTTGTGATGCCCCAAGGGAAGGCCCTCATTCCATCCCCCACCCTGGCCTCCCTTTAAGGTGTCAAGATGAGTCAGCTTCTATGGGTTTGGTCGATTCTTTCCCCAACTTGGGCATGCTTTCAGGAGAGGCTAGTAGAGACTCCGGCAGGGTGAAAAAAGTCAGGGCCAGTGGTGCCGAGGTACGATCTGGCTCCTGTGTGGTACCGTTTGATGGTTATATGTGGTTCCTTTGTAAAAGGAAAGAGAAGCCGGCTGGCGCAGTGTGACTGCCCAAAATGATGCGTGTTTGATGGGGTTATATATGATCCCTTTGAAAGGGAAAGAAAAGCCAGGCAAACGCTCCCATGGCTGGTGCAGTGAGGCTGCCCGAAAACAGTGCATGTTTGATGGGCTCATACGATCCCTTTAAAAGGGAAAGAAAAAAGCCGTGCAAAAGCTCCCACTGCTGGCACAGTGAAGCTGCCTAAAACAGTGCATGTTTGATGGACATCCATGGTTTTTTTGAAAGGGGAGGAAATCTCCTAAAAGTCATAACAGCTTATATGCATTGCAACTGCTAGGAAAAGGATCTGAAGGTATCAGTTACACCCCTAGTGCGGGGGGTGTCTGCCCGTTTAAGAAGGGCACCAGCGTCATAAAGCGGAAGTAGACGCCTCCGTTGCCTCATTTTGAACTTCTTCATGCCTCCTACCCCCCCAACGTTTGTCCTGGACAGTCTTGGCCAAATGAGCGCTCTGCTTTAACATCTATAGCTGGCTCTAGCCGCACCTGTCAGCGGTTAATAAGGTAACAAACTCTGACAAGAAGAGACTTTTACTCTCGCTCGCCACTGGCCATGTGGACACATAGATACACCTGGTTTCTATGGCCATCTGGCCCGTGGTCCAACTCTGGGTATCAGCAAGTATCTCCCGGGACGGCTTTGTCCTCTAAGCTGCATAAAGAGGTCAGCGGATGGCTTCTTGGGAGTGGGGCTTGACTTCTTGGAGGAGGCAATTTTTTGTGTGTGTGTCAGCCTGCATGTGTTGAGTGGGTACAAAAAGAACACTGCCAGCATCTTGTAGATGGAAATGATCAATAACACTCAATGCACTTGAGCAAACAGAGGACTGCAGTGTCATGATCCTACATGATAGTCTATTTCTAATGTGCTTCTTAATTAGCCCAGCTTAAGCCTCCTTTTCACTAAACATAACAAACGACAAGCGACAGAACGGAAGTCATTAATTTCCAATGAAGAGTAGTCCGGGAGCTGCGTGGAGTTTCAATCATCTCCGTATACGGAAAATTCGGATCCCAATTGAGCTGCGGATCCGTTGAAATATTTGAACTCCTGCGACTAGACCGTATGCGACCAGCCGACCGGATGTGATGTATTCCTGTGTTGTTCAAGCATGTCTGTATGCGCAAGATGAAAAATAGGACTTTGTTTATTTTTCATTAGAAAAAGTCTAAATAAAAAAAAAATTCTATTCATAAATCTAAGTAATAAAGTAATAAAAATACATATTTTTATGTTGTCTCTACATTCCCTCCAATATTTTAGCGGTCTGAGTTTCTAGAATTCAAATTCATTCATTCAACCACAGAGAATTGCTTTTGAACTCCTTTATTTCGGACACTGCAAGAACAGCTTCTCTCCAATGAACTGATAATTTTGTGCGATTGCCACAAGGGGAAGTATTCCGACAGTCGTGTCCAAATGTCGTGTGCAGTGGAAAGACGGCTTTAGTATTTCCTCCTGCTGACTATGGATACATCTTTACAATATTTCACAAAAGACAATGGGGAAGATAGCAGTCTCAATGCAATCATTGCTTAAAAATCCACATATTTGACTTTAGTGAAGAGAGTTATATGGAATAATATGGCAGTATGAGGTTTGGCAGGCATTTTATATATTGTTATGAAAAATGTATTTGTTTAAAGAGACATTTCTAAAACAATGTATAACAATATGTCATTGTCATTTGTAGCTAACAAAGATTATATTTTTATCATTACTCAAATTATGTTATAAATTCCATGCCCCTAATTTTATTTAATACATTTCTCTTCATCATCTTTATTCATAAACTAAATGATATATACAGAATAGATGCTATTTAAAATGAGAAAGGGATTATTAGTTGAAGATGGTTTCAGGTTTAGTCTTTTTCATCTTTCTGCATATTACAGAAACTGACTATAATATCGCAGCCAATGTTCCAAGCAATTAGCCATAAAAAATCTCATAAATGTCATTACAAGGAGAGATATTTCATTCTCATATTCTCCTACATTGATTTACATGCTGTTATCAAGCACAATGTACTGGCTGGCCGACAATGGAGATATTGAACACAGTGATCATTGTAATACTTTAGCTGCTGTCGTTTCAATCTTCTCTGGCATTGTCTGGCTGTGAATGCTGAGGACAATGCACATCTGACCGGGTGGGTGATGACGGTCCTTGTACTGGACACTAAAATACATAGTATATTTAATATTTCTCCAAAGATTCCCCACAGATGAGGACGATATAAGAAAATCAAAATCAACAAATCAGCAAAAATCGATTTTTGATTTTAAACGAAATTTAAAAAACGAGGAAACGGCCGTTTTTCGTTTATTTATTTGGCTACAAAAAAATTAAATAACTGATTTTGGCTCGATTTTCTTTTTTTGGTTTAGGGTAGAAAAACGGATAAATGACTTTAAAATTCATTATCCACATGTAGGCGGTTCTAAAACGCCCATTTCCTCTGATTGGTCAATCAAATCTGGGCTCCTGACGTCGCCTTCAAAATAACAGTCCTGTAGTCTTCGTCCTCTGCGGATCAGCACCCAGGCATTTAATATATTATATTTAATATATAATATATTAGCAGTATTATTAGACATTTATCATTACAATTTATCATTACTGTTATAGTTCGCCGCCAATTTTGCTGCTATGCACCTGATACTGAGCAAAAGATTTGTGAGCAGCACTTGGTTTGCACGATTGTTTCCAAGCTAGGCCTATATAATAGTAATAATAATAATAATAATTATTATTATTATTATTATTATATAGTTTTTATTGTTTAGTTTTTATTTTTATAGTTGTTAGCAGGGCCAGAATAAGAGTTCATTGGATCAATTTATCTTTAGCCTATAAGCTGGACATCTTACTACAGATATGAGGGAGGCGCAGCTAGGCGCCGCGTTTCACTTTGGCAGCAGCTGCAGGTGATGAGAATGATGCAAGTAGAATCCAACTGTCAAAGAGAACGATGATCTTAATTTTTTTTTTTTGTTTAAAATAACTGTTTAACATAATACACTAAATTTACATATCATTTGAACCACATACTAGAACATAGGCCTATGCCTGATTCATCCATTGCTTATGCATAAATTATACAAAAACATATAATTATAATTATAAATTTTTTATTTAACAAATCTGAGCTCCTGACCTCGCCCTCAAAATAATAGTCTTGTAGTCCTCTGTGGATCAGCACCCAGGCATTTAATTATTATTATTTGATATACATTATTAGACATTTATCATTACAATTTATCATTAAAAAAAGTTATAGTTTGCAGCCATTCTTGCAGCTATGCACCTGATGCTGAGCAAGATTTCCGAGCACGACAGTTTTACGATTGTGATCTGCACCGAGGAAAAGGCAGATGACATAATTCGTAAAATAATAACTTTAAAATGTAAATGTTTGTAATACAGAAATTACAGTGAGCATAGACCTATAATTAAATCCTTATTAGCAAAACAATTCATCCACAGCACTGTATAGCAGACCGGCCCTAACAAAAAAATACACTTCATATAGGCTTTTTTTGTTGGAAAGATGAGCTTTTTGGAACGAATTTTGTTTGGTATAATTTGTATAAGTAAGATATCTTAATTTTAATGTATTTTTTGTTGGCCAGTTAACTACAAACAACAATATTTGAGGTCCCCTATATAGGCCTGGTTTCAGTGCCAAAACACAAAATTTTTTGTTAAATAAAATAACAATATAAATAAAATTAAAGTGAAATATTCACAGTTTCAGAGTAGCCTAAATTAAACTGTATTGGCTATTAATATCAAAATCATCCATTGCGGCTGTCAGTTTCGATTTAATTCCGTGATTTGAATGAGCCAGGACAGCCTTACAAACTCTTTGCAGCAATGAAGGTATTCCCCGGTTAACTCAGTTTGAAAAAATATGCAGAATTTGTATTGAAGCCTGTATGAATGCACTGATAACTGTACGGTTCTATACCACCTTAAAGGATATATTGATGTCCAAAGAATAGAAGAAGAGTAAAGAGGTCAGACACAAGTTATTATGTTTAAACAATGTATTAATTTCTTTATGATTAATGTGTAAACATAATCATCACAATACAAATCAAACAAAATAGCATAGGCCCACGTAAATGGTAAACAATTATCACATAAGAATGACAATAATTTTAATACTGAGAAGTTGTAATATAGTGATGAAACAAGTCCCATAGTTTTAGAGAATAAGTCCACCTTATAAACAGGAGGTCCAGCGATCACTTCAGCAGACGATCCGTGGAAGTGATGCCATTATGCAACATTTGCCGGGATCGTATTTTCATATGCCATGAACGTATAATGTAAAATGAGGAGTTATTGTGTTAAAACAAGTTATCAGATGAAGTTAAATGTTGCTGTAAATTTTTATGCAGTTGCAGGTGATTGTGTATGTGTGTGGTTATAAAGTTATGTCAAACTCCGAAGCAAATCACACCACATCTTCTTCTCATCTGATAAGATTCAGTCAAACTGCTTGCTCTTGGAATGGTGTGGTTGTAATCTTGTTGGCTATAATTCTTTAAACTGTCGACTAAGCATCGCGATGTGCACTTGCCTTTTCCTCTGTTCCTCTTCTGTTACTGTGTCAAATACATTCATTGAACTCGCGAGCGGACCTCTAACCACGCCCACATAATAACATAACAGGTAAAGAATAAATGTACAGTTCGAAAACAGAATAGTTAAACAATATTTTGTAAAGAATTATAGTGATATGCAAAAACATATGCCTGAGTGCACTTACAAAACAATTAAAAATCTTATATTCTTGAAGGAGCCATCTTTGCTTT
The DNA here is from genome assembly GCF_052040795.2 of Danio rerio. Classification (NCBI taxonomy): domain Eukaryota; kingdom Metazoa; phylum Chordata; class Actinopteri; order Cypriniformes; family Danionidae; genus Danio; species Danio rerio. The sequence goes on along the minus strand of NC_141039.2, from coordinate 18,194,633 downwards.
TTTTTATGAACAACATCCTCCAAACTTGTGCAGTAAACTCATTGTGAGAGATTGCGCGTGTCTGGCCACGATGAAAGATTTTTATATCCAAATTTGTGCCAGTTTGTCAAGATACACATTTTTAAAACACCTTATTATTTTTCAGAACGTAGATGACGTTTGCATAAGTAATGACTGATCCTATCACTTGATCCACCCGATTAAATAAAAATGTAGACTTTAGCGCTTAAAAAATACTCCCATATAAGCTATGTAACTCTTGCGAATTCACGGAGTAAACTGCTGAGCTCTACAGTAAATCTATTATTAATGTAGCGTAAGTAATAAATTTTAAAGTGTTGTTTTGAAATATATTTCTTTGTTATTGAAAAAAGCCAGAGAGAGAATGATGATGATGGTAAAAAGAGAGAATGGTAAAAAAAATACATTTTGACTATTTAATTTTGTAATATCCAGATAAAACACAAAAGGCAGTGTTCGGAAACAGCCATATGGCCAATTAAAGTATTTCATTAATATTCGGCTCAATTTAAGCTTTCATCCTTACATGTACGCATATCCGTCTATCCATCTCTCGCTTTCTCTCTTTTTTTCCTCTCTAGGCTATATAGCCTATGCACACACACACACACACATAAAGAAAGAGAGAGAGAGAGAGAGAGAGAGAGAGGCAAAGACTATAAAGGGACTTTGATATATGTATTTGATATATATATATATATATATATATATATATATATATATATATATATATATATATATATATATATATGTTAAATAGGTCTAGTTTTAATTACATCACAATAATACGTGAAAATAATCACGTATTATAAAGCTGTGCCTAGCTCGGAAACAATAATGCAATGTGCTGCTCAGAAATGGCTTTATTTTGCTCAGCATCAGGAGCATAGCAGCAAGAAGTTTGTCAGTGACGTTAATTTAATGTCAAATAATTATACTGCTGTTTTTATATAATTTATGCATATGCAATGAATGTATCAGGCATAGGCCTATGTTCTAGTATGTGGTTCGAATGATATGTAAATTTGGTGTATTATGTATTGTAGGAGTCCATCTATCAGCTCAATGACGAAACTAACAGCATGGTCGAAGGTTTAATGCATGTAAGCCTTTTCTAGTGCTTATGAAAAGAATTTTATTATTTATTAGAATTTATTTATATTAATTTTTTAGCTCCGAATTCAATCTGACTCCAATTTAAATGATCCTAAAATTTAGATTATATTTCTAATTGTAAGAACGGATCACATTCATTATTTATGATTTAATTTAGAGTTTTGATATTTTCTGAGGTCCGATATTCTAATTGTACGTTCATTAGGGACCTACGTCGCTCAGAGTTCTACGCCCCGGGTTTGCGTTTCTTCTCACGGACAATATGTCGGCACTCTGAAAATAGTCAGAGGATGCAGGATTAACTAATATTTAGATAGGCTGGTTGCATTAACGCTCACCTAATTTCCTAAATAAACAGATTTTAGCCAAGCCCGTGCAACTTGCTATTCCCAGTGGTCGAATGATTAAAAGGTCTACATGTTATCGGCACGCAATGGCTACGAATAATCAAATGCGCCAATTAAATCAATTTCGATTATGCCGTACGATAAGGGTAACGAGACTCCACATAATCTACTGGATACAATGAATTCGCAAAACTCCAGAATTAATCAAAACTTAACATTTTATTTGTCAGGTAAAATTGTATTCTGCCAATTACATAATAAATCATCAGGAAGCCAATTCAGAGATGAGACTGTAACAATACAACATCCATTAATCAAAGATAAATCAAAGAGTTAAGAGATGCATACCTGACCACAGAAATACATTGCAGCATAAGTCTCAGAGATGCTGCAATGGGGTGTCTTTTTACAAGATCTCCCCCCGTCCTAAAGCACATCTTACCTTATATACTCAAGTCAAAACAAACAGCCATAAATTCAGACAATAGAAGTGTCACAGAAACCCTGACCTGGTCAATTTGAGGACTTAACCATCTCTTAGGAGGGAGAGCATCTTATCAAGATCTTATAGAAGTCAAAAACCAAATCAACATATACCAGTAAAATATTACTGTAAAATTAAGACCACTTTACCAATCACACAGAGACATTTAAAATGATACCAAACATGAATATAGTGCTGCAAGATACACCATATTAAAACCTTGAACATTTTATGTGAAATGTGCTCTAATCAGAAGGTAACATAAGGGTCAAGAAGGGGAGGTTAAGTGGAAGGAGAAGGGTGACTTCTTCGCATTACCCCTTGCTGTTGAGTAGCTCTGTTTCTCCAGCCTGTGATTGCATTGTCAACAGTGATTTGAATAGAACAGTGGAACAGTTGGTTTCTTCATCACTTCTCAGATTAAAAAATCCATTGGAACATTGCATCTTGTCTCATGAAATTCCATAACAGTTCTTATGGTCTGATATTTTGGATCCTTACAGTATATTAAACAGTTATTTTAAACGAAAAAAAATAAAGATCATAGTTCTCTTTGGCTGTTGGATCCGACTCTTGCATCGTTCATTTATGGGACCTAATATCTGCTCTGTGGACTTTTGAAGTAATATAATGTTTAAGAAATATTATAGGCTATAGATAAATTAATGTAAACACAGTTTATTACAAAGTTTTTGTAGCATAATATACAACACCAGCCCAGACAATGTAAATAAATACATAAATAATAAATAATTAAAAAAGTAAAAATCACAAAATACTGAAAACTGTTAAAACAGATATTTTGTACTCGACATTAATCCAGCGAAAGTCTCGAAAGGAAGGCTTATTATTATTATTAGTATTATTATTATTATTATTATTATTACTACTATAGGCCTAGCTTGGAAACAATCGTGCAAACCAAGTGCTGCTCGCAAATCTTTTGCTCAGTATCAGGTGCATAGCAGCAAATTTGGCGGCGAGCTATAACAGTAATGATAAATTGTAATGATAAATGTCTAATAATACTGTTAATATAGTCTCCGCAGAGGACGAAGACTACAGGACTGTTATTTTGAAGGCGACGTCAGGAGCCCAGATTTGATTGACCAATCAGAGGAAATGGGCGTTTTAGAACCGCCTACATGTGGATAATGAATTTTAAAGTCATTTATCCGTTTTCCTACCCTAAACCAAAAAAAAGAAATCGAGCCAAAATCACTTATTTAATTTTTTTTGTAGCCAAATAAAAAAACGAAAAATGGCCGTTTCCTCGTTTTTTAAATTTCGTTTAAGATCAAAAATCGAATGAACGCAACGTACACGGACCGTGCAAAATCAGGGTTTCTTCTGTCCAATCCATATCCATTTTCAAATAAAAAAGGAAATTGAACAACACAGACGTTTTTCCATTTTTTGTTTGCTCACAAAAATGGAAAAAAAAAAATTTGCCTCAATATTCGTTTTTTAAATTTAGGGTAGGAAAATGGATAAATGACTACAAAATTCATTTTACACATGTAGGCGGTGCTGAAATGCCCCTTTTACTCTGATTGGTCAACCAAATCGGAGTTCGGGACGTAGCCCTCAAAATAAGAAGGGAATAAGCTTTTAATTATTATTGTTATTTTATTATATATAAACTAAGTTTACATATTTTGTTATTTGATCAGTTGGCAGGCTTACAATCATTGCGTATGCATAAATAAAAAAATAAATAAAAAAAGCGTAAATTAGCAGTATTGTTAGACATTTGTCATTAAATTAAGATCATAGTTCGCTGCCAAATGTCCTGCGGCTGTGTACCTGATGCTGAGCAAAGGTAGCCATTTGCGAGTAGCACCTAGTTTGCATGATTATTTCCGAGCAAGTCCTAAATAATAAAAACGATTATAATAATAATAATGATAATAATAATAATAATAATAATAATAATAATAATAATAAATCCCTATAGTTTGCTACTAAACGTCTTGCTGTTGTGCACCTGATGCTGAGCAAAGACATCCATTTGCGAGCAGCACCTGGTTTGCATGATTGTTTCCGAGCTACTAGGCCTAAATAATATATAATAATAATAATAATAATATGATAATAATAATAATTTATATTGTTCACTAAGTGCTTTTTTATTGTTTTGTTTTTTAAATAGTTTTTAGCAGGACCAGAATAAAAGCACATTGAGACCAGTTGCTATAATATATATATATATATATATATTTTATATTATATATATATAAATATATATATATATATATATATATATATATATATATATATACACACACACACACACACACACACACACACACACACACACACACACACATTTAAATAAAATACAATAGGATTGGTGGCTGTGGATGAGCAACATATCCAGGTTGCCAACTCATTTAAGAGCCGAACTAAAAGAAGTTTAAGGGAAATAAGCCTTTAATATACAGTCAACCGCAATGCCTATTTCTCATGCGTTTTCTTACACAACTAGACTTTCGAGACATTCTAAAACATTGGATTAATGAACACATTTTGAAAGGAACTACTTAAACACATACGCATAATTCATAATAAATTATGTCTTGTAGTTTATTACTCAAAACAACCTCATGGACAACAAGCAATCTGGCTTTAAGAAAGGCCACTCAACTGAGACTGCCCTGCTCTCGGTCATGGAGGATCTCAGACTGGATAAAGCAGACTCTAAATCATCAGTCCTCATCTTGCTGGATTTATCAGCCGCTTTTGACACTGTAAACCACCAGATCCTGCTATCTACACTTGAGTCACTGGGCGTTGCAGGCACTGTTATTCAATGATTCAGATCTTACTTCGCTGACAGGTTATTCAGGGTGTCTTGGAGGGGAGAGGTGTCCAACCTACAGCATCTAAACATTGGGGTAACCTCAGGGCTCTGTTCTTGGGCCACTTCTCTTCTCCATCTACACGACATCTTTAGGACCAGTCATCCAGAAACATAGATTTTCCTACCACTGCTATGCTGATGATACCCAGCTATACCTCTCTTTTTACCCTGATGATCCCTCGGTTCCAGCTCGCATCTCAGCCTTCCTGTCAGACATTTCACACTTGATGAAAGATCATCATCTTCAGCTTAACCTCGCGAAAACAGAAATGCTTGAAGTTTCTGCCAGCCCGACTCTACACCATAACTTTTCAATCCATAGGGATGGGGCAACCATTACTGCATCCAAAATGGTAAAAAGCCTTGGAGTAACGATTGATGACCAACTAAACTTTTCTGACCACATTTCTAGAACTGCTCGATCTTGTAGATTTGTACTCTACAACATCAGACTACATCAGCTACTTCAGAATGCAGCAGCACAAGTGGTTTTTAATGAACCTAAAAGAGCACATGTCACTCCGCTACTCACCCATTTGCACTGGCTGCCAGTTGCTGCTGGCATCAAATTCAAAGCTCTAATGTTTGCTTACAAAGCGACCTCTGGGTTTGCTCCTTATCTGCTATCACTTCTGCAGATTTATGTGCACTCCAGAATCTTGCGTTCTGTGAATGAACGTCGCTTTGTGGTTCTATCTCAAAAAGGGAAGAAATCACATTCCCGAACTCTAGCACTCAATCTGCCCAGTTGGTTGAATGAACTCCCTAACTGCATCAGAACAGCAGAGTCACTCACTGTCATCAAGAAACGAACTCAACGAAAAAACTCAACTATTTAGTCTCCACTTTCCTTCATAATCTGCAATTGCCTCTCTGGCTATACCACTAACTATACTTGTTGTTAAAAAAAAATATATAAAATTACATTACTAATGCTTTCCTTCTTAGACTTTACACACCTGAAACTTGCCTACAGCACTTATTCATTGTTGCTCTTATAGTTGTGTAAATTGCTTCCTTGTCCTCATTTGTAAGTCGCTTTGGGAAAAAAAAGTATGCTAAATGACTAAATGTAAATTTAGTTCTGACTTACAGATGACCTGGCTGTAAGTGAACTAATAGTGAACTTGACATTTGCTTTTGAGAAAATTATGCTGAAGTGCTACAGCTGTCCAGTTCCATATTGCACGTATACATTTTGCATATAGGCTTCTATTTGGGGCTGCCAACTGTTTGCATTTTATTTGATGCATTTACTATTGCATAAAATATTAAAAAAGAGAAGTGCATTCGTAAAGCGTGTGATGCGCACAGAAATCTGCACACTATTCTGAATTAAGTTCTCTTTAACCTAATTCTGCTTAAATTGTAGAAAGTCTTTAAAATGACAGCACTTTAATCAAGCATTTTTTATTTGGAAAATGAATAATTAATGATCAGTTTATAAAATACATAATTTACAGATCTACTGAAGAATAAAACGAATGTGCAATAACTATAATATTTTTATATTTTTAGGCTTTAAAGCGTGCGTCAAAGATGTAGTCATTGATCTAAGAATACTTACTGATCATATGACAGAATATGTAAACTTAGTTTATATATATATATATATATATATATATATATATATATATATAAACTAAGTTTACATATTCTGTCATTTGATCAGTTAGTATTCTTAGATCAATGACTACATCTTTGACGCACGCTTTAAAGCCTAAAAATATAAAAATATTATAGTTATTGCACATTCGTCTTATTCTTCAGTAGATCTGTAAATTATGTATTTATAAATATAAATATAAAATGAAATAATAATAATAATAATATAAATAATTGCCTGGGTGATTGTACACAGAGGGCTCTTATTTTGAGGGCTACGTCACAAGCTCAGATTTGGTTGACCAGTCAGAGGAAAATGGGTGTTTCAGTACCACCTACATGTGTAAAAAAAAATTAAAATAAAAAAAATTGAGCCAAAATTTCTTTTTTTCCAAATTTACAAATTAGTGATTTCAAAATTTACCTTGAGTTGTATTTCATTGCAGACAAAATAAAAAAATATATATAAAAAAATATTTATTGTTTTGTCTGGTCAACTTAATTTAATTTGTAAATATTCATCCTTTCCTGTCATTCAGACTTGCAACACGTTCCAAAAAAGTTGGGACAAGAGCAATTTAAAGCTAGTAATCGGGTAAATTGGTTAAATAATGAGATTTCAAAAAGGTGGTGTTAACAGGTGATTGTAATTATAATTTGGTTCAACCGCAGCATCCAAGAAAAGTTGAAATGTTTATAAAGAATGTTCCTCAAAGAAAGATAAAAAAGACATTTGGACATTTCACCTTGAACAGGTTATAACATAATTTTAAAATTAAGAAATTTGGAGGAATTTCAGTGCGTAAAGGACTAGGGCATAAGCCTAATGCTGTGTTCACACCAGACACAGAACACATGGATACATTGCACAATCATGCGTAAATAGTTGTGTGAACATTGAGTTTACTAGTTTCAAAATCTAATTTATGCGTCAAATTCACTTCACAACAGATGCTGATTCTTGTGATGAGCAGGGCTTCTGTCTGCCCGATGACTAGCTTTGTTGCTAAATGGTAAACATGGATTTTATTGAAAGAATAACTGTGTTTGTGCTTTGTGACGCAGAGGGTTTTTAGAGCGGTAAATTCCCTTTAGCAAAACACCAACTACACCAGATTGTGGTGCAGGGCACAATTGCAGCAACTGGAGCGCCCACATACAGTGTTTCTATAAAGAATTGTAGCGACTACACCACCCCAAATTAATGAGGAATAAGTCCAAACAAGGACAAAGGTTCGTGCAGGCAGAAACATGGAAAACAATTGATAAAAATACAAAATTTATTTAGCTCAAGCTATATAGTGTACACTTGCTTAACAACAATTAAAAGCACATTTCCTAACTATGAGCAACAACAACAACAACAACAACAACAATAATAATAATAAACTCTATTTAGAGGTACAACATTTTACCTTCTACATTTGTACCATTTAAAGGACAATTTTTTACCCCCAAAGAACAAAATTGTAGACACTGAAGGTACAAAAATGTACCTTATTATATTATATAGCATTTTCAGGGTACTGACCGAGGCATTTTGATCCTTTGGTGTTGCATGCACAAAGAAATAAATTAAATATTTTGGTTTACAAATGTCCATTTTTATTTAGAAATGTAGAAATATTTCATTACAACTCACAGCTGAATATGTGAAAAAAAATTCACAGCAAGTATAAAATAGTCATTTAAAACACTAAAAGGAACAATTTATATAACAAATAAAAAAATACACCCACTGTACAGTAAATAAACTACACTGATACAAAGACCACACTAGTACTGTTTAAGATTTATAAACACATCACACAGGCTACATCAAGTACTGCACTTTATAAAGTTAAAAGTGTTTGTCTTTAGCCAGAGAGGTCAGTCATAATAAATAATTTGTCATCAACATTTTTATCTGTATTTCAGAACGAAGGCAAAGTTATAAATTGCTTCAGCAGTGCAGAAAACTAAGCATCAGTAGCCTCTTCCTCAACATCAGCAGCCTCCTCCTCAACTTCCTTAAGTGGAGTTGTAATTTGTTTTTGTAAAATGCTTTTGGTAAACTTGACATGTACTCTTGCTCTGAATTGAACCACCCATTTGTGTCTCTTTTGTGAACTGTACGTTTTCTGATCCGTGTGTCTCTCTGTGTCTGAGACAATGTAGAATGTTGATTGGATTAAGAAGCTGTTTTGCAAGTTCTGGGCTCTTAATACCTTTGTCTTTCAGATAAACAAAAGACAGAGGGTCACCTTCTCAATTGCCACTTTCTGATGAGGTTAAGAAAAGGGTAAGAGTTTAATGTAAACTCTGCAGCATTTGTTTATTTTGGAAATTAATTTCCACAAATTCTTAGCTTTACCACTGATCACTACTTCATAATAATATTATAATATTATTATTATTACAATAGTTTAGAATTTATAGTAAACTCAATCAGCTTGTAGCAAGATCTATCATTAAAGTGACTTTGTCTTTGTTTAGCCTCAAAGAAAATCTAATGTGGTTATAGCATGATTTGTTTACTTGTTTTGTGCGAGTTTCTCTGATGCGTGAAAGATGGAGTCCTTTAAGAAGTGCTTTCTTGATGCGTGGAGCTTGCGACACAGATCGGAGGATACGCAAGACGCAAAAACTTTAAACTGAGCTTAATTTGCCAGAAAATAAAATGTGAGTCACGTGGGTACAGAAACGCAGTTAGCCCCGTCAGGGCCACTTCTGGAGACCTTCTTTTCGGGACCTTTCTGTGCAGTTTTTTGGGCGTGGATGGGTCTGACCAATGGTTTCATGGCAAAGTTTTGAGCGGGATATTTTCTTTGTCTCTGGACCGCTGATATGCATAATGAGGGTCCTCCAGAAACATACAATGAGACATTAACTTAGAGCATTAAAGATTGTAAGCCATATAAATTATGATCATGCTTCCTAGATCATGAGCTGTAGGATTATGTATGGAACAGAACGAAAGTACGTAATTCAGGCATTTTTAGTTTGTCTAATGTCTTGAAAAGGGCATATATATATATATATAAAAGAAGAAGAAAGTCAATGAGAAGATACAAAAGTTTACCTACATAATATTTACTTTGGGTTGGATTTTGAGATTGCTGTGTCCGTTTTAAAGGTGTGTGGGCGTGTCAGGATGGAGGAGGTTTTTCTTTGGAACGTGTTTGTGTGGGCAGAAATAGTGAAGAACGGGTTTTCCCTCTTCTTTTTCTTTTGCCTCTTTCCCCTTTTCTTTCTGCCATGTTTATTTGAAGTTCAAACAGAGAAGATTGGTAAAGATCTGCTAACCACCAACTTCTTGTCGGCTTAGTCCCTTTATTAATCCGGGTTTGCCACAGCGGAATGAACCACAAACTTATCTAGCACACTTTTACGCAGCGGATGCCCTTCCAGCCACAACCCATCTCTGGGAAACATCCACATACACACACACTACGCACAATTTAGCCTACCCAATTCACCTGTACCGCATGTCTTTGGACTGTGGGGGAAACAGGAGCACTCGGAGGAAACCCACGCGAACGCAGAGAGAACATGCAAAATCCACACAGAAACGCCAACTGAGCTGAAGTTTGAATCAGCGACCCAGCGACCTTCTTGCTGTGAGGCGACAGCACTACTTACTGTGACACTGCTTCACACTAGATCCTGCTAACCGTTCAGTTAAAATAAAGGTGTCACTCAAGGTTTCTCACAGCAGACTTACTGGAGCCAGGGGCCATAAACTCACGCAGAAACGGAACGCAGACACCTTTTAGGAATCAATATGGGATTTTACCTGGAATTTGACTGTACATTACACACAATAGTTAAGCAGACAAACATTTTTGGCTGCATGCGGATGCAGTGTACAGGCACGCCTAATGATTAACATTCTACCATAAACACAGTGAGCTGATCATTGTGCAAATTATAGCTTTATGCAGACTCCACTGACAAAGAAATGTGAATAATTTACCACTTATTGGTCAGAACGACGAGAGTTTGAGGTGCTTGAGAAGGCAACTGCTCTACTCATGGGACAAATCATATATGTGCTTCAAATTTTATTTCATCAAAAATGTAATAAATTCTGACCTATTTTTATATGTATAACACTTGTTTGCATTATCAAATTTTATTAGTGTGCAGTGAATGTATGTTTAATAAATAACGCATAACATATTTTTTCATCCTCATGTGCATTAGCCACGTCTTCACAGACTTGTGAATGTTTGAATATAGATGAGATGAGTTTTGTGGGTCTGCAGTAGCAAAATAATATTGTTACCCCACAATGCCAATGGCAAGGAGGTGATCAAGTGTCTTGCAGTGAGCATTTTACTACATGCTTGATTGATAGGACATGATGGGTCATAAAAAGACCTCGGCTGCCATATGGGAACCAATGCAAGACTAGCTATCTTCTAAGGAAATATCATCTTCTGAGCTGTCATAAAGCCAAGTGGTCCAGAGCAAGATGGAATAGGCACCCAGATGGAATACTGTAATCCAGCAACAGAACACCTGGTGCTGGAGATTAAATGGTGAAGCAGTTCTTTTTCACATTCTAATCAGTTGCTTTTTAAGATAACGTGTTTCAACAAAATTGAAAATATTCCATGATATTGCTAATGTATCAATCAATCAATATTGAATCTGTTTTATTTCAGCTTTATAAACAATCATTGAATCTCATTCACAAAATGTGTACACAAGTTTGACCTGAAAGGTGTTTAAAAGTTTTTTTTTACAAATAAGTCATGGTTCATTCTTTTGTACAAATATGTATTTTAAAAGTCTTTTAAAAAAGTAACATTTTATAACATATGCAGAAACCATTTATGCCCAGGGCCTTATAAATGCAAATGTATAATCTCCAATCTGCACTGCATCCATGCACATACCATAAGAACTTCCTTAATTTCCCTTTTTCCAAGCATATCAAGATGCTCGCACAACGAGCAGAGTGATCAAAATCCATTTATTATTTTAGATATGCTTTTATATTCTGTCCCTTTTTATTAAAAAGATGTTTTATTGATTCTTGGTGGTTCTTATTAGTTATGTGAGAACTGAGTGAATGTTGGCATTCTTTACCTAAATTCTAAGTTTCCTCTTTTCTGTATTTTATGTATTGTACATTTTGTTTATTATTCAATAGTAATTCAATCTTTTTATATCACATGGACTTTATTTTAGCTAACAGAAAACGGTCACTTTAATGGTAAAATATTTTCTTTTGCTACCAGCTTTATTAAATCTACTTAAAACAACTTCACAAAAAGTAGTTTTCCCTTTTATATAAGTGGATGATTAAAGACTCCTCACAATGGAAAAGATTAATTCATTGTAATATGTATTTTGCTACATTTAACTGTAAATTGTCATAATTAAGTAATAACTTATTATTAGTAGTAGTATTATTATTAATTTTCATATATATGGGACCCAACCAGTAAAGGACGATCTGATTGGCTGAGACATCACATCCCAACAAAACCCAAGCAGTAAACGCCACTCTGGTTTGCATTCACAAGCGTTCTGCATGTACTTTCAATAGCAACTGTCTGTTCACTTTGCATTTTCAACTCAGTCAAAGATAAGTTTGGTCCATGTAGTTCCTCTTCAGGAGGGGAAACTTCAATGCTATGTGGAAACTTCCACTATGGGGGGGGATTTCGTCAGATTCCAATCATCTGTAAGAGTATACAAACGGGCCAATGATGTAACGAATATGGACGACCAGACACAAACATTTTGTATTTTATTCCACAACCAGCCAACTTTGCCCAGAGAAGGCTCGAAACCTGATTCCAAGGTATTTACGACCCAAAGGAATGTGCCATGCGGCTCTAAGCACAGGAATGACTTACAAAGGACTATTTGCTGTTTAACACTGTTTTCATATAAACTTTACTCTTTATGTTTAATCATATGTTTTGCAAAGTTTCCCTTTCTCTTGTATTAATATTTTTGGTTTTAATACCCTTGCATATAATTTTTAACTGTACCTAGGCTAAGCATCCTCTTATACTGTTCAAGTTTGGACTTTTTGAAAAGCTTACTCACTGTACAAATTGATCGTTGACATTTTATTTTAATATGAGTGCAACATATTAATGTTTTAAGAGACTTTAACATTTTTGTCCCGATTTACATAAAATTTGCCTATGCAAATTATTCTGCCTCGGACAAAGACCCATACATTTAATATTCCAGGAAGTTAGCTTCTAATTGGTCAACTTTCCATGGAGGGTGGATCCGAACCCGCCCTATAAAAGTTGAAAACCAAGCTAAACTCTCCCTCTCCTCTCTTGGAACCCCCTCTCTGCCCTCTTCTTCGCAACTCTCTCTGTTTAAACTGTCCTGGGACCTCTCTTGGAACCCCCTCTCTTCGCACGCACGCTCTCTGTTCAAACGCTATTGGGGGCTCTCTGTTCAAACACGCTCCAAGAAACCCCCCCCCCCCACCCCCCCTCTCTGCTCTGGAAACACATTGTTTTGAAACCTTCTTCAAACTCAGCAACTTCCTCACAAACCTAAGTATTGAAACCTTCAAGAAAGCAGGCAGAAACCCAGACGGAAAGGGTTAATCGCACCACGCTCTGACATTTCTTTGTTCAGAACTTTTGCGGCGTCGACCAACAAAGGATCAGCCAACCAACCATGTGCTCAACAACGGGAGCTCGGACATCACAAACAGACCGCAAGTATCACCTTTCTTCCAACATCTAAACTGGTGTGAACTAACTTACCCTAAAGAGACAATAGAAGGGTTATATTGAATTTGATTACGTTTGGTTGCTTGGTTTGTTCTTACAGACTCATAGGTTTTTCCCATCAGTACATCTTCTCAACCTCTTCACGTTTGTTACTCTCCCCTATGTTTGTATGAATGTGTTTGTGTTAGGTGTTAGTTCTCTTAGATTAGTCAATAAAGTCTACTTTTGTATAAAGAAAGGTGCCTGTGTATATTAATGAATCTAATGTCTTGAACTTTGATCTTGCTACCCTGCTCAAATTTTATGTTGATGGCATCGCTGAACGATTAGTTTGTTCGGATCAAAAGAGTCGATTCATTTGATGCCCGTTCAAATGAATCTTCCTCCCGCTAAGCTATTCCGCTATATAATGTTCCAGAAGGTACACAAGCCTTGAAATCTGAATCATAACTCACAACATTATAATGGCGGGAAAGGTGCGGGAAGAATAACCTTGAGCTAATTTACTACAGTAATAATAGTGTAGAAATGCGAGCACTCTAATCTACATTATTATTATGATGTGCTACCTGTTTATTTGTGGAGAATAAACAAAGCATGCAAATGTAATTTATTACAGATATATTGGTGTAGAACGCTGAGCAAATGTAATTTATTACAATTAAATACTAATAGGTTGGCAGCGTCAGCATGCACAGCTGGCACTACTTAACAATTAGTTAATTAATTACAATTAATCTTGTATATAAGTGCTGCATCTTTTTGCTATAGATCCTTACAATGAAGCTTCAGAGAGAGTCGATGAGTGTTCCTCCCAACTGTTATAAGAGAAAAAGAAAGAACGAGAAGCATGCTTCATCCCCCAGGCCCTCGGCCGAACTGACTAGATGGGTGTTACGTGGAGGGCACTAAGAAGGCCAGACCTTCTAAGCCTCCTGTCCCCTTTTTCCCAGAGGTGCACAGAACTCTCACGCAGTCTTGGAGGGCACCTTTTTTTCCCGATCTGCGTGTGCCTCTGCCCTTATCACCATTGATGGCAGAGCAGCCAGGGGGTATGAACATACCTGTCAACATTGGTATGTGAAAATAAGGGATATGCCCACTATATTAAGAGATACCCCCGACCCCTTTTAAAAAATCCCCAAATTACTAAATATGCTCATTTGGAGCTGTTTCATTGTAAATAAACAGTTTAATGGTCAGTAATATGTTTCATTATTATTAATATTACTTCCGTATTACAAGTAAATACAGAAGAATCCCAGGAAAAAGAGGAAGGTTGACAGGTATGGTTATGAGACGATCCCACAGATCAAACATGCCATTGCAGTCAACCTTTGTCCGTGTAATGCCTCTTCCTGGTGGGGTCAACCTCAACTCCTGTCCAAAGTGTGCAGGTTATCTGCCTCCCACGGAGCCTACACAGCTGCGGGCCAGGCTGCTTCCACCCTGCATGCTATGGCCACCTACCAGCACTACCAAGCGCAGGCGCTGGCCAGGCTGCACGAGGGTGGTTCTGACCCAGGCTTGTTACAAGAGCTCTGCAACGCAACCGACTATGCTCTTTGGACCCCTAAGTCCGTGGGGTGTGGGCTGGGAGGGACGAAGGCTACATTAGTGGTCCCGGAGCGCCACCTCTGGCTAAACCTGGGATATAGGCGTGATGCTGACAAGGTTCACTTTCTTAACTTGCCCATATAACAGGCTAGCCTGTTTGGCGATACAGTCGGTGAGTTCACCCAGGAATTTATGGCAGTGAAGGAGCAGTCGAATGTGATGGGTAAAGTCATCTATCGGCGGGAACTTAAGACCGCTCCCTCCACCGAACCATCCACATCCACTGCTCCTCGCCAAGGGTGTCCATCTGAGGGAGCTGCTATGTCACCCTGACTGCGCCTCCAGCCAAGCGTCAGCGCCGAGCACCTCGCAGACAGCTAGCCCCCTCCAGCCCAGGACACCATTAAATTTGGTAAACAGAACGCTAATTGTTCCTGAGACGGGCCATTCAGATGAAGGAGTCGGATGTCCACCTTATAATCCATATCAACGTAAATCAACATTTATCCTTTTTCTCAAAATCCTGTTTCTCATCACTTTCATTTGAATGACTGTTTAACTTTGAAATTGATTGTAACTAATTAATAAGTAACACACTGCTTTATGTAAGAATGTTTAGTATCCTTGCTTCTCTCTTTTTTCCTATCTTCTCGGATGTGACAGTCCGAACACTGCAAGACTGGGATGCTATTGCTTCCAGCTCGTAGGATCGGTGCACTTAGCCAGTGGCTCGCGAGGTGTGGGAGGATGAATTGCTGTCCTCCTGCCGAACGATGCAATCGAGCCAGTCCCTCCAGCCAAGATGGAGTGCGTTTTACAGCCCGTACTTCATCGTACCCAAAAAAGGGGTAAGCTACAGCCAATCCTAGATTGCGCGCCTTGAACCGATGCCTACACAAGCTGCTGTTCAGAGTGCTTACACCGGAGCGCATCCTCTTATGCATTCATCCTTAGGATTGCTTTGCAGAAATAGACCAAAAGAATCCGTACTTTCATGTCTCAATAATTCCACGCCACTGTCAGTTTCTGGAGTTTGCGTTCAAAGGTTGAGCCTGGCAGTAAAAGAGTCTTTCCCTTCGGGCTCTTCACCAAGCTCGCGGAGGATGCCCTAGCGCCCCTTCGGCTCGCGGGGATCCACATGCTCAAATATCTCGACGACTGGCTGATTTTAGCCCACTCACTGGAGCAACTGACTATGCACAGGGACAGGGTCCTCCGGGACCTTGACCTATTGAGGTTTCAGGTCAACAGAGAAAAGAGCTAAACCCCGTGCAGAACATCTTTTTTCTCTGGTTGGAGCTGGACTCGGTCAACATAACAAGCTGATGCTGATCTGTCTGAGAGAGTTTGACAGGAAAATAGTGGTTCCCCTGAAATCCGCAGCCGCTGTCATGCCGCTCAGATTGCACCATATGAGACCACTTCAGCACTGGCTTTACTGGATCAAGTTCCCAGACGGGTACTGTTGGGATAAATTGCAGACCTTCTGTGTGTTTCCTCAGTAAGCAGGAGCTCCAGGAAGGCAACAACAACTGAGAGATGTGAATCCAACAGTTTATTGCTCTCTTCTAAAGAAGACTGGGGTATTCCCAGCTTTTATACATCATACTCAGGGTTACATGGGCTATGAATACGTGCAAATATTCAGCTCAGCTAAGCAGAACAATTTTATCCAGTGCTCAAGAATGTCAAGGCGCAACGTCAAGGTGCCTGCCTAGTACAGGGACAACTTAAGATAAGACACAGTTACAAAAACAGAATATTTGGAGAGTGACTGCATGGATATTTCTTTCAATCCCCTCTTCCAGGCTCTGTTTTTTTTACAAGAGCCTGGATCATACCACATTCTCATAAACCCTATTTGTTAAATGGTTACCCTCAGTTCCATCCATAGCTAAATGTTCATAACCCTTTACCTAAGGCATTAACCATCCTATACATTCGTTCCATAAAACATCTCAGAAGACATGGACCAAAAATACATACACATAAGAAAATAATAAGTACCGGTACTACCATTGAGACATATGGAGCCAATGATCCAAACAGGCTTTCTAAAAATCCCCATCCCCAATTATAATTTCTTTCCTTCATCTCATCCTCGTACACCTGTGATGATATCCTTTTCATCGCCTTTACAGCTTGTCCTACTCGTCCAAGATCCTCATCATCCACGGGAACGTAAGTGCAGCATTGGCTCTCTCCGACCAGGGAGCAGACCCCGCCCCTTTCCGCTAAGAGAATGTCCAGAGCCAGTCTGTTTTGCATAGTCATTAGTCTCAGAGCTTTCATCTCCTCTCTTAGTCCAGAAATGGCATCCGTGGTACTGTTAATAAAAGAGGCCAGTCCATAATGCATAATCTCTTGCTGTTTTAAGGCATCTGCCACGCCAAAACTGGGAATCATTGCCTCCCAGAATCTAGTCTAGTGTGATCTCATACGGTGTTCGTCGGGTACGTCGTCCTGGGGGACTGACCTCCGTTCCCTTTTGGATTGTCTGGCAAGATGCATGACAGTGACCATGTGTTGTAATTGGATCACAGTACAAAGACCAGTCCAATTGGTGGGGTAAGTGTTGAAGATGGTTTCTCCCCCACAATACCAGTACCAGTCATCGGCCAGGACCGCATCCTGTCTCGGCCAAGTGGGGACACAAGTTACATTGCTGCGTTGACAGTATGTGTTGTTCAGGTTGTAACATGCCGTGACAGCTGTCTCATTTGTGATATTAGCACATTTAAGTTTGTTCAGTTCACAGGTGCCTGGGATGTAACATGGACAAACACTTAGTAGAGAACTATATTTTTTATTCTTTCGCCACGGTAAATATACCCCTGAAAATCGATCCCTTTCGCCAATTACTATATTACAATCTTTAGCTCTTAAGGTGGATACATTACCTCCATTTGTCCCATTAAAGCAAAAAGAAAAAGTGAACCCCTGGGGTTTCGTCAACAAAATATTCAAACCCATAGTTCTAGGTGTAGGTATTACAACAGAATGATTCTTTCTGCCAGTTGATTTGCAAAGAGGCTCCCATGTTTTCTTGTTAGAAACACATGTGGGGCGCCACTCATAAATATCTCCCAAAGCATTTGTACAAAAAGCAAGTTTAGTACATGTAAAAGGCAAAGGTTTTAAGGATATAGCCACAGCAGAGGAGAACACTTCTTGGCAGACAACACATGACTCATTGGTTGTCTGTCGTGCAGTCCAGTTAGCATACTGCCAGAATAAGTTGTGTACTTCAGTGTGAGCCTGTGTCAGTCCCAGTAGGGTTATCAGTAGAAGTAGTCTGCAAAACAAAAACTATTAATATCATATCATAGACATTTACTTCAATGGTTTCACTCTGGTGCCATGGATCCACTGTGGAAAAAGATCAGTTAATACAGCAGTGCGTGTAACAGCCAGAACCTCAGCTGGCCCTTCGTATTTGGGGTCAGTTAAATCTTTCTGGGGTTTTATATCTTTTATTAGCACCTTGTCCCCTATCTGGAAAGGGTGTGCTGCCTCAAGTGGAATTTCAGGGTGTTTCTTTGTTACCCTTTCCCAATACTGATTAAGTTTCTGAATTAGGGCCGCTGAGAATTCTAATATGTGGTTAGAAAGCTCAATACCCACTCCCATAATTCCCCCTTGCCATGGAATAGGGAAAGGTCTTCCCATGACCACCTCATATGGTGATAAAGAATCCAAATTTGCTTGTGGTGTCATTCTCAAATCTGCTAGTACTATTGGTAAAATTTTTACCCAATCTTTATGACCGTGTTGTCTTAAGGCCTTCTTTATCTTTCCTTTCAAGGTTCTGTTAGTTCGCTCCACAAATCCAGATGATTGTGGATGATAGGGTATGTGGAAACGCCAATTTATATTTAATTCAGTCGCCAATTGTTGCGTTACCTTTGATGTAAAAGTTGTTTATCTGAATCGATACTTTGTGGAATCCCATATCTAGGTATAATTTCAGAAATCAATTTCTGTGTTACCACCTTTGCATTTTCCCTTGAGCAGGGAAAAGCTTCTACCCATTTTGAAAATTTATCCACGCAAACCAGTAGATACTTAAAAGGTCCCCTCTTAGGCATATGCGTGAAATCTACTTGCCATTCAGAAAAAGGTGTGATTGGTCTTGGTGAATGTTGGTGCTGTGCCACAGGCTTTGATACATTATATTGAGCACATATAAGGCATTTGTCAAGTATGTTATTAATGGTGGTTTCTAGTTTTGGGACACAAAAAAAAAAAAATATCGCATCGTTTCATGTATATATGTATGTGTGTGTGTGTGTGTGTGTGTGTTTGTGTAATATTAATATATAGTAATATGTATAGAAAATATTAATTAATCATTTTTAACTTGTCT
Organism: Danio rerio; assembly: GCF_052040795.2. Classification (NCBI taxonomy): domain Eukaryota; kingdom Metazoa; phylum Chordata; class Actinopteri; order Cypriniformes; family Danionidae; genus Danio; species Danio rerio. The sequence continues at coordinate 18,175,573 of NC_141039.2, read as the reverse complement.
TGGCCTTCAATAAAACCAAAATTTAGGTAGGCTTTGTCATACTGTCTAATCTTTTTCTTCGCCTCTGAAGAATCACTGCATTTACGTTTGTCTGCCATTTCTGTTTTGATTTTGCCTTTACGACACGTTTACAAGCAGATTGCGCGAGTGAGCAAAATTTAAATAATTATTTAAAGTTATTTATTTTAATTATTTTCACTATCATGTTGGAATTTTAAGCATGTGTTTAGATTATTTTTTATTTTTTGGGCTGCTCGATTTTGGGAAAAATCATAATCACGATTATTTTGGTCATAATTGTAATCACGATTATTCAAAACCATTGCCAGTTAAAGTCAAAATTATTAGCGCTTCTGAGATTTTTTATTTTTTTTTTATAAATATTTCCCAAATTATGTTTAACAGAGCAAGGAATTTTAACAGTATTTCCTATAATATTTTTTCTTCTATTTGTTTTATTTTAGCTAGAATAAAGACAGGTTTAAATATTTTGAAACCAATTTAAGGTCAATATTATTAGCCCCCTTAAGCAATATATATATTTTTGATTGTCTGCAGAATAAACTACCGTTATAATGACTTGCCTTATTACTCTAATTAAGCCTTTGAACTGCACTTTAATCTGAATGCTTGTATTTTGAAAAATATCTAGTAAAATATTATGTGCTGTCATTATAGCACAGACAAAAAGAAATCAGTAATTAGAAATGAGATATCAAAACTATTATTGTAAGATTCCCCTAAATTAGGCACCAGATTCAGCGTGGTTCAGCAAGTCGACTTGGAGACAGGAGAAGAGACCAAACTGTAGTTAGAATGGTTTATTCTGCAAGTCTGACAAATACAGGATGGGCAGGGGTATTTATACACAAGGGCTAAGAGCATAAAGGCGCTCCATATATGGGCAAGTCATACAGCATTTTGTCTTAACATGAATCAGCCTATTTCATATCTGAGCATAGTGGAATTTTCCAGCGTGGGTGAAGCTGCAAAACTGAAACCAGACCATGGTCTCAGACTTCTAACACCTGCAAAACTGAAACCAGACCATGGCCTCATATTTCTGACACACACATACATATACAAAAAACCACAGGAGCTTCTGCTTCTCATGCAAGCACACTTGAAAGAGGACAAAATGTTCTCTCAGTCCCCTCTTTTAGGCCAAAGGCCTAACGCAGAGGAATCTATCATATCGTTGACCCATCATACTGTCCATTGTGGCATAAACACGATTCATTAAACATTGCAAGAGAAAAGGACCACAACAACAAACAAGAAGGAAAATAATACATACAGGAATTATCATAGTAAGGAAAGGAGTCACCCAGCCGAACAGACCCATCATCCAACCCCAAGTTGTGTCGGGAACATAATCTGAAGTCATGGCAATTTTTAACCCTTGAAGAGTAGACATAGCAGTACTCATTTACATACCCCCCCCCCGGGATGCTGTTAAGAGATCTAGAGCCATTCTATTTTGCAAAACCATGGTACGTAAGTTTCCAAGTTCCTTATTCTGGGCTTCATTAATTATTTTGGAGGCATTTAGGAATAGGCCCATGCGATAGTCTAGGGTTTCAATTCTCAATAAAGCTTTTCCCACACCTATCTGGGGAAACAGGGCTAGTGCTACCTTACTTCCTGTGGTCCATAACTTAAAATCCCCTGGCACATCTGATCCTCAGACTGAGTCATGGGGCTTCATCTCAGGGATACTGCGCCTGCCCCTGCGATGGGGTGTCATCAATTGTACTGTGACAATAAAGGTGTGATCAGTCACATGTATAGGTGCACACTGACCAGTCCAATTAGCAGGTAGTGACATGTAGGCGTTGTTTCCACATAGCCACCATCCACCCTGGACAACATAGGTGCCATTCGAGGGGTTAGCAACATCGTTGGGGGCCCCTTCCCCTTGTCTCCATATCTGACCACAGTTTGTGGTATTGCCCATGAGGTGAGTGCCGTTAGTCTGTTTATAGCACACAGGGTGAGTAAGGGATTGGTTAATGAAAACCTTGTGACCTACTGGTGATACCTTTGCGTGACCAAATTTGACCCAAAATAGTGCATCGCATGTGCCATTTCTAAGGCCAGGATATGGTTTAGTATCATCTATTACTATGGAACTGTGCTGGTACCCAGATCCTGCAAAACTGGCAAAACACTTAGCAGCTGTTTTATTCATGGGTTTAGCATAAAGAGGGGTTTGCTTGGCTGAATGAGGCATAACAGAACATACATAACAACCAGATACATTATATGACCTAGCTAAAACTCATTTACATATTGATACCACATATTATTTTAATTGGATTGTCAGCCCCATCCTCTGCCCATCCAAATTCATTATCATGTGTCCAGCATTAGCTTGAGTCACAAGAAAGAGAAACAGTCCAATTGTCCGCAGCAAAAAGGAAGTCATGCTGACCCCTGCTCTAGGATATCCAGACACGGTTGCGCGGTTGCAGAGGTGTCAGTTGTGCTGAGGGGGCCCCCAAAATCTGTAAAACAAAGAGAGTCTGCAGACAGATTATCATAGTACAAAACTTATACATTTTTATTATTCAATAGGTGCTCGTTTTATCCTGGTTGCATGGATCCACTGTGGAGAAGAGGAGGTTAAAACGGCGGTTCTGGTTACAGCCACGACATCCGTCGGGGGGCCATATTTGGGGTCCCCCAGTTCTGTGCTCATTTTATTGAACTGTCTAATCATTACTCTGTCACCGGCCTTAAAGGGGTGTGTTGGGTCTACCGGCATCGGGGCTGAACCAGAATGTATGTTAGTCCAGTATGCATGCAATGTTGTTAGTAGCTGTTGTGCACATTCACTCATATGAATATCCAAAGAACCGTCACCCAGTGTGGTACCCCTTTGCCTCCATGGTGAGGGAAAGGGTCGTCCCATCACAGTCTCATAAGGAGAGAGACCGTGAAGACTTTTGTGAGGAAACATCCTCATGTCTGCTAAAACGACAGGTAGCAAGGCGAGCCAATTTGAGTGCCCTGCATGTTGCATAGCCTTTCTTAATTTGTCCTTAATGGTCCTATTAGTTCGTTCTACTATACCAGATGATTGTGGATGGTAGGGAATATGTAGCTGCCAATTAATTTGGAGTTCTTTAGCTAGATTTTGTATTACTTTCGCAGTAAATGAGGTTCCCTTATCTGAGTCTATGGCACATGGTATACCGTATCTTGGAATGATTTCTCTTGTCAAACATCTGACAACTGTATTAGCATCTTCCTTACTGCATGGGAAGGCTTCAACCCATTTTGAAAATTTGTCCACAAAAACCAATAAATATTTATTAGGACCCCTCTTTGGCAGATGTGTAAAATCTACCTGCCATTCCTGAAAAGGTGTTTCAGGGAGGGGCAATTGTTTATGTTTAGCTTGAGGTTTAGTGATATTATTTTGAGCACATATCAAACATCTGTCTATGAATATCTCATTCAGGCGTATTATTAACATGGTGCTTTAAATTATTGATGCATAAAAAGGAACTCATTGTGTCTATTACCCCTCTTCGGCCGCGGTGTGTAACACCGTGAAACTCGCGGACGAGAAAAGGTGCACAGGATGATGGCAGGCATAAACGGCCCTTGCCATCTAGCATTATTCCATTAGGATCAGTCGTGGCGTCACATTCAGACCAGTAATTATGGTACTAAGTATTTAGTAAGCTGCTGTTTTAGATTTGTCAGGAGCTCCTCATGATCATCTTTCCACGCGAGGCGTGTTTTTTTACGAGTGCGTGTCTTTTTGCCCTCATCTGTTTCTTCCTTAATTGTCTCTAGCGAGAGAGCCCCTCTTATCTGCCTCGCGGGCAGTATTGCTTCTGCTTTTGGGTTTGGGGACAGATTTCAAAACGGTTTTAGGTGTAAAAATGCCCTTTTTATCTCTCCATATAGAGCTCATTGTATACCATGTGTCATATCCATTTATCATATACTGATCATCCCACTCAGGATCCCCATATCCTTCATATGTTAATTTATAGGCTGATTGGAGAGCACCTGGATCAAAGGTTCCTTCCCTGGGGAAGTCTCTCCACTGGGATTGCCCCTCTGTCCACCCAGCTAAGTTGGACAGCCAAGGTTCAGTATAAAATCCCCAGCCACATCTATCCATCCACTCTTTTGGAGTTTCACTAGGTTCTGGTTTTGGATATCCCTGACCCATGACGCTGAAGCTGGTGCACTTCAAAAATTATCAATTCAATAAATTCCCCTGATTTGTGGAACCCAAATTTAATCGGGTACGACAACACAAATCCTTCTGCGCAACTTACTACCGCATAAGTAAGTGACAGGATACTCTGTGCCAGTAACACAGACGTCAGCTGCTTGTGGAACCCAAATTTAATCGGGTACAACAACACAAGTCTTACACAATCCCCTGAGATACACCGGAACAGGCAGTGTGAATAAAAATTCTCTTACCTGATCAGATGTATCCCGGACGAGCCCCCAATTCTGTAAGATTCCCCTAAATTAGGCACCAGATTCAGCGTGGTTCAGCAAGTCGACTTGGAGACAGGAGAAGAGACCAAACTGTAGTTAGAATGGTTTATTCTGCAAGTCTGACAAATACAGGATGGGCAGGGGTATTTATACACAAGGGCTAAGAGCATAAAGGCGCTCCATATATGGGCAAGTCATACAGCATTTTGTCTTAACATGAATCAGCCTATTTCATATTTGAGCATAGTGGAATTTTCCAGCGTGGGTGAAGCTGCAAAACTGAAACCAGACCATGGTCTCAGACTTCTAACACCTGCAAAACTGAAACCAGACCATGGCCTCATATTTCTGACACACACATACATATACAAAAAACCACAGGAGCTTCTGCTTCTCATGCAAGCACACTTGAAAGAGGACAAAATGTTCTCTCAATTATGTTCAGAAATAAGTTAATAAAATATTCTTTCCATGAAACAGAAATTGGGCAGGAAAAGGTTTGCTAATATTCAAGAGGGCTAATAATTCTGACTTCAACTGTATACATAGTTATTTTCCACCCTGCAAAGGAAAGAGAAATAAATACAATAGAATAAAAATATTAAACAAACTGTGCTTTAAGCATCTTCACTGTAAGAAAAACACTTTAGCTACAGCAGTCCTTCAGTCAAGAGCAGCGAGGGCTTTCTCTTTATGTTTGTTTAATAATGATAAAAACAGGCGGCAGCAGGAATATTTCTAGCTGTATCTTTAATGTATTCTCTTTCACGTCTTTTGATCCTCAACTCGTTTGTTTATTACCCAAATGAGGGTTAATGTAAATAATCACTAAACACCGCGTTTTGACACCTATTTGACCATTAAATCACTCACGTTAAGATGACTTTAGATGTCTGCGCTCCTCTGCTCGTCTCAGTGTGTGAATGAGAGCGAATGCTGACCGGCCGCATGCTTCTGACTGCGTGATCGTGCTGCACACACACATAAGCTCTTTCACGCTTTTAAGAGCAACACGTGTACAACTGTGGCGAAATATGATGCAATAATCATTTATCTCGATTAATGCTTTTTTATAATCGTTTGAAACCGAAATCTAAATCAGATTTTCAATTAATTGCAAAGCCCTTTATAATAGTGGACCATTTTTATGCCTTTTTCAACCTCAATACTTATCCTCTCCCGCACCCCCCCCCCCTGTGAACTCTGGCGCCCCCCTTAGGGAACCACTGCCATAGACCCATCTTTTCATCAAACGTGGAAGAAAAGGCGTCCCAGAAGGACTTATCCTCAGTGGTTGTGGCTGCCTTTCAGGGAGATCAAATCCTCCCAAATGTATCCAAGCATTGGAAAAACGCTGTCTCTTTCTTTTCCTGTTTACAGCTGGTCACGTGTGACAAGTCTCTATGAGCACAACGAGTGTCCACAAGGTAAGCAGTAAGCTGTCGCTTCAGGATATCTATAGCACCCTTTTCATCCCGCCAGTAAAAGTACGGTACATCTTTTGTGTATTCTTGTTCCTCATAATCCCCTTCTTTAATTTTTACTCTACGCATCATTTGCTGGGGTTGTAGTTTAACCTCATCATTTTTAGAGCACAAGCAAGGAACAGCATCAATGAGGGCTGTCTCATCATATTGAGACCCCATTTTGTTCATCAATATAAATTTATAATCAGCTCCTGTAAGCTGTGCATTTCTAGAGACACGTATCATAGTTTCTACAAATTCTACTGGCCTGCTCATATCAGGAAGCAGTGAAATGACATCCTTGAGCTGTGTTGCGGAGGGAGGGGTTACTTCGGCATGTCCCCCTTTCTTTGAGACCCATAGGAAAGCCTGATTATCCCCTTGGTCTGGTTTCTCTGTGCGAAGCCACTCTAATTCTTGTACAGGATACAGAGGCATCCTCTGCTGTGCCTTTCCTTGCCCTTCATCAGGAATAGGGGAGGAGAGGGTAGGAGTAGGAACAGTAACTGTAACTGAGGGAACAGTAACAACAGGGGCTGGAGGCACTTTGGGTGTCTCCTTTCTTTTTACCTCAATCTTTGATGCTGAGCATTTAAGAGGCTTCGGAATTAATTTCTTTACCTCTTTTGGTAGGTTAATATTTTGTTTATCATTCCACACACTCATCATCTTCATCCATATTTCATAACTCTTTCTCATGTAATCATGGTCCCATTCGGGATCTCCTTCACTTTCATAAATTAATTTGTAAGCCCGTTTTAGCACATGGGGGTCAAATGACCCATCTCTAGGGTAGGGACGCATCGCTTGTGCCTCAGTCCACCCTGCTAGATTATCTAACCATGGATTAGTGTAATATCCCCACCCACAACGATACATCCAATCTTTAGGGCCTTCCCCTATCTCAGGCTTGGGGTATGAACCACCCATGTTAGTAAATACTTACTAGAAAACACACAGATTGATCGTTTTACTTTTGTATAGCGCGCTCTTCTTGGCTTTTCAGGGAAAATCCCAGCCAAGGATTACTCAGTTCAGTAATGAAGCTTATCAGGCAGTCAAAACCAAATTCATGTCTTGCCAGCTTCCTGAACACTCAGTTCAGTGATGAAACTAATCAGGTAGTCAAAGCCAAATTCATGTCTTACCTGATCAGCTTCATCACGTCGGGGGTCACCAAGTTGTTGGAATAAATTGCAGACCGTCTGTGTGTTTCCTTAGTAAGCAGGAGCTCCAGGAAGGCGGCAACAACTGAGAGATGTGAATCCAACAGTTTATTGCTCTCTTCTAAAGAAGACTGGGGTATTCCCAGCTTTTATACATCATACTCAGGGTTACATGGGCTATGAATACGTGCAAATATTCAGCTCAGCTAAGCAGAACAATTTTATCCAGTACTCAAGAATGTCAAGGTGCAACGTCAAGGTGCCTGCCTAGTACAGGGACAACTTAAGATAAGACACAGTTACAAAAACAGAATATTTGGAGAGTGACTACATGGATATTTCTTTCAGGTAAGAACTGAGTGACTGTCACTGTGCTTTGTAGCAGCTCTTGAAGGCTCTTGGAGGGCCCTCAGCCCTTGTAGTTAAACTGTCGGATGGCCCTCATGAACCTCAGGTATCCATCAGTCACTTTTGTGGCAGCAGTGATCACCAGCAACTCATTGGGTTTCCGCGGTTCAGTTCTGCTGAGCTGAGTAACAGCCAGAATAACGGTCAGGATCATAGGTACTGGAGTCATCGCGCTGGTGGGTCTCCGCTCAGGCTCGGTTCGGCCCTTAGAGGGACCCTGCATTCCTACAGGCCAGAGTTCCTCTAAAACTCAACAGATGCTTCCAGCATCAGTTAGGGGACCATGTGTTTTGGGCATGCAGCCATGGACCTGTGGAAAGGAACCCAGTTGTATTGGCATGTCAATTGCCTGGCAGTGTTTCTTGCTCTGCAGTATTTTTTACCGGTGCTATAGGGGCAACACATGCTGGTCAGGATGGACAGCATGGCGATGGTGGCAAATGTCAACCACATAGGGCATGTCTCTGCTCGCTCATCGTCTGCTCCTCTAGAGTCATACATGGCTGAAATTGCTGCATGCCGTTCATATTCTAGGCGAGCTCAACCATGCAGCCAATGCGCTTACATGGCAGTCTCTACATCTTGGAGAATAGAGACTCCACATGAGTCCATGCAGCGGATATGGGCGTACTTTGGGGAAGCCCAGGTCGACCTGTTTGCTTCTCCTGAAAACGTCCATTGCCAATGGTTCTTTTCCCTAGCAGAGGGATCCCTCGGCGCGGACACACTGGCTCACAGCTGGCCTTGGGGCATGCGCAAATATGCATTTCTCTCAGTGAGAGTGCTCGTGCAGTTACTGTGCAAGGCCAGGGAGGACGAGCAGCAGGTCTTGTTAGTTGCGCCTCTCTGGCCCAACCGGACCTGAATATCAGAACTCTCCCTCCTTGCAATTGTGCTTTCTTTCCTTCAGGATAGGTTGGAGTGCAGGTTGTGGCCCTCCACACTGAAGGTTCGGGCCAGCCTACTCTCACGTTTTCCTGAGACCCTGGGTTGGGTATCTGCCAAAGGTTCCTACCACACTGTTTAGGGACAAGGTAGTGAGCCTGCAAGCATTGAACACAGAGGAGGCAGACCCAGCCCTTACATTACTGTGTCCTGTTTGAGCTTTGTGAGTTTATGTGGACCACACTAAGAGCTTTAGACCCTCTGAGCAGGTATTTGTCTGTTATGGTGGTCGGCAGAAGGGAAGTGCCGTAACTAAACAAAGGTTGGCCCACTGGATACTGGATGCCATCTCCCTCACCAGAGTCACGGCGAGTCATGTCCCCCAGGAGTGAGAGTGCACTCCACTCAAAGTGTCGCATCCTCTTGGGTGCGTACACGTGGTACCTCTCTAACAGACATCTGTAGAGCTGCGGGCTGGGTGACACCTAACACATTTGCAAAATTGTATAATCTGCAAATGAAGCTAGTTTTCTTAAGGGTGTTAGGAATCGCTGTCAGTTGAGTTTCCTACTTGGCAAACCCTGCAGAGTCAGCAGAGTAGTCAGGTAATGGCCTGTTACATTGTTGGCATGCCCACTGGTCAGCTCAGTGCCTGCTATGTGCGATCCCCACTGGCGATCCCATATGCTCACTCAGCCACAATGTAGTTGCCCCTCCTCGGCAGGCTTGTGTCTTCCAGCAGCTAGCTCTCTGCAACTCTCACATGGTCGCCCACTGAAGCTAAGCAGGGCTGCGTCTGGTCAGTACCTGGATGGGAGACCACATGGGAAAGCTAGGTTGCTGGAAGTGGTGTTAGTGAGGCCAGCAGGGGGCATCCAACCTGCTGTCTGTGTGGGTCCTAATGCCCCAGTATAGTGACGGGGACGCTATACTACTCAGTGAGTGCCTTCTTTCGGATGAGACGTTAAACCGAGGTCCCGACTCTCTGTGGTAGTTAATATTCCCAGGATGTCCTTCGAAAAAGAGTAGGGGTTTAACCCTGGCATCCTGGCCAAATCTGCCCACTGGCCTCTGTCCATCATGGCCTCCTAACCTTCCCTATATCATAATTGGCTTCATCACTCCTCTCCACCAATCAGCTGGTGTGTGGTGCGCGGTCTATTGCAAAATGACTGCTGTTGCGTCATCCAGGTGGATGCTGCACACTAGTGGTGGATGAGGAGATTCCCCCCATTGTGTAAATGCTTTGAGTGCCCAGAAAAGCGTCATATAAATGTAAGGAATTATTATTATTATTATTTTTATTATTCCCTCCCTGCTGACCATATTGTCATGTGAGTACTCCCCTTTCTCACGGTTAGTCCATATGTCTTCTTGTCACAGGTCTCCCCACTTGGGCAGCAGATGGCTTCTGTAGAATTCAGAATTTTGACGAAATCCCCCCATAGTGGAAGTTTCCACATAGCATTTCCGTGAGTGCCGAATTCAATCGCATAATGGCTCAAGAGCTGGTGAGCACATGTGAGGAGCTGGATTCAACAGCGAGGTGACTGCGCAGATCACAGGTAAGCAAATAACGTTAAATAATAAATAATGATACTGGACTAGACTGAAAATAATAAACACAAAAATATTTTAAGGATTTGTTGAGCAAGAGAGTGTCTGTAAGGTTTATTGAACACAATAATCTGGCAAAGAGTAACAAGACAGGGCAAGTATAAGTAGAGAGGTGAAGCAGATCCAAATAGCAACAGGTGAGTAATGCATGCTCGCCAGCATTAAATGTAAAAAGTAACAGTGAAGCATACAACAGATTGAGACAGAGAAGCTTCCCCACACCTGACCGGTGACAAACCACTCGGGAACAAATAGTTTATCGGGAGGGAATTCTGACAGAGGAGGATGTTGTGAATTGTGGACTGTGATTTCCAAAATAAGATCACACTGAATGGGAGCGAGAATGAGGTGTCCAGGAATAATAGTATTGTTAAGAATGGTAATAGTCTCATTTGTTTGCTTGGAAAGAGAATCAACTTTGTCATTCTTTGACCCAGGGTGGTAGGTAACCATAAACGGACTTGTCTGTGAATTAGTCGAAAAACCGTTAGCAGGTCAGAGATAAATGGTGTTAGGCAGTTTTAAGTTGGCTCTGATGCACCAGCCTCTCCCAGTTCTACCACCTGGGATATATTCAGATTCTGAGGTGGTGGTACCAGTTCCACTGCCAAATTGTACTAGTAGAAGGTTCGGGGCTTGTTAAGCCGGTCACAGTTGGCCGGAATCGACACCCTTTCTAGGGTAGCTTGTCTTGCTAGAGGGGCCATAGTTCTTCTACCTCCATGCCAGTATACCCACCCACAGCTAGCCACAATCGGACACTCTTTCTGGAGCAGCTTGTCCTGTTGAAGGGACCCTGGCTCTCTCCCGCTGTGTTAGTACTCCCACCCACAGCTAGCGGGATTCTGACACTTTCTGGGGCAGCTTGCCTTGCTGGAGGGGCCCAGGCTCTCTCCCTCCGTGCCAGTTTGCCCATCCACTGCTAGAGGGAATCAACACTTTTCTGGGGCTGCCAGTTAACTGGAGTGGCCCTGGCTCTCTCCCTCTCAGCTAGTACACCCACCCACCCACAGTTAGCCAGAATAGGACACTCTTTCTGGGGTGGCTTGTCTCACTGGAGGGGGTCCTGGGTCTCTTCCCTCCATGCCAACACGTCCACCAACAGCTAACGGGATTCGGACACTCTCTTCTGGTGTGTTTTCATGTTGTCAAAAACCCATCGGCAGGTCAGAGGTAAACGTCGTTGGGCACGTACCTCCAGGCCCGGGATGTCCTGACAGGTATGCCGGGAAAGGTGGCCTCCCGTCATGCATGGCCTGGCGTTTTTGGGCCTGGGTCTATAACTCAATCGGTGAGCGGGCAGCTCACTAGTCAGACCCACCATTCTCCAAATGGACTTAGGCCCAATCCCAATTCTACCCCTTAGCCCACAGGTGTCAAACTCAGTTCCAAAAGGGCCGCAGCTCTGCACAGTTTAGTTCCAACCCTAATTAAACACACTTGATCAAACTAATTAAGTCTTCAGGCTTGTTTGAAACCTACAGGTAAGTGTGTTGGAGCAGGGTTGGAACTAAACTGTGCAGGGCTTCGGCCCTCCAAGAATTGAGTTTGACACCCCTGCCTTAGCCCTTCCCCTTACCTTTGGGCAGGGGTGTCCCAATTCTCTTTAGCTTGAAGGCGTAGGACTAAGGGGAAGGGGTAAATAGCCTTTAGAACGAAGATTTTTCAGAACCACACTCGAAATTAAGGGGTAGGAAAATTTCCCAGAATACATCAGCTACAATGGCAGGATCGCTTTACCCGGAAGTAAGGAGAGCTAACAACTTGTATTTTTTTGTCATTATTGCGAATTTTAAGAAAAAACATGTTTTAATATATTCATAAACCATGTTCGTGTTTTACCATCATGCTTATGAAAAACGCTAAAATAAAAAATGCTAAATTTCGATATTTATAATCCCTAATAATACCAACTTCTGTATAGCAGTTCCACAACATTCTGTCACTCGATGAAACTGGAATACCCTGTTAGAAAAGTCTAGTTACTGGGAATGAGCTTTTTTCAGTGTCTGCTATAATGTTAATGTTGATTTTGGTGTGTCTACATATGGCCACTGTGTATATGCGCAGTATAGTTACAATCTTTTTGCCACATTAGACCATTATGATAACATAATATATCCCTTCAGTGATTTCCTGAAGATAAATACCAAAAAATAACACTCTTGGAATAATGCTCTGGTTACTAAGGTAACCCTCAATCCCCGAGGAGGGGAACGTAAATGCTATAAGTGGATTTAATCATATATATGGGGATTTAGTAACCTTAGTAACCAAAGCGTTCCCCTTTATATGGGGAACTTCAATGCCCTAAGTGGATTTAATCCACATATGGGAAAATGTCTGGAAAACACCATAATGACTGCACCATACCTTCGCCTCTGATGAGAGGATAGCCAGGCATAGCATGAGCACTCCTGCATTATAGAGAGGCGTGGTCTTTCAACATGATTCCTGGCCCTTACTTATCCCACTTCAAAGAAGATTTACGGATTTACATATATTTTTCGGGAGCCGCAAGCGCCTAGATAATTTCTAGGAATTTAATACGACAGTACATTGGGAAAGCATGCAGTCCTGATAGGGAGGATGCTGCGGAGGTGTAACAAATATGGCTGACCAGACACATAATTATTTTGCTTTTTATTCAACAAATGAGCCAACTTTTGCCCAAGGAAGACTCGATGGTCAGTTGTAATCCGATTCCAAGGAATTTATGACCCAAAGGAATGTGCTCACGGCATAGCACAAAAGAATTGAACAAGACTTCTTTAAGCTCCTTGCTTAAGTCTGATGTTTTAATGTAAACTTTACTCTCTCTTTATGTGTAATCATGTGTTTTGCAATGTTTCCCTTGCTCCTGTAATAATATTTTGATTTTAAAACTTCTCCATAAAATGTTTAACCGAAGCTAAACAAGCTCATAAACTGTTCATGTTTAGATTTGTTTTAAAGCTACCTTGCTGTACTAATTGATTGTTGACATTTTATCTTAATACGAGTGCAACATATTAACATTTTAAGAGACTTGAACATTTCTGCCTCAGTTTGCATCAAATTTGCCTATGCAAAATTCTCTTCTTCAAACAAAGAACCATAAACCCATGATTCAAGGAAGTTCGTTTCTAATTGGTCAACTTTCCATGGAGAGTGGATCCGAACGCTCCCTATAAAGCTTGTGACCAAAGCCACGCCTCTCTCTCTGCTCTGCAACTCTCTTCAAACTCCCTGCAACGTCTTCAAGGTCTTCAACCTCTTCAAACTCTCTGCAACTTCTGCAGAAAGAACTCTTTTCTCAACTCTCTTCTCTGAAACCTCCTCAACTGCAAGGACCTAAGAACGAGACCTGAGCAGAGAAACCTCCAAGAAAGCATGAGGAGACCCAGACGGAAAGGGTTATTTGCACAGCTTGGACCTTCACATCTAAGATACTTTCTTTTCTTTATTTTCCATCGAGAGTCAAGTTAAGTTAGTGCGTCGCAAACCAGTGGTCAGCACAACTGGCCCCTTTTGCCGCTTCAACTTCAAACACCGACTCACCCCACTCCAACCCTCGCGAGAACAAAGAACAACCAGCAGAACCACGTGCACAACCAAGGGAGCTTCCTTACATTACATGGACACACGCAAGTACACTTCCATCTAAACTGATGTAGACTAAATGCAACTCTAAAAGACCCTAAAAGGGTTATATTGAATTTGATTATGTTTGGTTCGCTTGGTTTGCTCTTACAAACTCCAAGGTTTTTCCATCATTACATTCTCTCAACCTCTTTACCTTCTTTACTCTTCTCTACACTTTTATGAATGTGTGCTTGTGTTAGGTGTTAGTTTCTGTTAGATTAGTCAATAAAGTTTAATTTTGTATAAAGAAAGGTGCCTGTGTATTTTTATGAATCTAATGTCTTAAACTTCGATCTTATTACCCTGCTCAAATTTAATGGGTTTTTATTTTTGATAGCAATAGCCATAATAAACTGGACGAAGCTGGACGATTTGTTTGTTCGGATCTAAAGAGTCGATTCATTTGAAGCCCCAATCAAATGAATCTTCCTCTCGCTAAACTAATCCGCTATATATATATAATGGTGCAGAAGATACGCAAGCACTGTAATCTAAATCATATCTCGCTACATTATGAAGGTGGGAAATTTTTTTCTACATTGTTTATTGTTGGAGAATCCACACAACAATTTGCTAAAGAGGCCACCTGCTACCCAGTGGGGAGATATGATGGCAGAATATATGGACTAGCCCTGAGAAGGGTGAGTACTCATAAAATAATATGGTTAGCAGAGAGGAAAGTCACGGGTCTGCCTGTGACACCCCATTTACATTGGGCGTCAGCGTCAACGCTTCCCATTCACTTTGAATATTTGACGTCAGGCATTGCCGAACTGCATTGTGGATCCGTCAGCGCAGCTTCAGAGGCCTTGCTCGCTGCAGAAGTTGGGACTAGCTCAAAATTTAAAGCGCCGACGAAAGCATCAGCCTATCAGATTGCTGTATGCACATACACCAGCTAGACAGTGGCCTATTGCTGACTGAATTTCATTGGCTGATGCTTCTATGATGATCGTTTCAGCCCTAACTTCAGACACGCCTTCAGTCAAGCATTGACGCTGAAGCCCCGTGTGAATGGGGCGTGAGGGGGGACAGCACTGTGGCTGAATAAGCATATGGGATCGTCTAGGGGGGATCAAGCATATCGGGCACCTGTACCCAAAACGCAGGCTGACCAGTAAGCAGACCTACAGCATAATGGCCAGCAAGTGACTCCTCCGCTGAGTCAGTGCTGGTGGCCTTGGAGGAATAAGCAGGGCTCACCTAAGCGGGGAGCTTTACTGACAGAGTGAATAAGCGCACGTATCTCCGTGTTAGGGAGAATGGCGCAGCAAGCGTGTTTCAACACCTTAACCAAGTTGTTTCCTCAATTACCAAGGGTTACATAATACCCTTGAGAAAACTGGCTCCACTCGCAGATTGTAAAACCTTGCAAATGTATTAGGTGTCGCCCAGTCCGCAGTTCGACAGATGTCTGTTAGAGAGGCGCCTTGGGCACATATCTCGGGCGGGGTCTCAGCACAACATGAGTGTAAACCAGCCCGAATTACAGGCATGATTCATTGACCGAAAAATGGCTCCAGGTCCCCAATTCTCTTAATTGATATCAATGGGACCAGCAGAGCTGGAGGTGCCGGAGAACCTTGTCTCTGTGCATAATCAATTGCTCCCGAGAGTGGACTAAAATCAGCCAGTCACCAAGTTAATTGAGTATGCGGATGCCTGTGAGCCAAAGGCACCCACCGCGAGCTTGGTGAAGACCCGCAGAGACAGAGAGAGCCCAATGGGGAGGACTTTGTATTGCCAAGCTCGACTTTTGAACGCAAACTGCAGATTTTTAACTGACGATGGCGTGGAAAAATGGATACATGGAAGTATGTGTCCTTCAAGTCTATCACTGCAGACCAATCCTGAGGACGAACGCACCGGAGTATGCACTTCTGCATGAGCATTCTAAACAGCAGCTTGTTCAGACATCGTTCAAAGCGTAAAGATCTAGGATTGGCCGTGACCCACCGCTCTTTTTGGGCAGGATGAAGTATGGGCTGTAAAACCCGCCCTCCATCTCGGCTGGAGGGACCAGCTGAATTGCATCCTTTGCCAGGAGGACAGCAATCTCCTCTCGCAAGACAGGGGTGGACAGGGGGCTGACCCTGGTGAAATACACACCCGTGAACTTAAGGGGCCGTACTACGAACTAAATCGCGTAGTTGAGTCTGATTGTGCGTATGAGCCACCGTGCCACACGCTAACCTGGCAGGCAAAGCTCTCGCTAATGGACTCATCGCTCTAATCACTGATGTACCAGCATAGCGTCACAGACTGGCAGGGTTTGGGCTGTCACATTCGGGGAATTGGAAAAGTGCTCTTTCATGATATTCGCATGGCAGTGAAAAGTGCAGTTGGAAATGAGACGCTGCCCTGCAGTGGGGAAAGAGCAAATTTCCTCTTCTCCCTGTCCCAGGGACGCTTCGTGGTCCGTTTATCAGACTTAGTGGCGCTCTGGGCAGGGGGGACTGCCTGCTTTCTAGGTGCTCGACGCGCCCGCTTTGCCGGTCAGCTCTTGTAGGCGGGCACCTTCGGCGAGGAGCAGCAGATATGGATGGCTCGGCGGGCAGAGCGGGCTTACGATCCCGCCGATAGGTGACATTACCCATCACATCAGACTGCTCTCTCACCACCTTGAATTCCTGGGTAAATTCACTGACAGTGTCACGGAACAGGCCAGCTAGGGATATGGGGGAGTCAAGAAAGCGGACTTTGTCGACTTCGCGCATATCAGCCAAGTTTGTCCAGAGGTGGCGCTTCTGGACCACTAATGTGGACATCATCCTCCCCAAGGCACACGCAGCGGACTTAGTGGTCTGAAGAGCATAGTTGGTTGCGGTGCGGAGCTCGCAAAGCAAGCTTGGCTCAGACCCACCCTCGTGCAGCTAGGCCAGCGCCTGCGGATATTGCGCCGACTTCCCGTACACTTCTAATAATATCCAGCTGAGCACAGCGTCTTTATGACTCATGACTTCAGGATCTGTTTGGCTTCCTCTTTTTCTTTGGTACTTTGTTTGTGGGTTTGTGGGAATGTTTAAATTTTCCTGGGTTTGGGTTTCTTGGGTTTGTTTCCTCATCAGTTAGTGATTCTATATTTCAAGGCACAACAATAGTCTATCAGTTTAATTTGTTTCTATTAGACTACTTCTTAATTTCACCTATCCTGCTGTGCATGAACTGCTGTCAAATGATCAGCATATGTGGCAGCTAGGCTTTAATGTTAGCATTTTAAACCAACGTTATATTGACTTCAAATTTTTACATTATTTCATCTGGTATGGCAACCAAAATCCAATGTCTGATTGAAGTCATAGTGTTAATGTCCACACAACGTCAAGCTGTAGCATCATTGGATATTGATATTTGGTTGATTTTAGGTTGGATGTTGGACATTGACATCGCTCTGACGTGTTCTGACATCAAACCAATTTTCATTTCCAAAAAAAAAAATGCAACATCCCCACAACGTTGGACAGAATTCGCCATTAATAAACCTGACTCTTTCTCTAGGCATAGTTTGCGGAACAGCCCCTTGGCTCCCTTAAAGGGGTGGTTCAGAATGTAATTTTAAGGCTTGGTTGTGTTTATAAGATGCAAAGCAATGTGTGCTTATGTTTCACTTGAAGGAAGTCATGCAATTTTTTCATATATCTCACTTTGATTATACACAGCTACTCAGCTAACATGAAAACGACTGTCATATTTCCTAGTTCCTCTAAAAGGCCCTCTCTTAAGTGACTCTGATTGGTCATCGTCATAATGTGCTGCTATTGGCGGATAGGCTCCACGTCACGCCCGTAAAAGCATGCGCTTGTCTGCTGTGTAAACATGCAATCAACCTCCCGCCCGCTCTCTAAAAAAATCTGACAAGTGTCTGTAACTAACGAGTGAAAATGGGGTGCGGCTCCTTTAACAGCATCTGTGTGTGCGTCTATGTGTGTGTGGTGTGAACTTTCTGTAACAAGCACATGTGCGCGGGACTTTCTTTTTCTTTTTCTCTGATGCTCGGATTAAGTTATTTTATGTACTATATATCGTGACAGAAGAATAAAGCACAAGATGTGGTATGCCACCTGTTGAGCCTTGATTTATTATTTTGCTGCGACCACGAGTCAGGTAAGCCAATCTGTATTTTTTTTTCAAGCGTTATATGACGTCTTTCACGAGTATCCGGAATATGCCGGTGTAAGTAATATGAATCATCCACATATCTTTTGAGACTTCATTATCTGAGATGTGAAACACATGGAAAAGCTGCCTGAAGACAATCAGTGCAGTCCCGTGCTCACACACGTAAGAGACACGAACGTGCTGGTGGAGTGTGTGTGTGTTTACAGCAGTTTGACTGATGAATATGAATTTGTAGCTAAATTGTTTGCCCGCAAAGCAGCTTTTTGCATTGTTTACATCATTGCTACAGCATACCGTTAACGCTAGACACTGTACATGTCATGATCAATTTTAACAAATAAAAACACTTGTAGCTTACAACTTCTGTTTTGAGGAGATTTTAGCCTGAACTGGGAGAGATTCTGGAGCTGTTTTGTCAAATCATGCTTGCTGTGTGTTTTATAGTTCTCTGGAACATAATTAATATTGAACTAAAGGCACTTCTGTCTTTGTGTCGTGTCCTTTGGATGCCCAAATACAGAAACAGACGAAGCTCTGTGGAAACAGCCATGTTTAGATGCATTTTAGCTTCATCTCTGCTATAACGTTACAGCGCCTCTGGCCACGGCCCTTACCTGCATGCGCAGTGTGGGATGCGTAGTAACGAACTTTTGTGATCTCACAGGGGGTGGAAGTATTTTTTGTAGTCCCCAAAATTCGTTCATTGTAGGCTTTGCTAAGCTAACTCTGTAAAAACCAAGGTCTCCTTTTGCATTAAACTTAGAACTTTTTACATTCAGAGATGTTGTTTATGTTCACACAGCTACATTACACATCAACTAAAGTTTAAAATATGAGATTGTAGTGGACCACCCCTTTAAAGGGGCTTTACCTTTGTGTTTAGAATAAGACAGACAGCATGTGTATTAGTCCCTAATTCATTGTTTTCTGCCTTAAGATAAATGCATTTCTCTATAAACAGAAATATAAAGCATCAGAGTAAATGGGACAGTAATTGTTGAACAGTAATTTATTGTCACAGTTGCTACCTGTAATGTGTAAATAAAATAAATTACACTACTATTACTATTCCTTACACTACACAATTTCATACAAATATAATTTTACAGTAAAATACAGTTTCATTTTATTGCAGCAAAAACACTGGCTGTTTTAAAGTTATTTACTAATTGACCAAAGGGGATAATGGTGTATAAATTATAGCCTTAGCAAATTAACAAAATGATTGATATGACAATCAATAAATCAATCGATATTGAACAAAAAATATATGTGTACGCTTGATAAATTGAATGAATGAATGAATGAATGAATGGACAAAACCATTCATTCATTTAAAGTGAAGAACTACTTTGTTCCGCCATGGATTTGCATCTGAAGTTTATCCTATAACAGCTGAGCAAAAGCCTCTGTTGTTATTTATAAAATGTCACTTTCAAACTAGTATGTAAAGTTTTGTTCGGGATAATACATATTATAATTAAAATATTGTGAATAAAAAATCTACAGTTTTTTTGTCAGTTCAGTACAGATATTATTACATATAAATATACTACATCTTAATTTTAATGTACTTCTCAACCATTAAAAGTATAAATTGATAGTATAAATAACTATATTTAGAGTGTAAATAGAATTTGGGTATACTAATGCATGTTTTATTCCATTGTCAGTTATGTTGCTTCATTTCAATTCCTAAATTATCTCCCATGGCCTCATGAATTTGCAATGCCTCCATTGGATGCACACTTTTTAAGAATACATTCAATTCTCACATACTACTTGCTGATGATCCTCAAGACTTTTTAAAATAAATCTATAGACTTTTAAAATAGAACTGTAGAGTTACGAGACAATAGTCTGGGGCTGTTTTGCTGCAACAGGACCTGGAAGACCTGCTGAGCTAAATGGAACAATGAATTCTTCTGTGTACTAAATTATCCTAAAGAAGAATACCTGGCTAAATATTTTCTCAACAACTGTGTACATCATCTTTATACGTCATATAAAGGCCAGATTATTGCAATGTTCTTCTAGCTGGATTCCTGTCTTACACCCTAAAACCTTTACAGATGGTTCAATATGCTTCAGCTCCTCTGGTCTTCAATGAGCACAAGAGTTACCGGTTGAGGCTCATACCAAGTTTAAATCATTGATGCCTGCTTATAGAACAGCCTTCGTGTGAGGGACCGAGCCATTACGTACAGTAAAGGGCATACAAAAAGAAGATTTCAAAATAATTATTTTTAATAAATAGGGAACAGGGAACGGTAGGTTGTCAGCTACACCGACCTCCAACAGGTAAGTCTGACCTCTCACCATCAGATAGGCCTCTGCAGTGGGTAGCAGCTTTTCGTCACCATGCACACAGCGAACAGCCTTCAGGTTGGTGTAGCGAAGGAGGGCTGGAGAAATGCTCTTCATATGTACTAAAGTCTGATCACTCCCAGTATCAACCAAAGGAATCATTTCCTTTCCATTCATCTCAACAGTGGTCCTTGCTGGTGAGTGCTCAGCTTTAGGTGGTGACTTTGCAGGATGCCTGGGCACATAACACAGGTGAGTATTTTTGATTACATTTTTAGGGCACATGGATGGACTTTGTATGACCCTCTTGACCACACAAGTAACATATTGGCATTTTCCTAGAACTCTTAGGAGCATTGACAAATGTAGGCCCTCCTCCAGGAGGCTTACCAGCACAAGGAAAGTTTCTCATAGACTGCTGGGGAGGATTTGCTCTCTGGTCATCTCCACCAGGACTGATTTCCCTTATGTGCTGCCACAAACACATCTGCCAGTGTTGCCACTTGTGAAGCAGACCATGTTCTCGTACCCACACCTGTAGCTCTGGAGACAACATTCTCAAGTATTGTTCAAGAATTATCACTTCATCAACTTCTTCAACAGACTTACTTTTTGGCTGCATCCATTTCCCATACAGTTATTTTAACCTCACAACCAGTTCTTTGGGGCTTTCAAGGTGTTCAACTTCAAGAGACCGAAACTTCTGCCTGTAGGTTTCTCGATTGATGTCATATTTCCTAAATACTGCAGATTTAAGTTCATCATAATTCTGAGATTCATCAACATCCATGTGAACATAAGCAGCCTGGGCCTTACCCGTCAGAAGGGCAATCAGATGAAATACCCACTCACCTTATGGCCATCGGCAAACCGCTGCCATTCTCTCAAAATTAATTAGGAAATGCTCAATATCATCACCATCAGACAATTTTTCCAATTTAGGCTCTTTAAGTAGGCACTGACTTGTATTACGGGCTTCAGCTCCCTCTCTTCGACCCTCATCCGGGTGATCCAAATCATCTTCAGATGTTATCAATGCATTTGGAACCACAGTTGTACGAGCCTGCACCTCCAGCTTCAACAGCCCAAACTGATGTTGGAGAGCTTTGAATTGACATTCCTGGTGGGCCAACTATGCAATCCTTTGTGCTTCCCATGCCTCCATTTTTGCCATGTGAGCTCTCAACAAGCCTGTCAAGTCAGCCATTGTTGGTTCAGTGCATTCAGTGTCCACATCAAATTCTCACCTCCTGTAATTCTACATCATCCAGCTCTTGTGCAACTTCATCCAGTTGCTCCACTGAAACAACCTTTGGGGCTCTTCTTCGTCCTTCTTGGTTCTTGGCCCAGAAAGTTCACCAAAGCAAAAAAAAAAAAAACAACAACTATGCCCTCTACTGGGAAATCCCCCTACTTACACCACTTGTGAGGGACCAAGCCAGCACGTACAGTAAGGCAAACAAAAAGATTTCAAAATAATTATTTTAAAATAATTCAAAAAAGTTCCCAAAAATTAAAAAAATAAATAAATGAACCAATTTAACCAATTGAAAAATAAATAAACTAAACAAAGAAAACATAACTTCAAACTATGCTTGTTCGAGTCACCAGTAACTTTAACAACAAGTGTGTGAACTTCCTCTCTTCCTCTTCTTTTGTGTTATAAGCAGGTGTCAGAAGCTTAAAGTTGTGTAGCGCCATCTAACGTCAAAGAGTGATTTTGCATACTCTTCAACGTGACGTCAGTGAAAAGCGATTGGGTTTGAATACGGAAAAACGTCTCATAAAAGCTGACGATAAACACAAACAAAAAGCATCCCGATGTGTAGGAGCCTTAAGGGCTCTATTTTGATGATCCAGGCGCAAAGTGCAAAGCGCAGGGTGCAAACGCATTAAGAAAGTATCAGAATTCACTTTTGCTAATACAAGAACGGAAAAATCCGCTTTGCGCCGTGGCACATGGTCGAAAAGGGTTGAGCTTATTTTCTTAATGAGTTATAGATGTGTTTTGAAAATAAACCAATCAGAGTCTTATCTCCCATTCCCTTTAAGAGTCAGTTGCGTCGCGCCATAGCGCATTTGCTATTTACATGACTGACTTTGTAAGTGGAAAAACTGAATGCTTCACTAGTAAGAAAACAGTTAAATAAAGCATCTACAGCGTGCGAATGAGAGATGAGCCTCCTCATAATTTACTTTCGCTCTTGTGGATAGGTAAACCTTGTACGCACAGACAACAATTAGCCTATAAACAATAATAAGATTTGTTTCAAAACCATTTCTAAATTCAGTTGGGAAGATCACGTGATCTGCTCTGGCGAAGATGGCTGGTTGATTGATTTTCTCCGACAACCTGCACACAAAAATTAGTATACCCTTTTCTTATTTTCACTAATTCTGATCGAAATTAACAATTTGAGTATGTCCAAATATCCTGCTCCAAAACAGTGTGACATTTTTACTAGAGCTCGTAAGACAGGAGGGGAAAAACAGAAACCTCAGGCCGATCTTGACCTGGCTGTCATGGCGGATACATCAGACGTGTTTGCGGAATTAAAAGCTTTGAGAACTGAGCTTGGAACCAAACTGGACGGTATTAAAAAACGATTAACAGAAGTATCTTCATCTGTTAAGTTGTTAGAGATCAACCTGACAGAGATTAAAAATGCGGTAACGGCCAATGAAAAAAGTATCGACGATGCGGAGGAGCGCATTGTGGCAGCGGAGACCCAACTGGATACAGCCGACACTTTCGCTACCTCGGCATCCAAACGCCTGAATCTCTTCGAAGCAAAGGTGGATGATTTAGAAAACCACAGCAAAAGAAAGAATCTTCGACTTTTTGGTTTACGAGAGGGTGCAGAAGGATCAAAATTGCTTGTTAGAGCCATAAAGAGCACCAAGAGATTTGTCTTTTTATTTTTTTGTAATATTTTTCTATATTATATTATTTGTATTGAGATACAAAGTTGTTGCTATTTGATATAGTATTTAATATATTTTTTGTGATATTATAATATGTGCATGACGTTTCATGTGTTCAGTAATGCTATACGTCATATGTATGTGTAAGCATCAGGAAAAAAGGATTAGAAAGAAGAAAGAGGCTTGATGATAGACAGTTTTTTGACCGTTCTAAAACCATATTTATTTTGAAGCTTGATAAAGTGTACATAGTTCTTTTGTTTGTATTTTGATTATTGTTGTTCTCGACAAACGAAAAGTAAAGTAAACTGTTGCATTGCAAGTTTTTGGTTTTGTCCGTCAAATCCTTTGTGCCAAGTCCCTATGGAAATGGTGAAGAACTTGAAGAATTAGATCGCCATTAAACTAAAGTCAAAAGACTTATTCGCATTGGAGCAACGCGACGTGGAAACTGGATTACTGAAACTGATGTTGCAGTTGTTATGTAAAAGGATTTGTAAAGATTACGGACGTTTTTTCACAAGTGCATCGGTTGAGCAGCAGAGGATGAATGAAATTTTGAAAGCAAATCGAGATGCATTGGTTTTTGCGAGATGCATCGGTTTTTCCAAGATACAGCTTATATTTTTAATATAGAATGTATTTTTTATTTATTAACAAGTGTTGTCAACCTGTTTTTGGCGCATAATTTAATCGACCTACATAAAGTAAGCCTTAGCAACGGATTTGCGGATGTGTACACTTACACTACAACTCAGTGTATCAGGTGTGCGGATGAAGCTAGTGGAGCGCCCTCAGAAAGCGCGAGAAGCAAAACAAACATTTTATTCCCCACTGAGTTTTAAATCTAAAGTATGGCAACATTATGGATTTAAGGATGGACGACATGACAGGACAGATGCAATTTGCAAAATGTGCCGCGCATCTGTAAAATACGCGGGCAGTACGACTAATCTGAAATCTCACTTGAAGCGGCGCCACGGTGTTGTTGTGTAAGCATCTTCCAGTGTTCCTACATCCCCAGCTTTCGCACTGCTTCAACTGTAGCTACCAGGTCCAAAAGTGGTGAGAAAAGCATTGCAAGTTTTTTTTTCCATGCGCAACAGTTTTGTGCGCTCTACGCCAATAACGGATGTTATTGCATTGTTCATCTGCAAAGATATTCAGCCTAGTGTCATGGAGAACGAAGGTTTTAAACACCTCCTCCTGTTAATTTTTATTTAATTATAATAATAATAATAATATTAATAATAATAATGATAAAAATAATGGGTGTCACGGTGGCACAGTAGGTAGTTTGACCACCTCACAGCAAGAAGATTCCTGGTTTGTCATATTTTTATTAGCCTGTTGTTTACAGTGACAGTGATGTTTGAAAGCAGCATAACACTGCTAGTTCACGACCTTAAGTTTTGAATATTCAGTGGCAAAATATATCTTTGTAAAACTTGTTTTCATAGTTGAACTTGAAAAGTTAAAATCACAATTCTTGTTGTGCAATGCTAAACCTTTATGTTGAAATTTTAATATATATTGCACTTATACATTCTGTTTATCTTGAAAATACTTAAATAATATGTGCTATATGTTCTAAAATGGCCTTTCTACTGTAAACTGACACTCTGGCTCTGAGAGAAAAGCCAGTTTGTAAAAAAAGTCTTGGTTTTGCTTGGTTAATAAATAATCAAACTCATTCAATGGCACAGCATCCTCTTTCACATAATCTCATAAACTTGATCTAATTAGTTAGTGCTGAATTATCGCATTGTATCGTGATATGGGTGTGAATCGTATCGTGTTGCATCGCAATATGTCACAAATGTATCGCTAATATATCGGATCGTATTCTTTGTATCGAGATGCATATCGGATCGGCATTATAGCTTAGATGCCCAACCCTAATGCATAAGCATCAGGAAAAAAGGATTAGAAAGAAGGAAGGGGCTTGATGATAGACAGTCTTTTGACCGTTCTAAAACCATATTTATTTTGAAGCTTGATAAAGTGTACATAGTTCTTTTGTTTGTATTTTGATTATTGTTGTTCTCGACAAACGAAAAGTAAACTGTTGCATTGCAAGTTTTTGGTTTTGCGCGTCAAATCCTTTGTGCCGAGTCCCTATGGAAATGGTGAAGAACTTGAAGTATTAGATCGCCATTACATCGCTCATGGACTTTATCAAAGACATGCTGCCCCAGTGGTCGAACATGACACCTGACACACAGTTTACCATGGAGCGGGTCCACCGGACTTAAGCTCCAGCTAAACCTTACCAACACAGGGCCGTTCTCATCCGCTTCCTTAAATTTCAGGATAAGGAACTGATAATTTGCTCAACAAGACGCAGAGAAATCACCTACGATGGAAACAGGCTTTACTTTTCCAAAGATTTTTCAGTCGAAACTATGCGACAACGCCGGGAATTTAACAAAGTCAGAAAACTGTTTGCTGATAAAGGGATGTATCGCGGATTCCTTATCCAACCATGCAAACTGCGAATTCTTCAGTTCTATCGTAAAATTGGCTAGACTGTCGTAAGTAATCATACGGATCGGACTACATGAATAAGCTATTTGGGGTATAAATGTCTTGTTAAGACTGACAAATAGTAATATTTACGAATTTAATTTTCTGTCTCGAAAAAAAGGTAAATTGTAATTCAGATTTTGACCCTTTTTTTTGTAAATGTGTGTGTTGGGGATCTGAGCACTATCTTACTGGTTATTACATGCCCAAAGTTAGTTTGGTTATGGGGCTGCCCTGTCGTTTGGGGACAGGGCTTGTGCCTAAGGGAAGGGGGGGTGGTTGGGAGGGGGGGATTTGTTCACGAATCTCAGAGTTTAAAAAGGTTTAGCACATAGTATCCAATCTTTCATTTCCGGGTATACAAATCGATGGTCATGGCAAACATAACATCATTGTAAAATGGATAATCTATGCAAAGTGATAACGGGTGCTCATATTTCTTAAGAAAAGGTTAACATTGCCTTTTTGCAGGAAACCCACCTGTCTAATATAGAACATCAAAAACTCAAGAGAGACTGGGTGGGCCAAGTATTTTTTTCAAGTTATACAACTCAAAAAAGAGGAACAGCAATACTTATACATAAAAACTTTCCTTTTTTATTTAGAGAACAACAGAGTGACAGAGAAGGAAGATTTATATTAATTAAAGGTAGCCTATATGGTCAAGAAATTACTTTAATGACCATTTATGCTCCCAATTCAGATACCCCTAAATTTATGAGCAATATTGTTACTTTATTTAATCAATATCACTCTTCTTCAGGTCTTTTAGCAGGTGACTTTAACTGTTGCTTTGATGCAAATTTGGATAGGTCTACGTTTTCCATGTGCAATCATAACTCATCTAAAGCCCTAAAACTAGCCTCCAGTCAAGTAGGCTTAGTCAATGTATGGAGAGAATTAAATCCTGGAAACAGAGATTATACATTCTACTCAACAAGACATAATACATATTCCCGCATAGATATGTTTCTTTTGCCTCAAGAATATACCCCTTTTTGTAAATGTATGTACTATAGGATCAATACTTGTATCAGATCATGCACCAGTATATCTTAATCTGTCAATAGGTCAAGGTTTACCCCAACACAAACACTGGAGATTTAACTCATCATTACTTAATAATAATGATGCATGTAACAATATTAAAGAATGGTTTAAATATTATATAACTGATAATGCTGCTTCTGATGTCTCACCAGCTATTATGTGGGATGCTGCCAAAGCAGTTATCAGGGGGAACCTAATATCCTATACCTTTCCAAGAAAAAGGGCAACAAAGCAGTGGATGATGGAGCTAGTGTCAGAACTCACCAAATTTGAACAACTTCATAAACAAAATCCATCTGAAGACAATCTCATAAAATGACACGACATTAGAAACCAATTAAATTTTATCCAGACCGAACAAACTAAAAAACTGCTACTCTTTACGAAGCAAAAGTATTTTGAATTTGGGAATAAACCTAGTAGATTATTAGCTCATCAATTAAAAACAGAACATGCGGAACATACAATTAAAGCAATTTGTAACTTTAAAGGTCAGCTGACATATGATACAAAATTGATCAATCAAGCTTTCACTGAATTTTACGATAAACTTTATCAGTCTGAAAATCCTTCTGATACAAATATACAAACATTTTTGGACTCTATAACTTTACCATCATTAGGAGAAGAGGATAGGGCATATTTGGATGCATTACCCATGTCATTAGAAGTACAAAAAGCTATCAGGTCTTTGGCATCAGGGAAGACGCCTGGATTGGACGGATTCCCTTCCGAATTTTATAAAGCATTTTGGCCTCAAATCGAACCCCTTTTTATGCCAATGGTAATTGATTTCTTTGAGAGAGGATGTCTCCCAGAAACAATGAAAACTGCTATTATAACTTTAATTAAAAAAAAGAAAAAGATGCAACAGAATGCATCTCATATCGCCCAATTTCGCTACTTCCAGTTGATCTTAAAATTATATGTAAACTACTTGCCACCAGACTAGAAAAAATTCTTCCCGACTTAATTCACCCAGATCAGACAGGTTTTGTCAAAGCTAGATATGGTTCAGACAATATCCGTAGGCTCTTAAATATAATTAATCATTCGAAAGTGAACAGCCTACAAACATTAATAGTATCCCTTGACGCCGAAAAGGCATTTGATAGAATTGAGTGGAAATTTTTATTTGCGGCTCTAAAAAGAATTTATCTTAGTGATAAATTTATTTTGTTGATCAAAAATGTATATAGTAATCCCTTAGCAAAAATCTGTACTAATAACTTAATGTCTCAAGAAATAGAATTAGGAAGAGGCTGTCGACAGGGCTGCCCTCTTTCCCCCTTCATAAGATATCTCTGTATGCAGATGATATTTTATTATATTTAACTAAACCTGATCAATCTATCCCTGCAACACTTAGTATTATTAATGAATTTGGCAGTATATCAGGCTATAAAATTAATTTTACTAAGTCTAATGCCTGCTTACTATCCTCTCCAATCACTGAAAATCTCTGCAATATATCACCTTTCACTTGGAGACAGACAGGTTTTCATATTTGGGCGTGGTGATATTTCCTGACCTTGAGGACCTGTTTAGCAATAATTATCTCCCATTAAATAAAAAAATAAAGGATGACTTAGAATATTGGTCCCTATTGCCCATATCTCTCCTGAGAAGAATAAATGTGGTCAAAATGAATATATTGCCACGTTTTAATTATTTATTTCAATCTCTTCTCTGCTATTTAAATAAATTATTTTTCAAATCTTTAAATAGGCAAATTAGCACTTTTATTTGGAATAACAATTCACCAAGGATTGCTCTTAAAACTTTGTGCAAATGTAAAGAAAATGGAGGTTTAGGACTCCCGGATTTTCAATTATACTTTTGGGCAGAACAAACAAAAAATATTATAAGCTGGGTACACCCACGAGAAAATGTACAATGGACTGATATTGAGAAACAGGCCATTTATCCAGTATTATTAACATCATTACCTTACATTAATAACATAAAGCAGATAAATAACTGTGTAAAGACATTTGTCATCTATAATATACTAAAAACTTGGCAGGAAATTAAAAGATTCTGTAGCTTACATTCAAAGATCTCTATCTTGTCACCTCTGTCTTATAATCCAGATTTACCATCCCCTATAGGAAGATGTAACAGAAATTAGCTCATTTTATGGATATTAATAATCAACAATAACGGTTTAATCTTAATTATTAATATTCCGGCTTAAGATTTAGTAAATCTGGTCAAATAAACATATGATTGTATCTGATCCTGCCCACCCGACCGAGCGGACTCTCAGATTATGAATATTAATTATCAACAATAACAAATTATTATTAATCATTAATATTCTGGATCAATTTATTGTTAACTTGACCAAACAAACATAACTAGAGCCGCCGCTCTTCCGAGCGGCCACGGTAATGATATATTCATTTAGAAAAAGGGAATTTAATTGCTACTTCTTGTGAAGTAGATTAATCATTCATAAGTTTTAAACAACTTATAATAGCTAGGCAGGGGAATCTGTATTTCAGACACGCTGCATTTGGAATATTTAACATATAGCCTAAAAACCAAAACACACATATTTTTAAAAACCTGGAAAATTTTTATTGACTCTTTATGAACCCTTTGACCTGAGCCTGCATAATACCTATAGTTATCATACTGACCATTTGATTTCTGTTTTATCTAGTAACATAAACTGGATTTTTTGATGTACATGTTTCTATATTTGTATACTCTGATGCTACACTTAATGCTGAATATTCTTTTTGTCAATTGTGTTGTTTGTTATAGTGTAAAATGATAAATAAATAATAATTTTAAAAAACTATTTCTAAATTCAGTTCTAATTTCCAGCAAACGAATAAATGTACAATAATAATGAAGTGTGGTCAAAAAACTTTAGTTATACATAACTTATAGAGTTATATCCTAATACACATGCTATGCCCCATATGGTCTAAAAACTGACAGGTGGACAAATCTAAGCTTGTTTTTTATAAAACAAATATAAACATGCATATAATAAATAATACTGCTAATAATAATAATAACATTATACAAAAGCAAATTGTCATGAATAAACTAAAAAAGCCCTCCGAGATGAAAAAGGCATGAAAATATGGTTTTTATATTTATGTAGGCTAGAAAATAATTTATTTAGTAATATTTTAATCCTTTATATTTATATCCTATATATTTTTTATTATATCTTATATATGCCCTCAATATTTTAATTCTTGTTTCATAAGTACAGATATTTGCATATTGCTCTACATCTTGTGTGTATTAAGCAATGTGAAAGTGAGGCTCACAACTAATGCACTCTGCGCTGGACAATAAACCGGCTTTGTTCTAGTCTATAGAACAGACTATTTTAGTTTCTCAACATGGCAACGCGCCAGCAATGCGCCTTAACACGCCTCCGTTTTTTGAACAGATTGCTTATGGGCGCATATATGAGCAGAAATGCATTTGCTATTAAAGCAGCATGGCGAAAAATGTCAATTTGACTCTTGCCCCAAGCTGAAACTAGCAAACACATTGCACATGTGTATGATAGGGTTCTTAAATGTAGATGTACTTATTAACTTAACCTGTTAGCCAGCACCAAAAAAGAACTACAGCACATAAACTCCTGTGTTCATGGGGTGCGATGGTGCAATATTAGAGGATATATTCCGGAATGCACCGAAACAATGCAAATATGTGTGTGATATTATGATCTAATTATTTGCTTAGATAAAGATGTGATTTAAAAATTTACTGTAGTGTGGTCATTTTTTCCATTCCACTCTAGCTTCTCACTCACTACCATTAGCTGTCATTAATACACCATGTGCTAGTTTGCCAACACAATTAAACAAAAAAAGGGGTATTGGTGTGCTGATTTTGTACACATAGGGCCCTATCATACAATCAATGTAATGCAGCGCAAGGCGATGCACATTTGTTGTTTGCTAGTTTCAGCTCAATGCAAATGTTGTTTGAAGTTTGCACCATGTTGTTTAAATAGCAAATGTATTTGCGCTCATATGTACACGCATAGATATTCTGGTCTAAAAAATTAAGTTTATTAAGGCGCATTGCTTGCACGTTGCTATTTTGAGAAACTAAACTAAACTGTTTAATAGACCATCTGAGAGCAGGTCTAACGTCCAGCGCAGAGCACGTTAGTTGTGTCTGGTCTAGCCTAACAATAGTATGTTCTATTAATGATAGTTTGAAGGCACAATGCCTGTGGAATGTTTAATAGACAATGTGAAAAAAACAAGCTTTTTAGATTTTGAAAGAATATAATTTATTTTTTCCTGCTGTTAGGGTGAAAACCTTCTAGGAAGCATCAATCAAGCAGCACTAACAGCTAAATTCCACCAGTCATTGGTTTGATGGTCACCTACAAAACTCAATCTCTGTCGAGAAACAACAGATTTTTTTATTTATTTAAAACTAATATAACTGTCCTGCTGTAAGCCTCAGGCCATTACCATGAGGATACTCAATTCTTCCAGACAGCCTCTCAACACCACCTCAGGCTACTGGCCCAAACTTATCATCACTGTCATTAGCACTGTGCATTGTGGGGCAATGAAACTAATGTTGTGGTAAGACATAGACCCACTGTTTGCTTTCAGTGAGATTAAAAAGTGAAACTGCTGAGAAACACAATACATTACAAAGTGGTTGTGTGGTTTTTGCACTTCCATAACATCTAATCTTCCCTTATGCACACTGTCTGTTATCATTTTATCTAGTAATGTGCCCTATTTGAGCTGGTCCTGCAGCACACAGATATGTAGGAAGGGAGAAGCTATCAGGTTTGTTCCAAGTAATTAGCCATAAAAATCTCATAAATGTCATACAAGAAAGTGTATTTCATTCTCATATTCGCCTACATTGATTTGCATGTCGTTAACAACTGAGATGAACTGGCTGACCGATGAAGAGATTAGTTTAAAGGAGATATAAAGGAGATATTGAACACAATTATCACATTAGTTTCTGTCACAGATGTATTTCCTTTATGCATTTCAGTATTTACCAGGCTTCACCTGTCTATGTGTGTGTATGTTATAAATTATTCTTAATGAATCTCATTAAAGGTCCCCTGTAGTAACTTGAAATGTGTAGCTTTGTTTGGTGTGTCATATTTCAACTAAAGCATAACAGTGCTATGGAGCACAGTTATCTAACCTAATTAAAGTTTCAACCCAAGTAAACACACCTGATCAAACTAATTGAGTCATTAAGACTTGTTTGAAACCCACAGGGTAGTGTGTTAAAGTAGGGCTGAAAATAAGCTCTGCAGGGCTTTGGCCCTCCATTAACTGCACTGTAAAAAATTGCTGTTAAAAAATGGTCAGATTCTACGGTAAAATAATGTTTTTTCACTAAAACAGTAATATTCTGTTAAAAACAGTGCTTTCTGGGTAACATTTTTGTTTTCGAGAAAGTAACCAACTGCAGAAAACTGTGAGCTAACAGAGTTCAGATGTTTTGAAGTCTGTGTTTGAAATCACACTTTATGCCCTTGTTCACTATTTCATACACTAGTTAACTAATATAGTTCACCTGACAGTTTTAATGAACCCTAATGAGTGAATTCAGACACTGATGAATACCTGCTGTTAATAATCACAATTACTGAAGAAAATAAACAAGAAACACAAACAGTGACTTGAGTTACAACATTAAATAAAATAAAATAAAATAAAACAGCTTCAGTCTCAGCAGAGGATCATTAAACAACTCCACAAACAACAGCAGACACACTTATTACTGACTGATTTGACTTCCATACTATTATCATTGAGATCCAACAGAAATTAAGGTGTTTTTTGTGTCACCGTAATGGAGTGAGGGGCTGGTTTAGTTGGGCTCTTCACCCTTGAACTCATTTCAGGAGACTTTCCAACTGCTGTAATACAGAGTTTACAAAACATTTGTACTATAGCAATAAAGTTGGGAAGTCAAAAACTAGAGAAATCTATTTGTCTGAAATTAATTCTGATAAATGTTTTGGTATTAATCTGGATGAAGGGCCTCATGCAATAGATTTTATGCTTAGTTGCAGATATTAATTTAATAAATGAGAAGTGAAAACAGAAAAGATACCTCTATAATTACTTTACAGTTAAGAAATAACATACAAAAACTGTTCAGTTATGACAAATACACACTCAGACCTCATGAATCTGACCTTGTATCTTAACAATGGTAACATCTCAAATGTTTCATGCTGCAATGCATGCTGGGAGTGGCACTGTACAAATATCCCAGCATGCATTGCGGTATAAATAAATGTTGTATAACGGTCTAAGAGTTTTCTTTTTTTGTGTTTGATTCTGCTGTTGTTTATGTTTAGACTTTCAGTTGCCTGTTTGTGAGTTAAACTGTTAATTTTGTTAAATTTTGTCAAATTTGTTGTCACCATTATTGAGGTTCATATGCTGATTATTGATGTCTCTTTGAGTGTGATTTACACCATAGAACAGTGTTATTTTCCAAGTTAATCTTAAAAACTTCCAGAAATCATTGCCATATTTATATACATATAATGTAAAACAATAGATTTAACATTGAATAGGAGCAATAAATTTCATTATGCTAAATGAGAACAGACTCTGCCATTTCATACCAACATGAACATCACCAGATCTTATTTAGGTTTTTGGCTGGCTTGCCACATCAAAGGAGCTTTTCAAACAAAGTTCTTAACAATTGCAGCAGCCACGGTATATAAATGTTAAATATGACAGGGCTAAGAGCCCAACTAAAGCAAACTCTGTTCTCCATGATGGTGATGTAAAACTTTAACTTTTTCTCAAGAAGAACTTTAGTAAATGTTATACAAAAATACATGTATTAAGTAATAAGTGTAGCTGGTGATGATGTTTGTAGAGTTGTTTAATCATCCGCTGATCATTTCAATGATTTAATCATTTGTTGTTCTTCAGGTTATTTCATTATAAAGCTGTGACTAAAGTTTTGTATGTTCTGTTCTTGTTTTCTCCCTTCAGTATTTCTTCATTTGTTCATTGTTAATCCTCAATTATCATTTAATTAGTCAGTTAATTAATGATTTTACTTCAGCTTTGCTACATGTTTCTTGAACACTCAGTAGTGTGGACACTTCAATTAAAACCGAAGTAATGCTCTGGGGTTTAAAGGGTTAAAGGTGTGAGAGGTAAAAACACAGTGTAAAAATGTATTTTAACAGTAATATACTGTTAATTTACACAACGGAAGTAGACTGTAAAAAAACAGTAGATTGCTGGCAACCACAGCTGCCAGTAGATTACTGTTAAATCAAGGAAAAAACAGTATTTTACTTTAAAACCTGAAGCTAATTTCTTCTGTCTGTCACCGTTGTGGAGGAGAGTAGAGCCAGTGTATGAGTTAAAGATGAACAATGAACTGCTGATGTTATTCTGCATGTTTCTCTATTTAAAGATAGCAGCTGTTTAGTTGCTGATGCAGTCAGAATCTCTCTGGTGATTCCAGATTTACATGTATGTGTGCTGTTGTGAAAAATAAGACATTAGAGTTAAACCGAACTTTTCTAATTAACTAAAATAAGTTATCATTATAAGTATGCTTCTAAGCATATATAGCACATTACTTCATAAACTCATTCAGCAGTTGACCAAGTTGAGGCAGTTGCTTTCAGTGAGCAAAATGAGTTCACTTGAGTATTGTGTATATCAATGTAGTCCATGTATTTTTATAGCAACATACTGTAAAATAACAGTACATTGCTGGCAACTGCAGCTGCCAGTATTTTACTGTTTTTTAACGGGACAATTTTTAACAGTGTGAGTTGGATGCCCCTGCTATACCCCTCCCCATTAAATGAAAGTCAAATCATCATTTTTTGTGTTTGTGATTTTGTGTGTTAGATATTTTGTAAAGCACTTTGGTCAACAGTTATTGTTTTTAAATGTGCTATATAAATAAAGCAAACAAACAAAAAAAAAATGTTCTGCTTTTTATTCTAAACTGAATCTTACTTATAACAGTAAAAGTCTATAATAGCAATGCTGTTATAGACTGTTAAAATGCTGTGAAAATATTCTGAGTATTTCAAATGAGTCTGATACATTTTGTGATCTGTGCTGATGCCCATATGATTGCACTAGAAAGCTATTTATCTAACTAAGTCCATTGTTTAAAGCACATGGAGGAGATGCACTTAGGACGTGTTCAAATTAACTTTAAGGATGGAATAAAACAGCCCGCACACCCTGTGCTTAGTCAAAAAGGGCTGTTATTATTTTCCTAATGAGTTATGGGTGTGTTTTGGACGTAACGTCCATTAATCCAATCAGACACTGTTCTAGTCAGAAGGGCTCATCCCTATACCCCTAACCCCTTGAAAGGTTTTACTCTCTGGAGTGACAGTTTACAATTACTACACACTATGAATCATTTATTAAGCATTAGCATATATATATATATATATATATATATATATATATATATATATATATATATATATATATATATATATATATATATATATATATAGTGAATTCATTATTTGTTAAGCATTAACTCTACATTAATAGACATTAGTAAGCAGTTTATAACTGGGGATACAAATGCTCTATTCTTGACTTAAGCACATTTATAATGTGCTTGACAATTGCACTCATAATTTGTGACTTATTTTTTATTACTAAATTATTGCATTTTTTATTGCATTATTTACGAACCTTTTGTATTTAAGAGTAGTTGGTAGTTTTTAAGATCATTCAGAATGAGTTAGTAAATTATTAATAAACTATTGAAACTAATGTTTATATCTTATTTAGACATATACTAATGGTAAATACAGGCTTTGTTAACACAACTTAAGTAGTTTTGTGACCTAATCTAAACTGAGAAATATTTATGCTTTAAAAATCCCTCATAAATGACAATTAAAGACTTAATATCAAATGAACAATACAACGCATCTAAATTGTATAAAAAAATGAAATTACGGCAAAGTTTTAACATTGTGATTTATACAGCATAAATAGTCATAAAATAGGTCACAAAACTTGAAAAAGTTGAGTTAATAAAGCTTTTATTAACATAAAAATTAACTATTAGTATATGCCTCAATGATAAAATATACACATGTTAATGTGAATAGTTTATTAATCATTTACTTACTTTGTAAAGAAGTGGCTGACACAGAGGGATCCATTTGCAGTTTACACAGTTTAATAAACAATAGCACACAGATGTTGTGCATGCGCAAACTCACATCAAACACAGTAGTATGTATCTGTTGGGCTGGCGGCAGGTAAACACAGGATGAGTATGCAGGCATGGGTCAGAGGCAGGCGGCTAGTATGAGAGTCGGTAAGCAGGCTAGAGTTCAAAGGCAGGTGGCGAGGATCAAACTCGGGATTCAAGCTGAAGTACAAGGCAGGCGGCAGGCTAGACTGGGTCAGTAAAACGAAGCAGGATCACAACGGGAAAGCAGGCAAAGTGAGGGACGCCACGACGCCGGGGTCTACCATGGGGACGAGGGGCCGGCATTTCCGGATGTAGACGATGAAACTCACTTAGCAGAGTTGGGTCAAGAATGTCCTTGCGGTTGATCCATGATTGTTTCTCTGGGCCGTGCCCCTCCCAGTCGATCAGGTATTGTAGATGTCCCCCCCGGCGTCTGGACTTCAGGATCTCACGGATCTGGTACGCCTCCTCTCCATCGATGATGATCGGTGGGGGACCCTGATCACCGGCTGCCACCTCCCTATCCACCTCGGCTGGACCAGCAGCTGGCTTGAGCAGTGATACATGGAAGGTAGGAGAGATGCGATAGTGATTAGGCAAGTTAAGTCTGTAGGATACGGGTGTAATTTGGCGATCAATTGTGAAAGGCCCAACATACCTGGGACTGAGCTTTTTGCAGGGGAGTCTAAGGCGAAGGTCCTTGGTAGATAGCCAAACCCATTGTCCAGGAGTATAAGTGGGACTGGGCCGGCGGTGACGATCAGCCTGTTTTTTAAATCTTCGGACTGCATGGGAGAGATGCGTATGGGCTGCGTTCCAGGTTGTCTCGCACTGTTGAAACCAATGATCAAGGGCAGGGAGTTTGGATGGTTCGCCAGACCATGGGAACAGGGGGGGTTGAAAGCCTAGAATTACCTGGAAAGGTGTTAGGCCAGTAGCTGCTTTTCTCAAAGAGTTTTGTGCATATTCGGAAACACTGGAAATTTCTACAACAGGAAAACAATACTTAGCAGTGAACATGTGTGAAAGTGGTGCTTATAGAGTATACTATATTATATAGTGTGTGCAATCATTGTAAAAAAAAAAAAAACACAATGTGCACATCAGGTGCATGGCTGAAAGAGTGTACTGTACATATAGCTAGAGTGCTCAGCTAAATAATAAATATGAATTGCTGCCTATAGAATAATAGCACACAGTACATACCTTTATAGGTAAAGTATAAAGCTTCAAGTTGTCATTGAATGTGAAAAAACATGGATAATGTGGATCATGGGTGAATGAAGTGTCTATCTTGTAACCTTCTAAATTTTTAATTACAAAGGACCCTTCGAAGTGGCACATTTTGAGCACTTCAGTTTGGAATGACACTTCAATATGTAATTTTTGTTTTCACTCTGAAGATCAAAAAGTTTATTGTTTTAGGTCTTAACAATTCTTGTGGTCTCATCTCGTAGAATTTTCACAACAGTTCTCAGGGTTTGATATTATGGAGTTACTTAGTCATCTTTACACATGTCTGGAATTTCAGCTGGCTTACTCTCAAGATTTCTACCACATCATTTAGAGACCAGGTAGTAAGCCTTTACGGGGGAGGCAGACCTAGTCCTTTCTTTCATGATTTAATGTGGACCGCACTCACAGCTTTAGATCCTCTAAACAGCTCTTTTTCTACAGCGGTCGACAGAAAAGAGGTGCCCAATCCAAACAGAGGTTGGGCAACTGGATAGTGAATGCCATATTCCTCGCTTATCAGTGCCAGGGTGAGCCATGTCCCCTGATAGTGAGGGCACACTCCATTACAAGCCTCTCTAACAGACATCTGTAGAGCTGTAGGTTGGGTGATACCTAATACATTTGCAAGATTTTATCTTCGAGTGGTACTGATTTCCTCATGTTGTAACAGTACTTCCTGTCACTATTTAAATAAGTTTCTACCTGTAGTAGCTAGCTCAACCATAAGGTGTTTTTGTTTTTTGCACTTTAAGACCTCAAAGCAGAACCAGGACAAAAAGGGACAATCCATCTTCATATCCACAGACTTTCTTTCATCCACTTTCCATCTGATTTCATGATTTCATGCCAATACTTGATGAACTGTTTTGTTAAAACCAATGTTTCATGTGTTTCACTTAAATACTGATGGTATCTTTTTCGCTTACTTTAAAGACTGGTTTAATTTGGACTTATCAAATGCTCATATTTTATTGAAATATATCATATTCCTTGGGTTTTTCAGAATTAATTATTTCTGTTGGTGTATGCACTTTTAAATACATGACTCACTGAAAGTTATTATGTGGTCCCTCCTTTTTTTGTTACATATCTGGCGCCCGAACAGGGACTAAAAACCCAATCTGATTGAACTCTATTGAGAGGTACACTCTGCTTTCTGTGAGTCATGTTTTTGTTGATGTGTTTATGAGGCCATAGTTTCAAAAGTCATAACATTATGCTCAACCTTATTAGTAGCTAAAAAATGACTACCTTTTTCGCAGTGTGTCAAACAAATATGAAGGGTTTGTTTATCAACTAGTCATCCCTGCATCATTGAGAGAACCATTTTTACACTTTGCTCATTCAAATCCACTGAGTGGACACTTAGAAAGGATGAAAACCTTAAAAATATTACTTTACTGTCTACTGGCCAGAAATTTGTAAGGATGTTTGAAGCTTTTGCACTCATTGCAAGACTTGCCAAGTATACAAACCAAGAATCTCAACGCTGTTCGTTTTGTTGCAGTCAACACCAGTAGTAGAGCCTAGCTATGTGCTTGGAGTGGATTTAATGGGTCCTTTCCCAAGAAGTCTTTCGATCAAATAAATTTTTATTGGTCTTTGTGGATTATTGCAGCAAGTGGTTGAAATTATTTTTTACAATCTGCAAAAACTCACCTCACAACTAACATCCTGACAAAAGAAATGTTCACTCGACGGGGAACTCCAGCATATCTGGTCTTTGACCGCAGGCCTCAATTTACTGTCCAATTGCACAATAAAACCCGCAAACGATAAGGAGTAGTTCAAAAACTTAGTACTGCATATAATTTGCCGACCAACTTAACTCAGAGGATCAACTGAACCCTAAAAACAATGTTATGCTCATATGTTCATGACAATCACCGTGACTGGGATAAATGGATCCCTGAGTTCAGGTATGCCATTAACTTAGCATGGCAGGAAAGTACTGGTCTCACTCCTGCTGAAGTTGCATTGGGACACAAGTTGAAGGGTCCTCTAGACCGGCTGAGGCAGAGAACATCCAATCCAGACCATGTAGCATAACACCCTTAAAGGGCAGAAAGCTTTCCTTGAACAAGTGATTGTAAAGACAAGCCAAGTACAAGTAAGACAAGGTAGATACTTCAATAAACGTAGAAAACCAAAGTCCTTTGAGAAAGACATCTAGTTTGGATTCTCACCAAATAAGCTCGGAATGGCAAGGTCCTGCAACAATTGTAAAAAAGGTAAATAATGTAATCTACAAAGTGGTAATGCTTGATAACCGAAGTCAATGTGATACTTATCATGTTGAAAAGTTAAAGGAATTTTATGGGACTGTATAACTCTCTTCTTTTAGGGGAAGGGATGTGTAACAGTTTTTCCTGTCACTATTTGAACAAGTTTCTACCTGTAGTAGCTATCTCAACCATTAGGGGGTGATCTATATATTGAGTCTTCAACCTGCTTGAATGGAGGAAAAGAAGAAACAGAAGACAGGTAATGTGCTCAGTACATCGAATGGCTTCTTCACTTTGATGTCCTTTGTTGGTGCCCTCATTTGAGGAACATTTTGTTGTTATACTCAAATGTAAGTAGGCCTGTTATTTGTATATAATTTGGTTTAGTATATATATTAGGGATGTAACGGTATCAGAATTTCACGGTATGGTAATACCTCGGAATGAATGTCACGGTACGGTATTTATTGAATCATTTACAGGAAAAAACAAAACTTATGAAAAGACTCCAAAAAAAGTGCCAAAAGTGTCAATGACATACAAATTAGCCATCTATCTGTAAGCTTTGAAACAGGAACTTCAATTTTAATAACAAAAAAATATTAAACCATGTAAAAAAAATAAAGTTTTAATTTAGTATTGTTGAAAACTCATCACATTCAACATTTAATCACTCACTCACTTAGATAGAGATGGGTTTAAAGGAAAATTATCCTATAAATAATAAAGCTGGTAAAAGCTGGTATCTCTGGGCATTTACAATGTCCCCTGCAACAGAAAAAAAACCCTCTCATTTGGGACTGAGGTTTCTGGGACAAGAGAGATATGACTTGGCCCAGGTTGACAGCAGTGGGTAACGTTGTGCATTGTCTTTCCCCCACTTGAGAGGACAAACCATGAGTAAGATAGAGGTCTCATGTCTGCATCAATCTGAACAGTGTGTTGACAACACAGCTATTCAGTACGCGCGCGACAACACAGCTGATAAGAACTCGCGCGACAACACCGCTATTCAGTACACGCGCGGCGACAACACCCACTTTAGAGTTTTCCAGCTCTTTTTCATCCCCGCTTCTAGCAGCACACTCCATTTCCGCATTACTGGATCTGTAGCGACAACAGACCGCAAGGGATGATGGTCAAGCATGGGCTGATGGGAATTGTAGTTTTCGCTACCTCCCGTTCGCTTCATTCGCCTGAGCAAATTTTCTCAGAAGACCTATAGTTTTACCGAGTCATGCGACTTCGGTAATATCGGAAAAAAATAATATTGCGGTATGACGGTATTTACAATACCGTTACATCCCTAAAATATATATATATATATATATATATATATATATATATATATATATATATATATATATATATGTATATATATTTTGTAAGGTGTTAGCAAGGTGTTGATTGTATGTTTGTTCATATGCAGAGGGCTTTTGTATGATGCACTTTAAGACCTCAAAGCAGGACCTGGACAAAAAGAGACAACCCATCTTCATATCTACAGATTTATTTCATCCACTTTCCATTTTCCATGGCCAACACTTGATGAACTGTTTTGCCGAAACCTATGTTTTATGTGTTTCACTTAAGGACTGATGGTATCTTTTTTTTGCTTGCTATAAAGACTGGTTTAATTAGGAAAGACTGTTATAAACTGCTCATGTCTATTGATAGGTGATCTTTATTGAGTTAACTCTGTGGATCATGTCATGTCCCTTGTGTTTTTCAGAAATATTTATTCCTGTTGTCATATGCACTTTTAAATACACATGACTCACTGAAAGTTATTTTGCGGTCCCTCCATTTTTTCATGTAGCTTCAAAGAGGCAGTTGTTGCAACGTGTGCTGGAAAACTCCGCTGGGTATAGGTGCCTGCTATGCGATCCCATCTGCTTCACTTCAGCCATACAAACAGGTGTAAATTAAATTCTGTGAACTAAAAATTTTGTTAATAATCTTCAGGATTAAACACGTCTGGGTCTCATTATCATAATGGTTTCAAGGAATCATAAACTGAGGACTCAAAGTAAACTAATAAGGCATAGAACATATAAATAAGCCCTTTAAAAGATCTTGCTGACAGCATAGTTTCTTTGAATTTCGATAATTTAAAATGAAATTGGTTTTGCTTTAATAGGGACTCTTTAAAATTCAGAATTTGAAGAAAAAAAAGTTTTTGGTGGGAATATGAAATTCTGTTATAATTTGCTTAAACGATTTCACAATTTTAGAGGCAAACATTCCTGAAAAGTCAGACAAACCTTTAGAACTAGTAATGTATTATAGACAATCACATTGTCAGTAGGAGAGTTTATAAGATTTATATTATTAATAAACTACAGGAAATCTAATATTTTTGAAAAAAAAATTCAAAGTCAATCCACTGAGTGTCCTGCCTATTCATAACCCAGCTTGTTATGATTTTGAGCTGAGCAGCCCAATATTAAAGTTGGAGATTGGGTAAGGAGAGACGCCCAAGATCATTTTGATGACAGTAATTCTCCCGAGAAGGAAAATTGGAAAAGGGGTCCACATCTCTAAGACTTAAAAAAATATATTTAAGGGGAAAAAAATGCTTCAAACTAATTATTCAAACCAGGAGTGAGGCAAATGCCCAAGTATTTAAAGTCTTTTTTTTTTATATGGGAAATTGTATGGTAGCATAGTGCCCTTTTATAAATGAATTGATTTTTCAGAATATAATTGTGAGAATAAGCCTGAATAAAAGATCATCTGTGTTGTCATAAAGAAGGCAATTGACGGACTCAAACAATATATATATTGATTTATGCATGAATTAATTAAATGCTATTTGACTTGTAGATAGACAATTACAAAGTTGATGAAACAAATTATTTACTGGCTGCTATATGAATGCTTTGGCATAAAAAGAGATACAAATTATCTGTTTTGCAAATGCACCATATAAAACCAGTATATCACAACCACTGACATATGTGGAAATCCCAATACTAACCCTCACAAGCTTATGTATTTGAAGATTTGAAAACATACATTTTAAACAATCCACCTGTTGTATCTTTCTATGCTGTCATTTTTTTTTTTTTTACATAAATCACTACATTGTTTTTATTGAGAGAGTTGGAAGCAATACATGCCTTTAAATCTGTGCTATTGGGTGTAATATTTCTTAATTAGCGATGGGGAACAAATACAGAGCTTGAGCTTGCATGCAAAGCTATGTGATTAACCACCAGCTTTGTTTAACAAAGACCTGCCAATCAAACCATCCTTTGTCTCTACTGCTAATCGCCCTTTCATTGTTGAGCAAACACAATTTCCCTTTTCCTGAATAAATAGAAAGATAAAAAAAATAAAATGAATAATTCATCAACTATTCCATGGTCAATTGCCATTTTTATGTGGCAGATGCCACATCATTCTAAAAAAAAAAACACAAATGGGTCACTGTTCAAGTTACTTATTAGAGCTAATAGGATTTTTTTATAGTTCTGTGTTATGTTTTTACCAGTCTGTTATTTGGCATTGTAAAACTGTGTCCTATTTTCTATTGTCACCAACACGGTGCCCGCTGGCCTGTTCTAAAAAGAGCACTTGTGAGCTGCATCTGAAATTTAATTTTATTCTGTTGCTATTTTATTTTATTCTAAATTTTATTCTGTTGCTTTTTTTTTATATATATATATATATATATATTTTTT
The DNA here is from genome assembly GCF_052040795.2 of Danio rerio. Lineage (NCBI taxonomy): Eukaryota > Metazoa > Chordata > Actinopteri > Cypriniformes > Danionidae > Danio > Danio rerio. The sequence continues at coordinate 18,132,653 of NC_141039.2, read as the reverse complement.
TTTAAATGACAATATCTTAAAAATATGTTCATTATACATGAGGTTAGATGAGTTTAGGTGAACTCTGACCTACTCTAGTTCAAATGTATTTTGCGCGAGACAAAACCGGTGCTCGTGGAGAGTGACTTTAAGCTAGCGGGCGAGACGAAAATGGTAGCTGAATGCAGTTTCTTGCCCCAAAAACATTGCAGAGAAAAGGAAGAAAACTTATCACTTTCACAACGAATGGGAGGAGGAATTTTTTTTACGACTGTGTAAGAAACCTGCGTGTGTCTCATTTGCGGGGCGTCTGTGGCGGCGGCAAAGCGGCACAATGTGGAGAGACACTTCACTACGTCACAATTTTTTTTTTTTTAAGAGGCAGGCGAAAAACTCACAAAAAGCAACCGAAGCCTCGTTTAGAGCTATACATTTTCAGATCAAGAAGAAGAAGGCATTTTCAGATGGAGAAGTTTTCAAAGAAGCAATGATGATAATTGCTAACACTGTACTTAAAGACAAGAAAAATGGAACCGATCTAATCTCCACTCTTTCTGACATCCAACTGGGTGCATCTACGATGGCTAGACGAGTGTCAGGTATGTCTCGTAATTTGGCCGATCAGATGGACCGGGATCTGGCAAAGTGCAGCTGGTTTAGCATCCAGTGAGACGAGTCCGTGGACAGCAGCAGTACAGCACAGCTGTTAGTTTTTATCTGGATGGTGTTTGAAGATTTGTAAGTTGATTTTTCTAATTACATAAATGCTAACTTTTTTTAAACAACAATTCATGATTTGTTAAAAGGGTTTGTCAGTGGCTAGTGAAAATGGGACATTTTTCCTATGAAATGTAGTGATGTAACTGATCATCTAAAAACAACAATTACTGATATTAAATTGCTGAACATTAATATTTACATTTTACATTTAGTCATTTAGCAGACGCTTTTATCCAACGCGACTTACAAATAAGGACAAGGAAGCAATTTACACAACTATAAGAGCAACAATGAATAAGTGCTAAAGGCAAGTTTCAGGTCTGTAAAGTCTAAGAAGGAAAGTATTAGTAGTAGTAGTATTTTTTTTTTTTTTTGGGTACAGTTAGTGTGATATTCAGAGAGGCAATTGCAGATTAGGAAGTGAAGACTAAATAGTTGAGTTTTTAGTCACTTCTTGAAAATAGCGAGTGACTCTGCTGTTCTGATGCAGTTAGGGAGTTCATTCCACCAACTGGGCAGATTGAGCGTGAGCGTTCGCGAAAGTGATTTCTTCCCTCTTTGGGATGGAACCACGAGGCGACGTTCTTTCACAGAACGCAAGTTTCTGGAGGGCACATAGATCTACAGAAGTGAGAGCAGATAAGGAGCAAGGCCAGAAGTCACTTTGTAGGCAACCATCAGAGCTTTGAATTTGATGCGAGCAGCAACTGGCAGCCAGTGCAAACGGACTAGCAGCGGAGTAACATGTGCTCGTTTAGGTTCATTGAAGACCACTCGTGCTGCTGCATTCTGGAGCAGTTGAAGAGGATTGATAGAGTTAGATGGAAGCCCAGCTAGTAGACAGTTGCAGTAATCCAGTTTGGAGAGAACAAGAGCTTGAACAAGGAGTTGAGCTGCATGTTCAGATAAAAAGGGTCGGATCTTTCTGATGTTATAGAGTGCGAATCTGCACGATCGAGCAGTTCTAGGAATGCGGTAAGAGAAGTTTAGTTGGTCATCAATCGTTACTCCAAGGCTTTTCACCATTTTGGATGCAGTAATGGTTGTCCCGTCCATCTGGATTGAAAAGTTATGGTGTAGAGTCGGGTTGGCAGAAACTACAAGCATTTCCGTTTTTGCGAGGTTCAGCTGAAGATGATGATCTTTCATCCAGTGTGAAATATCCAACAGGCAGGCTGAGATGGGAGCTGGAACTGAGGGATCATCAGGATGAAAAGAGAGGTATAGCTGGGTATCATCAGCATAGCAGTGGTAGGAGAATCCATGTCTCTGGATGACTGGTCCTAGAGATGACGTGTAGATGGAGAAGAGAAGTGGCCCAAGAACAGAGCCTTAAAATACCCCAGTGTTTAGATGCTGTAGGTTGGACACCTCTCCCCTCCAAGACACCTTGAATGACCTGTCAGAGAGGTAAGATCTGAACCATTGTATAACAGTGCCCGCAACGCCCAGTGACTCGAGCGTAGATAGCAGGATCTGGTGGTTGACAGTGTCAAAAGCAGCTGACAAGTCCAGCAAAATGAGGACTGATGATTTTGAGTCTGCTTTAGCCAGTCTGAGATCCTCTATGACAGAGAGCAGGGCAGTCTCAGTTGAGTGGCCTTTCTTAAAGCCGGATTGCTTGTTGTCCATGACATAATATCAGTTTCCTTCCTTTATTTTCATTGTTGCTAATTATTGTGAGAAATCATTTACGTGATTAGTGTCTTCACATAGATGAGTATTATTAATAATGTATAACTAAAGGCAAACTGAGCAAATTTGTTATTTCAGAAGAGCGTATCAAACTGGTAGCCCATCGTATGACTCAGTACCCATGAAGTAGCTCTCAGTTTCAAAAAGGTTGGTGACCCCTGTTCTATTGGTTCTATTGGTTGTTTGCTTTATTTTTTATTAGATAATGAGAAAATTATTCTGGGAAAAAATGCTGTCAAAATTAGTGCATTAAGTCATGCAATTAATTTGAAACATTTAACGCGTTTAAAAAAATTAACACAATTAACACACATGCAGTTTTTTTTTCCTGTTGTGGCCAACATGTTTAACGTGCAAAGAAATATGCATAAAACAAAGGAAGCACTTTTAGAAGGAAAGTTTCAGTACAAAACAATTAATGTTGCATTACCAGGCTATCCAGCATTTTCTCCAGAGTTTCTAATTTCGTATGTTTCATTTTTTATCTTTAGACTTTTGTTTTAATGGAATTTAATACCACATGCCGAACAGTAAGAAAAACCATTTCAATTTGTGACTTGGGTTGTTCTTAAGGGTAATTAAAAAAAGCTGTTTACATGGTTGACTCTTAATAAGAGTATTATCTTAATCATATTAAAAGCGGAGAATTGGTGTCCATGTAAATGTTCTCAGTGAAACTCAGATGATGTCGCGATATATATATATATATATATATATATATATATATATATATATATATATATATATATATATATATATATATATATATATAATTGATAAACTCAAGGGCCTGATGACATGGCATGCATTTTTCAGGTTGCAAAACATGAGGCATGTCGTATTTTATACTTTTGGTTGACTTTTTTTTATTTAGAAATAAGTAGTTTGCTTCAGTTATTTAATGTTTCTGTACAACCACAGAATATGCTGCTTTGTTTTTATCAGTACCTAAAATGACTTCTTGATAAGATTGCAATAATTACAAAACATTTCAGTAAATATTATAATATAATAATTGATTTAGTCTCCATCTTGCCACCTTATCCGCTTTCAGTTCAAATATATGCACTGTTGTGATCTGCTTTATAATCAGCAAGTTGTATTTGCATGTGTTGTAAAAATGTGCAATTATGTGCAGTGTAAAGCATGTTACCTAAAAAAAGTTGTTTGTTATAGTTACTATTTACTTTTCACAAATAGTAACTGAGTCACTAACTAAACTACATCAATGTAAAAGTAAAAGTATAATTAAAATTAAAAATAAAAGTAATTAGCAGGAAAAAAATACCAATGTATTACTTTCTAAAAGAAAACAAATATGTAAAAAGACAAATTGTATGTTGAAAAATGGACATTAGATTAAATAAATTATTATTCTAAAATATTCTACATTATTGTCACACCCTCGGCTTGTTCCTGCAGCTAAAATCACCACTCTCCCTCACAACCACCTCTAACCACATGCATAAACAATTACCAGCATACAAATTACCTCCACCTGCACCCACAATCACCAGGCACCTTCAATACCCATAGATATATACATTAGATGTTGCCTACCCTGTCTATTGGAAGGAATGTGTCAATAGAGCCGCCATTTTGAAACAGGGTAGCGCTTCTTTGAAATGAATGCGGGACCAAGGTACAGTGGAGGACTGTGGCCATCCAAAGCCAGAGAAATACACATATACACATATATCTATGATCAGGGGTTTTCTTGGATGTTAGTATGCAATTTTTTTCTAATTACGAAAATTATAATTTTACATCACTTTTCTACATTGATAAATTAGTGATCGCACTGGCATTCCTGACAAAAAGCTTGTGTTTGTGTGTACAGAAATGTACTATCCACCCTCCTTGTTAAATTGGATCTAATCCGTGTCCTGAAACACACCTCCTCTACTGCTTTCACTTCTCATACTGACGGGGGGAGCGATTCGTTTGTGAATGTATCTCCGTTATAAATGACTCGTTCAATAGCCGACAATAATACAAGTTCCCCTTCGGTTGGGGAACTTCAGTGCCATGAATGGGAGGATTCGGATCAGAAGCCGCTTATCTGGAGAGTATTGAACGGGCCAATGAATGAAATTAATTGGCAGCGTAAGCTTGCGCAGGTGTGCGACATCTGCAATTATCTCAGCATATAAGCACACCTGAAGCCAGCAGACGCCATCCTTTTCGCTTCAGATCCTTTCTGAGTGAGTCGATGAGGGTTCCTCTTGCTGATCAGCACTTCAGAGCGAACGAGTGTGTCTCCCGGTCCAGAGTGGGTCTTCGCGGTGGCAGACGGTCGAGCTGGGTTACTCCCTTGCCTGCGGTTCTTTGGGTCCGGTCCTCCAGAGCGGTGCGTATAGTTGCAACTTTCCTAAAAGAGCAACACAGTCGTGCAGCACGTCCTTTTCAGGATGGCGCTCCGACTGTGCGTTTCTGGATGCGGGGGTTTCCTGTCTCCGGATGATGGACACGATCACTGCATTGCATGTTTGGGGGTCCAGCATGTTAATGCGGTGCTCGCGGGCGGTTCATGTCGTCATTGCGATGCCATGACCGTTGCACAGCTAAGATCGCGGCTAACTTTCGCAAGAGAGCGAGCCACCCCAGTTGCCTCCTGCTCTAAAAAAGCAGCGGGCGCTCGGGCAGATCTGAGGGTTTCAGCGGGAGCTAATCCGCCGCCCACGGGCTCGCGGACCTCTCGCTCCTCACGGCGCTCCATCCAAGCTTCGGGTGGTGAGAGTGATCCGTCTAACCAGATGGTAGCTCTCACACTCGCTGACACCGGAGATCAGATGTCCTCCGCGGCATCGGAGGGTGGGCTTTCACTGTCCGACGAAGATCCGGACCCGCTCGCCCCCTCCGGGCAGGTGAGCGCTGTCAAATCGGATCCTGAAGCGGACATGTTAGCCGTGCTTTCCCGGGCTGCTTCGGCCGTGGGGTTGGAGATGGTTTATCCCCCAGCTCCGCGGCCGGACCGACTTGATGGGTGCTACGTAGAGGACCAGAAGGCGAAGCCTTCGAAGCCTCTCGTCCCCTTCTTCCCGGAAGTGCACAGTAGGCTCACGCAGTCCTGGAGGGCACCTTTCTCTGCCCGTGCTGCGAGTGCCTCCGCCCTCACCGCCCTTGACGGCGGAGCTGCCAGGGGGTATGAGGCGATCCCGTCAGTGGAGCGCGCTATCGCGGTCAATCTTTGTCCGCGCGGCGCCTCTACGTGGCGGGGTTTGCCCCGCCTCCCGTCCAAAGCCTGTAGGTTGTCTGCCTCCCTCGGAGCCAGAGCTTATAAGGCTGCGGGCCAGGCTGCTTCTGCTTTGCACGCGATGGCCACCTACCAGCGCTACCAAGCGCAGGCGCTGGCCGAGCTGCACGAGGGCGGGTCCAACCCAAGCTTATTACATGAGCTGCGCACCGCGACCGACTATGCTCTTCGGACTACTAAGTCCGCCGCGTGTGCGCTGGGGAGGACGATGTCCACACTTGTGGTTCAGGAACGCCACCTCTGGCTAAACCTGGCCGATATGCGCGACGTTGACAAAGTTCGCTTTCTTGACTCGCCCATATCCCAGGCTGGCCTGTTCGGCGACACCGTCGGTGAATTCACCCAGGAATTCAAGGCGGTGAAAGAGCAGTCGGATGCGATGGGCAATGTCATCTATCGGCGTGGCCGTAAGCCCGCTCCGCCCGCCGAGCCATCCACCTCCGCTGTTCCTCGCCGAGGGCGCCCGCCAACGAGTGCTGCCCCGCCTGCGCCTCCGGCCAAGCGGGCGCAGCGTTCACCTCGAAAGCAGGCAGCCCCTCCTGCCCAGGGCGCCGTTAAGTCCGGTAAACGGACCGCGAAGCGTCCCTGAGACAGGCCATCCGGAGAAGAGGAAACTTGCTCTTTCCCCGCTGGAGGGCGGGGCCCCGATAACAACGGTACTTTTCAGTGCCACCAAAACATCAGTAAAAGAGCACTTTTTCCCTTCCCCGGATGTGACTGCACGAGTTCTGCCAGTCTGGGACGCGCTGCCTTCCGGCTCGCAGACTCTACGTGCTTCGCCAGTGGCTCACGAGCGCTGGGGGGACGGTCTCCCTTTCCTCAGCCCTCCAGCCCCCTCTCTGGAGTCAGGGTGCGGAGCCAGAGCGAATCGCTCTCCTCCAGCTCTTCCGCGGGACCCTCGTGCTTCCCGGATCAGCACACCCACTCCGCGCTGCCCCACCGCTGGTACGTCAGCGATTGTAGCGATGACTCCATTAGCGAGGGCTCTGCCTGCCTGGTTAGCGCGGGCCAGCCCCTCGCGGGGGCTCATACGCACAATCAGACTCGGTTACGCGATTCAGTTCGCGAAACGGCCCCCCAAGTTTACGGGCGTGTATTTCTCCAGGGTCAACCCCCTGTCCGCCCCTGTCTTGCGAGAGGAGATTGCTGCCCTCCTGGCGAAGGGTGCAATCGAGCCGGTTCCTCCAGCCGAGATGGAGAGTGGGTTTTACAGCCCATACTTCATCGTACCCAAAAAGAGCGGTGGGTCACGGCCAATCCTAGATCTGCGCGTTTTGAACCGCTGTCTGCACAAGCTGCCGTTCAGAATGCTCACGCAGAGGCGCATTCTCCAATGCGTTCGTCCTCGGGATTGGTTTGCAGCCATAGACCTGAAGGACGCGTATTTCCATGTCTCCATTCTTCCACGCCACCGCCAATTTCTGCGGTTTGCGTTCGAGGGTCGAGCGTGGCAGTACAAGGTCCTCCCCTTCGGGCTCTCTCTGTCTCCGCGGGTCTTCACCAAACTCGCGGAGGGTGCCCTAGCGCCCCTTCGGCTCGCGGGCATTCGCATACTCAATTATCTCGACGACTGGCTGATTTTAGCCCACTCGCGGGAGCAATTGATTATGCACAGGGACAAGGTGCTTCGGCATCTCCGCCTACTGGGGCTTCAGGTCAACCGAGAAAAGAGCAAACTCGCCCCCGTGCAGAGGATTTCTTTTCTCGGGATGGAGCTGGACTCGATCACCATGGTAGCGCACCTCTCCGAGGAACGCGCTCGCCTGTTGCTGAACTGTCTGAGGGAGCTCGACAGCAAACTAGTGGTCCCACTGAAGTTCTTTCAGAGGCTCCTGGGGCATATGGCATCCGCAGCCGCCGTCACGCCGCTCGGGTTGCTCCATATGAGACCACTTCAGCACTGGCTTCACGATCGGGTCCCCAGACGCGCATGGCACGCGGGCACACACCGGGTCTCGGTTACTGCGCTGTGTCGCCGCGCCCTCAGCCCTTGGAACGAGCCCTCGTTCCTACAGGCCGGTGTGCCTCTAGGACAGGCGTCCAGCCATGTTGTTGTTTCAACAGACGCTTCCAACACGGGTTGGGGGGCCGTGTGTCGCGGGCATGCGGCTGCGGGCCTCTGGAAGGGTGCCCAGCTGCATTGGCATATCAATCGCCTAGAGCTGTTGGCAGTGTTCCTCGCTCTCCACCGCTTTTTACCGGTGCTGGAGCGGCAACACGTGCTGGTCAGGACGGACAGTATGGCGGCGGCGTATATCAACCGCATGGGGGGTATGCGCTCTCGCCGCATGTCTCAGCTCGCCCCCCGTCTGCTCCTCTGGAGTCACCCGCGGCTGAAATCGCTGCGCGCCATTCACGTCCCAGGCACGCTCAATCGTGCAGCCGATGCGCTCTCACGACAGCTGTTACGCCCTGGAGAATGGAGACTCCACCCCGAGTCTGTTCAGCTGATATGGGCGCGATTCGGGGAGGCCCAGATCGATCTGTTTGCTTCCCCCGAGAACGCTCACTGCCAGTTGTTTTTTTCCCTGACCGAGGGCTCTCTCGGCACGGATGCACTGGCCCACAGCTGGCCTCGGGGCATGCGCAAGTATGCGTTTCCCCCAGTGAGCCTGCTCGCGCAGTTTCTGTGCTAGGTCAGGGAGGACGAGGAACAGGTTCTGCTAGTTGCGCCCCTTTGGCCCAACCGGACCTGGATATCAGAGCTCTCACTCCTCGCGACGGCCCTCCCCTGGCGGATCCCTTTGAGAGAGGACCTACTCTCTCAGGGACAGGGCACCATCTGGCACCCTCGCCCCGATCTTTGGAACCTCCACGTGTGGTCCCTAGACGCGAGGAAGACTTAGGTAACCTACCGACTGCGGTGGTTAATACCATCACTCAGGCTAGAGCCCCCTCCACGAGGCGCGCCTACGCCCTGAAGTGGAGTCTATTCACTGAATGGTGCGTCTCTCGCAGAGAAGACCCCCGAAATTGCCAGATTAGTGTTGTGCTCTCTTTCCTTCAAGAGAAGTTGGACAGCAGGCTGTCGCCCTCCACTCTCAAGGTTTACGTGGCCGCCATCTCCGCTTATCATAGCGCGGTAGCTGGCGGCACCGTGGGAAAGCATAACCTGGTCATCCAGTTCCTTAGGGGTGCTAGGCGAATTAATCCATCTCGCCCCCCTCTCATGCCCCCTTGGGATCTCGCCCTCGTTCTCACGAGTCTGCGATCCGATCCCTTTGAGCCACTCGAATCAGTATCTCTAAGATTTCTGTCCCTGAAGACAGCTCTGCTGGTTGCGTTGGCCTCCATCAAGAGGGTCGGGGACCTGGAGGCATTTTCGGTCAGTGACTCGTGCCTGGAATTCGGGCCGGATTACTCTCACGTCATCCTGAGACCCCGCCCCGGTTATGTGCCCAAGGTTCCTACCACCCCCTTTAGAGATCAGGTAGTGAACCTGCAAGCGCTGCCCCCGGAGGAGGCAGACCCAGCCCTTTCTTTACTTTGTCCAGTTCGCGCTCTGCGCATTTATGTGGACCGTACTCAGAATTTTAGATCATCTGAGCAGCTCTTTGTCTGTTATGGCGGTCGGCAGCAGGGAAGTGCCGTACCGAAACAAAGATTATCCCACTGGATTGTGGATGCCATTTCACTCGCTTATTCGAGTCGAGGTCAGCCGTGTCCCCCGGGAGTACGTGCACACTCCACTCGGAGCGTTGCATCCTCTTGGGCGCGTGCACGCGGCGCCTCTCTAACAGACATCTGTAGAGCTGCGGGCTGGGCGACCCCCAACACATTTGCAAGGTTTTACAATCTGCGAGTGGAGCCGGTTTCCTCAAGGGTATTAGGTAACCCTTTGGTGATTGAGGAGACAACTCGGTAGGGTGTTGAAACACGCTTGCTGCGCCATTCTCCCTAACACGGAGGTACGTGCGCCTTTTTTATCTGTCAGTAAAGTTCCCCGTCAGGTGAGCCCTGCAGATTCCTCCGTGGCCCCCAGCACTGACTCAGCGGAGGAGTCACTTGCTGGCCCACTACGTTGTAGGTCTGCCCGCTGGTCAGCCCGCGTTTTGGGTATAGGTGCCTGCTATGCGTGATCCCCACTAGGCGATCCCATATGCTTATTCCGCCACGGTTAAGTCCCCCCCCTGGGCGGACCCGTGTCTTCCCTCTCCGCTAACCACTCTTTTGCTATGCGTACTCCCCCTTTTTAGGGCTAGTCCATAGGTAAATTCTGCCATCTATCCCCCCCTTGGGTAACGGATGGCCTCCGCAGCGTCCTCCCTATCGGGATTGCACGCTTCCCAACGTACTGTCGTATTTCCTAGAATTATCTAGATGCTCACGACTTCCCAAAAAATATATCTAAATCCGTAAAACTTCTGTTGAAGTAGGATAAATTAGGGCCAGGGACACGTTGGAGGACCGCGCCCCCCATGATGTGGGTGCGTCACGCTTGCTTGACTATCTCCTCATCGGGGGTGTTGGTAAGGTGCAGTCATTATGGCGCTTTCCATATTCTCCCATTCATGGCACTGAAGTTCCCCAACCGAAGGGGAACGTTCGAGGTTACAGAAGTAACCCTTCGTTCCCCGAGGAGGGGAACGGAAGTGCCATATTCCGTCGCCATAATGACTGTCCCTTAGCTGTTTGAAAGTCTCTTCAGCTTAAAAGGATGGCGTCTGCTGGCTTTAGGTGTGCTTATATGCTGAGATAATTGCAGATGTCGCACACCTGCGCAAGCTTACGCTGCCAATTAATTTCATTCATTGGCCCGTTCAATACTCTCCAGATAAGCGGCTTCTGATCCGAATCCTCCCATTCATGGCACTTCCGTTCCCCTCCTCGGGGAACGAAGGGTTACTTCTGTAACCTCGAACGTTTCTGGCACAGCAGCATCTCGTTATCATATTTCTCTTGCATTGTTTGCTTATTTTATTCAACAAAACTAGCATAAGCCGAGTGTTTAGTGCGAGTTGGAGCTGCTTTGCCTTATGGTGAATGCAGTAAGTGACTGTATTATCATAAATAATGTTACTGTTTAGCACAAAAGTTCAGAACATACAAAAACGTAAAAAACTTAATCTTACCTACTCTTACCTATACCTTAATGTTCTGCCTTTGTGCTTAGTTTTCTTTGTTTGCTCATTACTACACCCGTAGACAGCGATGAAGTCCCACAGCTTTACGTAATAACACTGTCTTGACTAGTTCGGTTGAATGACATTTGTCCTGGGAGCACTGTACCAATGTGGCGGCGCTATTGATGCATGCTCAGGGTCCCTATGCAATATCTAGTGTATGTATCTATGCTCAATACCCACCTCATTCAGTCGAACTGTGTGTGAGATAGCTCCCTCTCATATCTCCCAGGAAGAACTGTGTGCGATCACTCACCTTCAGATGTTTACTTGATGAACTGTTAATGAGATCACTACTTTCTACAACATGACTATCCAGCTTCACCACTCTGATTCATTATGTTGTTTTAAATAAAACCCTTATAAGATTGCTAACCTTGTCCTCCTTGTGAGTGACCATTACAGGGTACTGGCCCTGAAGACATACACACGGCTTTGGAGACTAGCACTGTGCTAATCGATAGCTCTCCAGATCCATTCGCTGGTATGGTATACGCAATGTGACAAACGCTGCCTTCTGCTCCTTCGAGCGCCGCTACAAGCCCGATGGTCATAAGAGCATGCCACCTACTCGCGCCATGGCGAACCGAGTATCTGCAATGGTTTTCTCTTACAATGCTCACTCTATATGAAAGCTAATACTCACCTGTTCCCCAATGAAATTTCAAAAGTTGCTTTCATGATTTCCCGACTTGCAGGATGAGCTCTACGGTGGGTGGATGCTCTCTGGAATGCCAGCAGTCTAGTGATAGCATTCTCCAAAACCTTTATCAGTCACTTTAAAGAAGTATTTGCTGTTCCACTCACCTTCCTTTCTGTACATGATGAATTAATCAACCTTTGACAAGGAAATCTAACCATCAATGAATACACACTGCAGTTTCGAGCACTCGCTGCTAGTAGTGGCTGGAATCAGGTGGCTCTCCTCGCAGCGCATCGTAAAGGTTTGAAGCCACAAATTCATAAGCAGATGGTTATTTACAATGACAGTGCCAATTTAGAGACCTTCATAAAGAAAACTGTCAGTGTGTCACAACATCTCTCTGCCAATTAAACATGTATCACCCACCAGAGCTCCGCCACCAGCACCGGATGCCAAGGAACTGATGATAACTGATACCGTTTGAAGTCAACAGGATGCTAACATCAGATCCAAAATCAGATCTACCTGTATAGTGGTGAATCTACTCACCTCAACTCGGCCTGCCCAGTTCGTCTACCTTGCCTGATGATGAGTAAGGTTACACTTACTCTTTCTGTATCTCATATACCTCATTTTCAAGCAGAATTAATTGTGAACTCCTGTATTCTCCCCATGCAGGTGCTGGTGGATTCTGGAGTGGTTGGAAACTTTATATCATTTAACTTCATTACCAAGCATCATATGCCCTCTTTCCGTAATGAGACACTAATTACCCATTAGGTGACAGGAAAATATCAAACTCCTGATAACCATCAAGAGGGTATTTCTTCTCATTCTTCCCTATGCAAATGTTGATGTTATTTTGGGTAGGCCGTGGCTTGCACAACACTAACCTCACATCAACTAGGACACAGGTGAAATCCTTGGATGGAGCACCGCTTGTGTCAACCATGGTCAAATTGATCCCCCTGTTGTTCACACTCCGCAACAAAACCCCCTTTTCATTCAAGCCACCTCCATTGATACTCCTCTTTACTCAGTGATAATGCCATGCAGCCAAAACACCCAATGTTGATAGAGACACTATCAGTTGCCCTCTGCTCAACACAGGCAGACTGTGACGCATCAGAACAGCATCAAGTCTCGTCACTCAAAAATGATCCTTAGGAAAACATATTTCTGCAGACAGAATCTCCAGATGCACAGCCTCTGTCACCGGACACGTTCTCATTGTCACAATGTTCACCACTCTTGGGTTTTTCAAAAAAGATGGAGGAACTGGTATATGCTGGAACTAAACTTTGAGCCCACTTGGAAGAGCCCTCCGATCACACCGCCAGGGCCCAAACAACAACGCCCCATCTTCAGCTGGTGAACACAAGAGCTCTCTGTGATGTGTGTCGGGGACCTGCTTAGATAACAGTGTCTTTATCAAATGTTTTCAGAACAAGCAGGAACCCAGTGTGTCTGTAGCTTTCTCTAAGCAGATATGTGTTGTGTTAAGTGACAGAAAACCAAAGACTTCATCAGGCCGTATAGCAAATCATTAAAATCTGGTGTCTATTAAATGTAGATCTGAGACTACTATAGAAAAGACAGCTAAAACTGTTAGGTTAGCGCTTTTAAACATCAGATCACTCAACAATAAGTCTCTTTTAGTCAATGATTTTATCAACACAAATTGCCTTGATTTTATGCTTTTAAATGAAACTTGGCTAGATGACAGTTGTAGCGCAGCAGTTCTGAATGAAGCAGCTCCTTTAAACTTTGACTTTTTAAGTGTTTGCAGAGCTAATAGGAGAGGTGGAGGCATCTCTGCCCTGTTTAAAGATGTCTATGAATGTAAACAAGTGTCATTTGGTGACTATTTGTCATTTGAATATCTGAGTATAGTACTAAAAGGTGCTCCTCGCATCTTACTGATCATTATCTACAGACCTCCAAAATATTCTCCAGCTTTTATTGAGGATTTTACAGAGCTGTTATCAATTGTAACCTCTGATATTGCTGGGGATTTTAATATTCACATTGATAATCCAGAAATCAATGCTGTAAAAGAACTGATGACTGTTTTTAACACTTTTGATCTGACTCAGCATGTTCAAGGACCCACACACAATCGTGGACACACTCTTGATCTACTTATAACTAAGGGTTTACACATTTCATCGACTGTTGTTAAGGATGTGGCACTATCTGATCATTCCTGTATCTTTTTTGATATATTGATCACTCCAGCTATTAAAGACAGATCTGTCTCTGTCAGAAAGAGATGCATAAATGAGAACACCAGTGAGCAGTTTATGAAGGCCATATCGCTAGCACCAAGTATATCTGCAGATTCTGTTGATTCTCTCCTTGATTTGTTCAATTCTAAAATTGAGAATGTCATAAATGACATCGCTCCTGGTTAAAGTCAAGAAGAGAACTGGCAGGCAAAAGGGATCTTGGACAAGGTCACCTAGAGTACAAATGATGAAAAGACAGTGCAGAAAAGCTGAGCATATGTAGAGAAAGACGAAACTAGTAGTCCATTATAATATCTATAAAGACAGTCTTCATGCCTTTAATATGGAGCTAAACACTGCTAGACAGACTTTCTTTTCAAGCTTTATAAACAGCAACTTAAATAATGCTCGTACACTCTTTGCAACGATAGAGAGACTCACAAACCCCCCCAGTCGGTTTCCAAGTGAGCTCCTCTCTGAAAGCAAATGTAATGAGTTTGCTCATTTCTTTACTGATAAGATCAATAATATCAGAAAGGCAATCAGCTCATCCAATTAGTCAAGTTGTGTCGATATCAAACAAGCTCAACCACAACTTAAGAAATCAGACATTATGTCTGATTTCATGGCAATTAACGGCAAAATCTTACAAGAAATTGTGCAAGTTATGAAAACATCAACCTGCAGTCTTGACACGCTCCCCACATCATTCTTCAAAACGGTGTTTACCTGTTTAGAAATGGATCTTCTAAAAGTGGTAAATGCTTCACTTCTCTCAGGGATTTTTCCAACCTCACTTAAAACAGCAGTTGTTAAACCCCTCTTGAAGAAGAGCAACCTGGATAACACCCTATTGAGCAATTACAGGCCCATCTCAAATCTCCCTTTCATTGGCAAAATCATTGAAAAAGTTGTTTTTAACCAGGTTAACAAGCTTTTAAACTTCAGGGGGTGTTTAGACAATTTTTAATCTGGTTTCAGAGCACATCACAGTACAGAGAGCGCTCTTATAAAGATAATCAATGATATACGCCTAAATACAGATTCAGGTAAAATAACAGTGCTGGTATTGTTGGATCTTAGTGCTGCATTTGACACTGTCGATCACAGCATACTTCTGGATAGGCTGGAAAACTGGGTTGGGCTGTCTGGCATGGTCCTCAAATGGTTTAGATCTTACCTTGAAGGTAGAGGTTACCATGTCAGTATAGGTGACCATAGGTCGAGGTGGACACCCATGACGTGTGGAGTCCCACAAGGCTCGATTCTGGCACCTCTCCTGTTCAACCTTAACATGCTCCCTCTGAGCCAAATAATGAGAAAGAACCAAATCTCCTACCACAGCTATGCTGATGACACTCAGATCTACCTAGCCTTACTGCCTAATGACTACAGCCCCATTGACACCCTCTGCCAATGCATTGATGAAATGAGCAATTGGATGTGCCAAAACTTTCTTCAGTTAAACAAAGAGAAAACGGAAATGATTGTGTTTGGAAACAAAGATGAGGTTCTCAAGGTAAATGCGTACCTTGGCACTAAAGGTCAAACGACAAAAAATAAGGTCAAGAATCTTGGTGTGACTCTTGAGTCAGATCTGAGTTTCAATAGTCATGTCAAAGCAGTCAGTAAATCAGCATACTATCATCTCAAAAACATAGCAAGAATCAGATGCTTTGTTTCTAGTGAAGATTTAGAAAAACTTGTTCATGCTTTTATCAGCAGCAGGGTGGATTACTGTAATGGACTCCTCACTGGTCTTCCTAAATAGACAGTCAGACAGTTGCAGCTCTTCTAGAACGCTGCAGCCAGAATTCTAACCAGAACCAGAAAATCAGAGCAAATCACACCTGTCCTCAGGTCTTTACACTGGCTGCCAGTTACATTCAGAATAGATTTTAAAGTATTATTACTGGTCTATAAATCACTAAATGGCCTAGGACCTAAATACATCACAGATATGCTCACTGAATACAAACCTAACAGATCACTCAGATCATTAGGATCATATAAACTAGAAGTTCCAAGAGTTCAGTCAAAGCAGGGTGAATCGGCTTTTAGCCACTATGCCCCTCGCTGCTGGAATCAGCTTCCAGAAATGATCAGATGTGCTCCAACATTAGGCACATTCAAA